>NC_071658.1:89913-389913 GCF_012460135.2 Molothrus ater | reverse complement strand
AAGTCTGTTTGCCATATTTCTGAGGCTTTGAGGCCTCTGGGGTTGACGCCACTCGACCACAGTGGCGACTTCTGGCAGTGGGGGCACGTAGCGACAACGTGCTTTGCGTCCACGGTAGAAATCCCGCACCTTTTCGCAAGCGCTTTAGCTCCGATGTGAAGGGATTTGTGCAACTGACGAGCTTCTTTCAGTGTCCATACGCCCTTTGCGGTGGCATCAGCCTTGTCGTTGCCTATTTGGTAGAATCCTTTGATCGGGTCGTGGCTGTTGACGTGGATGACTGATATGGTGCCTTTCCGTGAATAGAGTGCTTCCTCCAGCATCGTTGCCACTGTGGACACTGACACACCTGGTCCGGACATGGCTAGGCAGAGCTTGGCCACAAATATGGAATCAGTCACAATGTTAAGGTGTTCTTCTGGGAACAGTCCGCATGCTAGCACTACAGCTGCTGCTTCAAGCTGTTGGACCGAAAGCGTGGGGTCGGTTGCCTTGACACATTGCCACTGTTCTCCTGACTGCCATACTGCCACCGCGGTGGAGGTCTGTGATGATGCGTCCGTGAAGATGGTTGGTCCCGCCCGCGGTCGGTCAAGTACTTTTGGTGGGAGGTCGATATCGATGACCGTGAGCAGCCGAGTCCAAGGGGGTTTTTCCGCATAGCGAATCTCTCCTCCAAAGCCTGTAAGGGCCATGGCTAGATATTCCGATATTGTTGTTGACTGCGCAGAGAGCTGTTTGCGGAGAGGCAAGCTTATCCTGGAAGGCTCGATGCCCAGATGTCTTAGGGCAAGTTTCCTGCCTTTCATGATGAGGCTGCAGAGGCACTCTACTCCCGGGGAAAAGGCACGCGACGGTTTCCCCAAGACCACCCATAGTATTGGTTGGGCCTTGTCGGGGGGTCCTTGGGCTAAGGCTCCCACTCCCCCCTTTTTTGTAAAGTGGACATACAGATCGACTGGAGCACTTGAGTCCCATCTGGTGAGCATGCTCTCTGACATCTGACGTTCGATGAAGTCGAGCGAGCCTACCGCTTCCGGTGTCAGGGTTTTTTGCTCCCATGGGTTCTTCCCTTTCAAGAGGTCATTCAGAGGGTCCATGACCTCGGGAGGAATCAGGACGATGTTGCGGAGCCACTGTAAGGACCCTACCAGCTGTTGCATGTCGTGGAGCGTCTTGATGTCTCGACGGATTTTCATCTGGGGAGGAGTTATGTAGGAGCTTGTGATTCCCACTCCTAGGAAGGTCACGCACGGTCCCTTTTTTATTTTTGCACTCGCTACCTCAAAGCCATTTGTCCTTAAGGTCTCGGAGATGGTAGACACCAGCTGGTCCACTTGTCTCATGGATGGTGCGGCGATCAGGATGTCGTCCATGTACTGCACAATGGTTACAGTCGGATGGCTCTGCCGGACTGGTGCTAGCGCTCAGTCCACGGTGATCTGGCAGATAGTCGGGGAGTTAAGCATTCCTTGTGGAAGCATCCTCCATTGGAAGCGTAGGTTGGGCCGCTGGCTGTTTGGGAAGACGATGGAGAAGGCGAAACGCTCCTTGTCGTCTTCGTGCAGGGGAATAGAAAAGAAGCAGTCTTTGATGTCGAGCACTGCACAGGGTTGTCCTTTTGGTATCACAGAGTTCATGGGCAGCGAAGTTTGCACAGGGCCCATAGGCTGGATTCTCTTGTTCACTTCTCGCAAGTCGTGCAGGAGTCGAAAACCTTCACCAGATCGCTTAGGTATTACGAAGATCGGAGTGTTCCATGGACTTGTGGAGGGTTCTATATGATTCTTGTGTAATTCACGGCTAACTAACTCAATGAGGGCAGTCATTCGAGGCGTTGACAAGGGCCACTGTTCGACCCACACTGGGTCGGCTGATTTCCAAGTCAGCTTGATGGGCAATGGCGGGTACGTGACAGTGGCCCTTAAAATAAATTTGTCACCCTAACATCCAGCAGGGCTAAGGCATCCCTCCCTAGCAAGGGTGGGCAGTCCGACATCACATATGCAGTGAGGGTGATAGTTCTTCCCGGTCCTCTCTCGGTGCAGAGGGTTATTGCCACTGGTTGGGTGCTCTTGTGGGCTCGGGACAGCCCTCCAACTCCGCCCACCGTGGAGGCTACTTCTAGCTTCCATGGTCGAGGCCAATGTATGTCTGGGATGATGGTGACATCTGACCCTGTGTCCACCCAAAAGGGAAGGCAGATGGCCGAGTCGTTGGAGCTGTTGTGGAGACGACACACTGCCCACACGATCAGTGGGTGTTTCCCCACCTTCACGGCGAAGGCCACCCATGGGTCCCGTTCCCATGCTTTCATGGCCAAAGCCACCCAGGGGCCTCGGCCCCAGGGAGCTGTTCTTGGTATTCCTGAGGTGCAGATGGGTTCGGTTGAGCCATTGGCTGGGCGACAAAGTTGCTCATTCCCTGAGAGGGTGGAGGTGGTGGGTATGAAAGCCGTGTGCCCCATTGGGGGTTGCTGTAGCTGGACCGCTGCATGTTCGAGGTGGGAAGAGGCTGGATACGGCCCGGCTGCCCCCTCCCTCTCCCGTTTCCCTGATGCCTGGATCTGCATTCCTTAGCTAAATGCCCTTTCTTTCCACATGCCCAGCATGGTCCCCTAGGTCTCCCCTGGCGTGGTGGAGCAGCTGCTGGTGGGCGCCCTGACTGGGGGCAGTTTGTTGCCATGTGCCCAGCTTGGCCACACTTAAAGCATGCCATGACACTCGTTATTGCAGTGTGAACTGCTGCTTGAATGGGAGCTAGGTGTTCTTCCTTTGCAACGTGTCTGATCATGGCAGCTAGATTAGACCCTTGCGGCAGTGATCTTAAAATGTCTTTGGTGGCTGAGTTGCATTGCTGGCGTAGGCACTCTGCCAGCACAGGACCCTTTGCCTCTGAGGGTAATGTTGAGGAGTCCAAGGCGGCCTGTAAACGATCCACAAACTGAGTGAAGCTTTCACTCTCACTCTGCTTTATTGTGGACCAAGGCGACGGTTTGGCTATTACTTTGGAAGCAACACGGATGGCTTCTCGGGCAGCACGGGTTGTTGTCATAACCTCATGTGCCCGCAAGCCCTCAGCCTGTGCCTGGGGGGTGATCATTGTAGGGTCTGTGCCCATTAGCCTCTGTATGCTGGAGCCGTGCAGTGGATGATCTGCCCCTGTTACCAGGGCTAGCTGCTTAATACAGTTATCCTCCCATTCCTGTTTAAAAACGATCATCCCTGCCCCATCAAAAATCATTCTGCAAGTCTGCTTAATATCAAAAGGTAACATGTCATCCCCTCCAAAAACGCTGTCAATGAGTGTGGAAACCATGGCAGAATTAATTCCCCTATCTGCAATTGCTTTAATAATTGCCTGCACGTCTTTCGGGTTTACCGGGGAATAGGTCCTTTGATTCCCGCCGGCTCCCCCCACACGAACCGGGAACACCAGTTTCGCTGACGGAGTCCATTCAGCACACGCTATTTTTATTTTCTGCCAGTCTGTAAGCGGAGTTCAATCTTTCTCCGATATCCCCTTCACCCATGCAGGAGCGCTGTGGCTAGTGACCTTGTATGCCGCTGCTCTCCTTCTGTTAAAACCTGAATCCGAGTCGGAACTCCCCGATCCCCTCTCGAGCTCGGAGCTCGAGTCCGAGTCCGAGCCGGAAGTCAACTGCCCGGACGTTTCCGGGCTGCTCTGCCTTTTTCTCGGGCTCCGACCCCGCCCCTTCTTGCGGGGGTCGGCCCGTTCCCTCCCCCTGGGGTCCCCCAGCCTCCTACTGGGGGAGGTCCTTGCCCTATAAGGACCTAATGTGAACTGAGCACTCTGATTGGCCTTACGCTCCTCTGCGGGGGCCGCCCCGACCCCCCGCTCGCCCGCGCATGCGTTGTTAAGCAGGCTGACTGCATTTCTGCCCGCCGTGTTTCCTTTTCCACCCTGAACACACGGTTTGGCGCCATTTTCAAATGCATACGGAGGGGGTGCGCTTTTATCCACCCCTTCGGGGTCCGGCAATTTCGCCGCCTCCAGCGCTTCCTCCGTTAACCCCCGCCAAAACGCCCGTGCGTGTTCCCCCCCCTCTGATGGTAAGGCGGTCTGCTCGGGGGAATCCATCGTTTGCGGTTCCGCGGTGCCGATCTGATCGAAGCCCTCCGCAGTCTGCGTTGCCGTGCCCACCCCCAACTGCGGCGTGGCTAATAGCCAAGCCTGCATAGCTTTCCAGGTCTCCTGCTCTTCTCTAGCTTTCTGCAGAGCCTGCACGACTCTGCCCTATGACTTTAGAGCTTTCCCTGAGCCTGAGGACATAGTTTCCTCAGCTAAAACCTTTGTACAAGTATCCCATATCTCCGGATGGACAATATCCACCGGGCTGTCTATCGCCCCCAGCTTAATAAGTCTCGGTATAGCAAGACATAAATCTTTAGCTTACAATCAATCCCCCATTGAGCATGCATCTGAGTTATGACCTTCGCTATGGCTTCCATGGTCCACGCTGGTCCGGGGGCGTCCCCCCCGCTGCACTAGGCCTGCTGTGCAGCCGCCGGTCCCCTGTCCAGGCGAAATCCCGAACTCCGGGCGCTGCGATTTTCCCGGCTTTTGGCACCAGATGTTGCCGTTACGGCATGGCGACCTGGTTCGGGAGGTCCGGCACGGTGACCCAAGGCGTAGGGTCACACGGCCCAATGCTACATACACCAATGTGGTGGACAGCAAATGGCGTTTATTGAGGGGTCTCAGGGGTATTTATGGCTTGGGCAGTCTGTGTCACTTCCCTCTGCTCACATCCGGCCGGGTGTGGCCGGGTACGGAGCAACGGTCAGACTGCAGGGTGAGGGGGGCCTTCTTATCTACCCGTACAGCCCGAGATCTTCCACACGCAGGTCCCTAGCTCTCCACAACAGCCCCAGCCAGGGACCCGCTCCCAAGGCTGCTGCCATGGCCACCAGGGCTGGGACCAGCTGGGATGCTCGTTCTCCATGGGCTGGGGTTTAGGAATGGGATTCCCCAATTTCCTGCTCCTGCTAAAACCACGCTGCAGCTCACTGCCCTCCCGCCTCCCATGGAAAGCACAAAAGGCAAAGATCCCGGGCTTTGATAAGAACAATTTACTGGGAACAGCAACCAGATAAGGAACAAATGGAACAGAAACAGTATTGATAACCGAAGGGATCAATAAAACTGTTTACAGGGAAAACTACAACATCAACTACTGGCTCTTCCCAGTTTCGTTTTTCCCCTCCCTGGAAAGGACACCCTTCTCCTCAAGGAGAGAGAGTCCCTTTCCTGCCCCTGGCAATGTTCTGAGGTGGGAGTGAATGTAATCACATGGCGATGGCCAGACCCTCATGTTCTTCATTCCACACCATGTCATTGACAGGGGCAGGAAAAGGGACAGGTGTCTTCCCAGCATGGATCACAGGGAACATGGATCACCCGGGCTCTTTCCAACATGGGTTTTCCCATGGGGGTTGAAGCTGGAGCTGGGCACAAAGCTCCTCCTGCACTTGGGGCATTTGCAGGGCGTCTCTTACCGGTGACTCCGATGGTGTCTTGTCAAGTTAGAGCTGCCAGTGAAGCTCTTCCCACACTGGGAACACTCGTAGGGCCTCTCCCCAGTGTGGATGCGCCGGTGGGTGATGAGGTGGGAGTTTTGCTTGAAGCCCTTCCCGCAGTCGGGGCAGCGGAAGGGCCTCTCCTCTGTGTGAATCCGCTCATGCAGGAGGAGACTGGAGCTGGTCTGAAACCTCTTCCCACACTTAGGACACTCGTAGGGCCTCTCCCCAGTGTGGATGTGTTGGTGCTTGATGAGTTCTGAGCTGCAGCTGAAGCCCTTCCCACACTCCCCACACACGTAGGCCCATTCCCCAGTGTGGATCATCTGGTGGCAGATCAGGTGGGAGATCTTCCTGAAGCTCTTCCCACACTCCAAGCACTTGTAGGGCTTCTCCCCATCATGAAGCTGCTCATGGGCCACCAGCTCTGAGCTCTGGCTGAAGCTCTGTCCACCTTCCTGGCTCAGGGTGGGTCTTTCCTCCTCAGAGCACCCTGGGCTGGCTTTGTAGCCCCTCCTCCTGTACAATCTCTGGGGATTTTCCTCCCTGTTGCATTCCTCCACTCTGGAATCACTCAAAATGGCCTCTTCCACGAGATTCTGCTGTGGGGATTTGTCCTCCCTGGTCTCCATCCTCAGTTTCTTCCCTGGGGGAGGAAGGACAAGGAGATTATGGGATTTGCCTCCGTGCCACAGGGAAGGGGAAGGAGATCCCCCCAGTGCATCCCTGGCAGGACGGGGTTGACACCGGGTTCGTCCTGCAGCCGGGGGCCGTGCTAGGCTGGGAGATGGAGCAGGAGAGAGGGGGAAAGGGGCACTGACTTCCTCCTCACCTGCCTGGGTGTCCCAGGGCTCCTTCCTCTTCCTCACAGCCTCCTCCTCCATCTAGCCAAGATGAAGATGGGAAATTCTATTTTGGGAAGAAAACAAAGGATGAGCACACTGGATTTTGTACTGGTTTGAAGGCAAACCTGGGGAGGGTCTAAACCAGGAGTACAATTTAAAAGGAAAATTTCGATCAAGGCAATGATACAGAAACGCTGCCTTAAACTGACAGAGTCAGGATATAACCTGACACCCTGTTGCTGAGGATGGTGGCAGCAGTCCCATTAAATGGTGGCTGCAGTCCTGTTGGAGAGATGAACGTGATTCTGTCCAAGCAGTGATCCTGCAGAAGGGTCTGGTCTTCCTCTGAAGGTCCAGTGGTGGTTCTGGAGCTCTTGTCCTCTGGGAATCCAATAGGCAAGCTGCTCCTGGTGTTGAAAGCCTGCGCTTATATCAAGGTAGGAATGCTTGGATCCTCCCTCTGGGCGGAGCATCCAACAATGGGATGATGGAATTTGATCAGTCCTGCAGTGACACTCAATGGCCCATTCACAGAAGATATCTCCCCTGGAGGGCGTTATCAGGGCTGAGTCATGGAAGAGACAAAGAACACTGCCCCACCTGTTTATAGCAGTTGATGAAGACGGGGATTAAAAACATGCATTTGGTTCCATCTTACACTGCAACCTGAAACAGTGGGGTAATCCCTGCTCAGGGGGTGAACACCACCCCCCTTACCCAAACTGGCTCAGGTTTAAAACCCCCACCATGGGAAGGCCACACACACAGGGGACAATGTCACACTTGGACCACTCCAGGGGAGATCTCTGTCCCTCTCAGTCCCTGGCTGTCACCCCTTTTCTTTTTCACAGGCTGGGGGCTTTGCCAAATCTAAGAATAATTTTTTTTTCTTTTTCCCTGTCACTTTTGTGACATCTACACAGAGCTTTCCCTTCCTTTTCATACTCTTTTCATAAAAGAGGTATCGCAATGTATTGGGCCGAATTTCCACTTTTCTTTTATCAGAATGTGCCAGCAGCTGAGCTGGAGCTCTGCAGGACCAATGGATTTTGGAATTGCCACAGAATTGCTTCTACTGTCAGTTTATTAAATTTTGCGATTTGTTCTCGTTTCCACCACAAGTTACTTGAGAGAAGAGTAAATTCAAGGCATTTTCTGTAGGGTTAAGTTTGATTTTTGTCAAGAAACAACTTCACTTTGTCGAGTGCCCAGGGAATGCTCAAGGGGTCTCTCAGACTGGGGGATGCTTGAGAGGGGCTTGGGAGGGTTTGTCCCCGTCCCTGTCACCCCAGGCCATTCCCCAGGGTTGTCGCTGTCCCTGTCACCCCAGGCCATTCCCCAGGGGTGTCCCTGTCACCCCAGACTATTCCCCAGGGGGTGTCCCTGTCCCTGTCACCCCAGGCCATTCCCCAGGGGTGTCCCTGTCCCTCTCACCCCAGGCCAATCCCCAGGGGTCTCCATCATTCTCACCCAGGGAATGCCTGGTGGGTCTCCCTCCCGCTCACCCCTGTGCCAGGGGGTGCTCGGCGCAGTCTCTGTCCCTCTCAGCCCAGGGCATGCTAGGGGCTCTCTGTCCCCTGGCCCTGGGGGATGCTCGGGGGGGTCTCCATCCCTCTGGCCTCAGGCAATGCCTGTGCAGGGCTGGGCACCAGGGGCTCTGTGTCCCTCTCACCGCTGAGGCTGCTCGGGGCTGGGGGGGCTCTGCCACCTTCTCACCCCTGGGGAGGCCGGGGGGGGTCTCTGTCCCTCTCAGCCCTGCTGTGACCCCACCCAAACATCATCGGGGTCACAGGGACAGAGACACCCCCAAAGCCCCAGAAGGGCTGAATCTGGGATTTGGTTTGGGGCTGAGGATTTAGGAAAGGGCTGGAATTGGGGCTGGGCTTGGAGTTGGGGCTGAGATTTGGATTAGAGCTGGGATTGGGGTTAGGGCTAGACATGGGATTGGCTTTAGGGCTGGGGTTGGGATTGGGTCTGGGGCTAGATGAGTGTGGGGCTGGGATAAGATTAAATTCAGAACTGTGAGTGTGTCTGAACATGCAGTGAGATTGAGACCAGGATCAGGGTCAGGTTTGGGATTGAGCTCTCCCAGAGCAGGACATGGGGGATGTCACTGCAGGATGGTTTGGGGAAAATCCTGGTTTCAGGAAAAACAGGGTGTGAATGCCTTTTTTTGGGGATTTCTCTTGCCCAAGTCCATCTCTAGAAGTCACCTGATGTCCATAAAAACCTCGAAAAATCAAGACTTAATAAAAAAAAGCCACCAGGAGTGTACCATGTCCAGTCTCATCCCTCTGGGGTTCTGGTGGTCCCCCATCTCAGGGCTGCTGGGGATCCTCAAGGGTCCCCAGGACCCCTCTCCAGGGTTCTGCTTAGGGATGCTGGGGGGTTTTGTGTTCCCCTTCTCCAGCCTCACCCCAGTTTAGCCACTTGGAGGTGCCCCCTCTTCCCACCACCCTGGCCTCGTATGGGGCAAATTTGTGAGAAAATCTCCAAAAGAGTTTCCTCTAGAAAGCGGATTTAAGAAGCCCCTCCCCCAACCGGTTTGGGAAAATATTTCCTCGGAGAAAATTGGAAAAAACATTTATTTACCAGGCAAAGCATTCACCAGCACAAAGAAAGAACAATATTGAACGATAAAACTTCTTGCGACTCCAAAAGAGATGATAAACACAGAAAGTCCCTCTCTGAGCTGTATCTCAGCTCACTCAGTCTCTTATCAGTCTCTTATCAGTCCCTCCAGTGCTGGAAATGCCGCGGCCCAGGCCTGGTCCAGTGGGCCACAGGTAGGAGCTGCCGGTGGTGTTCTGGGTGTTCAGTGCAGAGCAGGTTCAAACAGCTCCAAAGAAAAAGAAAAATAACAGTCCAGGCAACTTCTCTGCCTCAGAGAGCTAAAAACTAACTAAAAGCAAAGGAGAGCTCTGTCCCACCCTCTGTCCATCCAGGAGCCGGAATGTGGAGGAGTGACTGCAGTGTATGAAAGCAAACTGCAGCTTCTTCCTCCTCCCCTTGGCTCTCAGAACCAGCCTTAAAGGTGCAGAACTCATTTCTGGGCTAAAGGGACCGATGGGGTACGAGCATCATGAAGTCACCCCAGGACACGCCCCTGTCAGGGTCACGGGGTCCCATCCCCGCCTCATCTCCGGGCTGCCGGGGGTGCCCCAGCTCCGGTATTGCCCCTTCCCCTCTCCCCGCCCCGGGGGGCCCCCGTTCCACAGTCCCGGCTCTCACGGGGATCCCCAAAACCAATGTCCCGCCCCGTCGGTACCGGGCCATCCCCACGTGGACCCCCCGGGACCCTCCCGAGGGGCGATCGTGGCTCCTCTGGCCCCGAAAAAGCTCCTCTTAGGGAGCCCGGAGATATCTGGGGCTCGAGTCCGGGATCTGCTGGCTCCGAACACTCTCCAAAAAAATCCTCCCGGACAGCCCTGGCTGGAGTTATTTGGGAATTTAGCTACTTGAGCTGGGCTTCTTGTAGGACTTTTAGCAGACTTGTGTTCCTCACCTTTGAGTAAATGAACTTTGTCAGTCACGCTGATATCATTTGCTCCCTCTTCTCCAGTGATTTTAACAAACTTTTCAAGGAAAGACAACAAAATATTTTCTTTTTCACTGGCCACCCACAACAGCCATTTTCCCCATCAGTTCTTCCATAAGTTCCCCAGGAGGAAGGAGGGACGGTGTCCAAGTTTCCAAGAGTTCTTCCAGAAAGAACCACAACCTCCTCAGAGGGAACCATGCTGTTGTCAAAGCACCTGGGGTGAGACAAGAGTGCCCTGAACTCACTGTGCAAAAATAATGTCACAATCTGGTTACGCAAATTGTTAGAGAAATGCCTCTGCCCCAGTTAAGGTGCTAATGAGACCAAATCCAAAGTGGATTTTATTGAACAGTAAATGTGAGGTAGAGAGAGAGATGGAAAGAAAGAGAAAAGGGGGAGAGCAAGGGAGTGACAGGGACAGAGACCTCCCTGGGGCAGGGCAAGTGTGACATTGTCCCCTGTGTGTGTGGCCTTCCAAGGGTGGGGGTTTTACACCTGAGCCAGTTTGGGAAAGGGGGGTGGTGTTCACCCCCTGAGCAGGGATTACCCCACTGTTTCAGGTTGCAATGTAAGATGGAACCAAATGCACATTTTCAATCCCCATCTTCATCAACTGCTATAAACAGGTGGGGCAGTGTTCTTTATCTCTTCCATGACTCAGCCCTGATAACGCCCTCCAGAGGAGATATCTTCTGCGAATGGGCCATTGCGTGTCACTGCAGGACTGATAAAATTCCATCATCCCATTGTGGGATGCTCCGCCCAGGGGGAGGATCCAAGCATTCCTACCTGGATATAAGCTGAGCCTTGCAACAGCAGGAGCAGCTTGCCTACTGGATTCCCAGAGGACAAGAGCTCCAGAACCACCACTGGACCTTCAGAGGAAGACCAGACCTTTCTACAGCATCACTGCTTGGACAGAATCACGTTCATCTCTCCAACAGGACTGCAGCCACAATTTAATGGGACTGCTGCCACCACCCTCAGCAACAGGGTGTCAGGTTATATCCTGACTCTGTCAGTTTAAGGCAGCGTTTCTGTATCATTGCCGTGATCTTAATTTTTTTATTAAATTATAATTCTGGCATAGACTCTCCCCCAAGTTTGCCTTCAATCCAGTATAAAATTTCGTGTGCTCATCCCTTGTTTTCCTGCCAAAGCAGGATTTCCCATCCTGAAACATTCACTAGATGAAGAAGGAGGCTGTGAGGAAGAGGAAGATGCCCCAGGAGCCCCAGGCAGGTGAGGAGGAAGTCAGAGCCCCTTTCCCCCTCTCTCCTGCTCCATCTCCCAGCCCAGCACAGCCCCCGGCTGCAGGACAACCCTGCTGCCAACCCCGGCCTGCCGGGGATGCACTGGGGGGATCTCCTTCCCCTTCCCCCTGGCATGGAGGCAAATCCCATCCTCTCCTTGTCCTTCCTCCCCCAGGGAAGAAGCTGAGGATGGAGACCAGGGAGGACAAATCCCCACAGAAGAATCTCGTGGAAGAGGCCATTTTAAGTGGCTCCATGGTGCAGAATTCCAACGTAAAGGAAAAGCCCCAGAGATTCCACAGGAGGAGGGACTACAAAGCCAGCCCAGGGTGCTCTGAGGAGGAAAGACCCACCCTGAGCCAGGAAGGTGGACAGAGCTTCAGCCAGAGCTCAGAGCTGGTGGTCCATGTGCAGCTTCACAATGGGGAGAAGCCCTACAAGTGCTTGGTGTGTGGGAAGAGCTTCAGGAAGAGCAGCACCCTGATCCGCCACCAGATGATCCACACTGGGGAATGGCCCTGTGAGTGTGGGGAGTGTGGGAAGGGCTTCAGCTGCAGCTCCGCCCTCATCACCCACCAACGCATCCACACTGGGGAGAGGCCCTACAGGTGTCCCGAGTGTCAGAAAAGGTTTCAGACACGCTCCAATTACCTCTGCCACCAGCGCATTCATACAGAGGAGAGGCCTTTCCGCTGCCCTGAGTGCGGGAAGGGCTTCAAGCACAACTCCCACCTCATCATCCACTGGTGCATCCACACCGGGGAGAGGCCCTACGAGTGCCCCACCTGTGGGAAGAGGTTGCAGACCAGCAAAAATCTCTGCCTGAATGAGCAGAGTCACACCCAGGAGAGGCCCTTCTGCTGCCCTGATTGCAGGAAGGGATTCAGGAAAAAATCCACCTTCATCATCCACTGGCGCATCCACACTGGGGAGAGGCCCTACAAGTGTCCCACTTCATGGGAAGAGCTTCTCCATGAGCTCAAATTTGACCAGAAACCAATGGAGTCGCCAGTAAGGGAAGTTCTGCGAGTGCCCCAGCTGCAGGAAGAGCTTCATGCACCACTCCAGCTTCTTTCTCCATTGGAGGTCCCACGTTGGGAAGAGCCCTGGGGATCCATTTTCCCTGTAATCCATGCTGGGAAGACAGCTGTCAATTTTCCTGCCCCTCCCAATGACCTGATGTGGCATTGAAAAATATAAGGATCTGGCCATGGCCCTGTCATTACATTCACTCCCACCTCAGGTCATTGCCAGGGGCAGGAAAGGGACTCTCTCTCTCTCTCTCTCTCTCTCTCTCTCTCTCCCTGAGGAGAAGGGTGTCCTTTCCAGGCAGGGGGAAATACATGGCCAGGAAGACCCAGTGAGTTGTGTTTTAGTTTTCCCTTTAAAAGTTTTATTTATCCCTTCTGTTATCAATATTGTTTCTGTTCCTGTTTGTTCCTTATCTCATTTCTGTTCCCAATAAATTGTTCTTATCCCAGCCCCGGATCTTTGCCTTTTGTGCTTTCCATGAGAGGCTTGAGGGCAGCAAGGGCAGCGCGGTTTTAGCGGGAGCAGGAAATTGGGGAATCCCATTCCTGAAGCCCAGCCCATGGAAACCAAGCATCCCAGCTGGTGCCAGCCCTGGTGGCCATGGCAGAAGCCTTGGGAGCGGATCCCTGGCTGGGGCTGTGGGAACCTCTTCCCTCTGGTGCCCAGGGACAGGAGTGGAGGGAACGGCTGCAGCTGAGTCGGGGCAGGCTCAGGTTGGATGTCAGGAAAAGGTTTTTGCCCAGAGGCTGCTGGGGCCCTGCCCAGGCTCTCCAGGGAAGGGTCCCAGCTCCAGGGCTCTCTGAGCTGCAGCAGCATTTGGCCAGCGCTGCCAGGCCCAGGCTGGCATTGTTGGGGTGTCCTGTGCAGGGCCAGGAGTTGGACTGGAGGATCCTGATGGGATCCACCCAGGGACTCCACCCTTTTCTACAGGAGCCGTGCTGCAACAGACCCACATCTGACACTGCAGGAGGACTGCAGCCACAATTCCAATTGCATTGCTACCAACAGCCTGACCAACAGGGTGTCAGGTTGTGTTCTGGTTCTGTCATTGCTGTTTTAGTTTACTGCATTGTTTATTTTCTCCTTTTATTTTCTTCCCCAATAAAGAACTGTAATTTCCTGCTCCCCTTTTTTTTGCCTGAGAGCCCCTTAATTTAAAATTTATAGCAATTTGGAGGTGCGGGGAGGTTATATTCTCCAATTCAGGGGAGGCTCCTGCCTTCCTTAGCAGGCACCTGTCTTTCCAAACCAAGACAGCAGGACAGAAGGCACTTTGATTCCTTTTGTCCCAAGTTTCTCCTGAGTTCATGACTTCAGATGAACTGGAATGGTCCCGACAGCACAAAAGCAGCCCCAATGAGTAGGATCAACCCCCAGGTCACCATTAAATGCACTCAATCCACACCTTCCAGAGCCCAGCAGCAATTCCTGCCTGTGCCCCCAGCTCTGGCTCAGCCTGAGGGGCATCGCTCTGGTGTGTGCAGGGCCGGCTCCTGCAGGACACAGCGCTGGGAGCTGCTCTGTGTCCCACAGCTTCGGCATCTCAGGCGCCGCTCCACAGCTGTGGGGCTGCGCCACCACTGTTCCATGGCTGTAGCTCCTGTGCCACCACTGTTCCATGGCTGTAGCTCCTGTGCCACTACTGTTCCATGGCTGTAGCTCCTGTGCCACTACTGTTCCATGGCTGGAGTTCCTGTGCCACCACTGTTCCATGGCTGTAGCTCCTGTGCCACCACTGTTCCATGGCCGTAGCTCCTGTGCCACCACTGTTCCATGGCCGTAGCTCCTGTGCCACCACTGTTCCATGCCTGGAGTTCCTGTGCCAGCACTGTTCCATGGCCGGAGTTCCTGTGCCACCACTGTTCCATGGCCGTAGTTCCTGTGCCACCACTGTTCCATGGCTGTAGCTCCTGTGCCACCACTGTTCCGCCTTTTCCATGCTCACTCCACTGCTGCTCCAAAGCTGTGCTATGCTGTTTCAGCAAGGTTCCTCTGCTCCTGCACCACTGCTCCACTGCTGCTCCACACTGCTCATCTCCCCCTGTTCCACTGCTCCTTCTCTGCTCCTCCCCTGCTCCCCCGCTGTGTTCCACGGCTGCTGCTTCTGTTATAGTGCTGCTGCCACAGCTGCAGTGTCACAGAGAGGGGAACGTTCGGGCAACAACCACTGTGGTGTCACAGAGACCGGGACAACGGGACTGCCACAGCTGTGGTGTCACAGAGAGGGGAGCTCTGGGGCTGCCACGGCTGTGGTGTCACAGTGAGGGAAATGTTGGGGTGGCTGCTGCTGTAGTGTCATAGAAGGGAACACTGTGGCTGCCAGTGCTTTGTTGTCATAGAGAGGAGAACACTGGGGCTTCCACTGCCCCCAGTGATGTCATAGAGAGGAGTACATTGGGGCTGCCATCCTTGTGAGCTCAAAGACAGGGTAACCTTGGGGCTGCTACCCCTGGTTTGTCATGGAGAGGCTAATCTTGGGGCTGCCCCCGCTGTGGTGTCATAAAGAAGTCAATGTTGGGACTGCCAATGCAGTGGTGTGACAGACAGGGGAATGTGTGGGGAGTCACTGCTGGGGTGTCACAGACAGGGGAGCATTTGGGGCTGCCACCCCTGTGGTGTCACAGAGAGGGGAATGTTGGGGCTGCCACTGTGGTGCTGTCATAGAGAGGAGAATTCTGGGGGTGCCACCTCTGTCGTGTCACAGAGAGGGGAACACTGGGGGTGCCACCTCTGTGGTGTTACAGAGAGGGGGACGAGGACTGGCACAGCTGTGTTGTCACAGAGACAGGAACAGTGGGGCTGCAACCACTCTGGTGTCATAGAGAGGGCAACATTGTGGCTTTCACCACTGTGGTGTCACAGAGAAGGGATTTAGGGCTGCCACAGCTGTGGTGTCACAGAGAGTGGAAGGTCAAGATTGCCTCCGATGTGGTGTCACAGAGAGGGGGACACTGGGGCAGCCATCACTGTGATGTCACAGAGAGGGGAATTTTAGGACTGCCACCTGTTCTGTCACAGGGAGGGGAACATTGGAATTGCCACCCTTGTTGTGTGACAGACAGGGGAACGTTTGAATTGTCACTGCTGTGGTGTCACAGAGAGGGGGACATGGTCTTGCCACAGCTGTGGTGTCACAGAGTAGGGACACTGTGGCTGCCACCCCTGTGGTGTCACAGACAGGGGAATGCTCGATCTTGAAGTGCTGTGGTATCATAGAGAGGGGAACATTGGTGTTGCCACTGCTGTTGTGTCACAGACATGGGAACACTGCCAAACCTGCCCTGGTGCTGTGCCCACTCCAGTGCTGCTCCTCTGTGACACTTCAGTGCCTCCTGGGGACATTGTTCACACTCTGGAGACTCATGGGACTATAGGAGCCCTGTGACTCTCCAGGGTCTTGTAGAATCCATGGAACCAAGAGGAGACTGTGAAACTCTGGGCTTCATGGAACCATCCACTGTGATACCTCAGGGCCTCATGGTTCCCAGGAATCCTTGTGACTCTACAGGACTAAATGGAACCAAGGGGACATTGTGACACTGTGGAGTTCATGGAACTGAGAGGATGCTCTGAGACTCAGGTGCCTGAAGATGCTCAGGAGCCGTTGTGACCCTGTGGCTTGTGGAACCAAAGGGACACTGTGACCCTGTGGGGTCTCATGGAATCCAGAGGCCCTTGTGACTCAGTGAGGACAGTTGGAACCAAGGATCCATTGAGATATCTCAGGGCCTTGTGTTGTCCAGGGATCCTTGTGACATTGTGGGGCCTCATGGAACCAAAGGGACCCTGGGACACTGTGTGATCTCAGGGAACCAAGGGGACTCAGAGACACTGTGGGGCCTCCTGGTTCTCAGTCACTTCTGACACTTGTGTCCATCTACAAAGAGGCAAAGCTGGGCAGCCTGAGCCTGTTGATCCAGAATATTCGCATCTCCATGGGAGGATGTTCCTGCCAGCTGTGGTGCTTTGTGTTCTCTCTGCTCTCTGGGGGAATTGCATCCTACAGGAGACCCCAACTACTCCTGTAGCTGACACCACAGGGCCTGCTGTGGGGTGGGAGCAGAGGCATCTTTCACTCCATCATGTTGCTCAGAGCCCATCCAAGCAGGAAGGTTTCCAAGGATTGGGCATTCACTGGCTCTCCACTAAGGCTAATGGTGAAAGCAGGGCACTGGGGGAGGCAGCAGGGAGAGCAGAGGCTGTGCTGGGTGAGCGAGGGAAGAGAATGAGTGCAGAAGGCACAGCCCACCAGGAGGCCACCAGGCAGAGCCGTGGAGCCTCCCCAGGTGAGGGTGACCTGCCCAGGGAGTGCCCTGCTGCCCCCGGGACTGTGCTGCCACCCCCGGTGGAGGTGTTTGCCCAGCAGGATGTCCCCTGGTCACCCGGGACCGTGCTGCTGTCCCAGGCGGGAGGGCGCTGCCAGCTGAGTGTGCCGTCCCTGGGGTCAGTGGTGGAGGCGCCCCGAGCAGCCTGGCTGTGTTAAATGAGCACCCTGCAGCCCCTCAGTGCCCTGCCATGGCTGCCAAGACACCTGAAAGGACTGGCTGCTGTGCTGCTGTGCCCTCTGCTGCCCCTTGTTCTGCCCTGCTGGCAGAAACTGCCGCAACCGCCCAAGCCCAGCGCGGTTGTCAATGGAGCGCGCTGCTGCTGATCCAGATGGTGGAGAGACGTCATGCTGCAGAGCCACATTGAACAGGCACTCTGCCACTCTGCTGTGCCCTGCTGCCGCAGCTGGAACCCCAGAAGCAGCACTTGGTAGCAGCAGGGAGGCGCTTTGCCACTGCAGCCACTGCAAGGCACCCAGCCACCACCACTGTGAGATGCCTTGCTGCTGCAGGACAGTGCCTGGCCATGGAGCGGGGTTTGCTGCCCCTCCACCAGGCCCTGCCACACCAGCTGAGATCTCAGAAGCGGTGCCCGGCCCCTGCGAGATTCCAGCTCCTCTGTGCCATGCTGCTGCCCCTGTAGCCATCTCTGCCTGCGCTGGAACCACCTCTCTGTGCTTTGCTGTGACTGAAAGCGCCCCTACAGCTGTGCCCAGCCACGGCGAGACAGTGCCCGGCCCTGGCGGGAGAGCGCCCTGGCACTGTAAGGGGGTGCCTGGCTGCGGAGCCATTCCTGGCTGCTATGGAGCTGCCCGTGCCTGTTGTCAAGCTGTACCTGGCTGCTGTGAGACTCCCAGCTGCTGTGGAACACCTGGCTACGATCAAGCCGTATCTGTCGCTCCATGCCCTGCTGTCAACTGCTGGGAAAAGGCGTCGGCTGAGCAGTTCATGCAGGGGAGGGTCCCCGGCGGGGGTCCCTGGGCCAGTGCCCCACCTTGGCCAGCACCCAGCAGCCAGCTTAGAACTGGTGCAAACCAGGTGCAAAAATCTGACTGTCTAAAAAAACAAAGCATCCCAAAGGCCTGAGGTGGGTGATGATGCGATGGGATTGCTGCCCAGTGCTCTGAATGTCAAAGTGAAGAAATTCAGTGAGTGCAGGCAAAAGGCGGGAGCGACTGTGATTCTCTTAAGGCAGTTTTTGAGAGTATAGTTACAAACTGGGCATTGCTGCAGTGATTGCACCTCCTCATGGTCCTGCTGGAAACCCTGTGTAATGTAACCCAGTCGATCTCTGCCCCAGCACAGAGGTGGTGGGGATGGCCAGTTCAATGTCCTCCTGTTGAAATGTCATCCTCCTGAAACAAACAGTAAGAGCTGGGTGGCTCTTTGCCCAAGACCTGACTCCAGGATTTTAAAGTGGGCAAAAGATTGCTATGGCCTTGCTCTGTCCTTCTTATTCTACCTCTCCTAAACTTGTGGCAAATTTACTATCCGGATCCATAAAATGGGAAACCATTTTAAAACAAAACCTCTAAACATAACTAGGTGACCTGGTGTCCCAGGGTCTACAACTGGACACCTTCTCTCAATTTTGCAAGGTAAACCTGGGGTTTTTATTTTCTAAACACCAGCTAGACCTGTTGTCTAAAAACTGGGTAGACCTAGTGTTGAAAAATTTACCATCTCACCCCCCCAGTATGTGAATTGGCCTCTCTGGTGAACTTAGAGTTTTCTAGATTGGACTTGTTTATGAATAACTTTGAATGTGTTCATTTTCCCGCAAGCTGGGAGGGTTTGAGCAGGCTGCCTGAGGTCTATGAACAGTTTGCACCACGGCCAAGTGTGGAACTGAAGATCTGCCTTCCGAGGAACTGTGAATCGTTTGTCCTTGACAACAGGTAGAGAAACAGCAATTGTGAGACTGAGGGCACACCAGAAACATCACCTGCTGAACCAGAGAACGACACCAAGCCGGCGACATGCCCAGCTCAGACAGAGAACCACGGGGAACAGACACTGCAAGACATCCTTACTGTGACTGCTCCTGATAACAAATCCACCTTGTCCTTGCTGCAGTACCCAGGTGAACTGTGTGTTGGGCTTGATTGAACACCTGAGGGTAGCCCACGGGATAAGGAGGGTTTGTTTTCTGTGTGCTCAATGTGGAAAAGAGAAGAGTAATTCTCATGGTATTGTTTGTCACTTTGGTAAATGCAGGGGAGCAGCAGAAATGGCTCCAGGCAGGGAGTGGATATATGAGGAATGCAGCAGAGACTTCAAGATGAAAATTGCTCTGGGAAAACACAAAAGATTGGCACATTCATTGGTTAGAAATCAGGAAAGGGTTGCTGTTTTCCACCCAAAAGAGACTTCCAACCCAGGAGCCCACCAAAAATGCTGGACTAAAGAGGAAGAACTACTGGTAAGATTGGAGGCTCAGTTTGAGGGCAACAAAAGCATCAATAAACTCATTGCAGGACACACATCACAAGCAAAACAGCTGAACAAATCAGGGACAAAAGGAGATTGCTGCCCAGGAAACCAGCTGAGGATGTAGATAAGGAACCTGGCATGAGTCATGAAACCAGGAGAGCAGCTGGGGGCCTGAGAATGGACTTGGACAAAGATCTTGGGAGGAGTCAGATGCCTGGGAGAGCAGCTGCTGGAAGGAAAACAGATCCCAAGATGAGTCACCACCCTGATAAAGATAACAACAGCTGGGAAACAGCAAGTGACAGAGGGAGGGGGAGCTGCAGGCCCATTATCTCAGAACCCTCAGTGAATGGCTATCAGCTGGGACAATTCACACCTTCCTGTGGATATTCAAGCACTTAATAGATGATAAGGAGATGCAATCAACAATCAATCAGCACAGGAATGCTTTTGATGCCTTGAATTAATCAGCCAGATAAGAACAGCAACCCAAGATAAGAGAAAAATGGGGAGCCAGGAAAAAGGACCAATAAGACCTTTTCAAAAGTGGATGAAAAGAAGAACAGTTAAGAAAGGTCATTTTCTTTGCTTCTAAGACCTGTTCCATCTAGATAGGGGAAAACTTGCTAAAATTATCCTGAATGACAAAGAGTGTTTGTCCTGTGAAATCCCACCCATCGAACTTTATTCAGTTTTTAAAGCCTGATGGGAAACACCTGGAACGTTTGATAGTCTTGGGAACTTCCAAATTGTGGGAGATTAGGGACCGGCCCCAAGATCTGGCATTGTTACGGCAGACAGAAGCCCTCCCCTTTACCGTTACTTAGCCCCACGTGTTGTTGACCATTAACCCCTGTTATAAATGACCCTGCCTAACCGTTAATAAACGCCAGTTACCGTCCACCACATTGGTGTGTGCGTGTGCTTGGTCCATGTGGCAAAGGCGCTGCCACCGAGCCGTCCTTGACCTGGGATGCCACGCCCCAAGCGGCAGCAACACCAAATTAATGGGAAAGCCAACATTAGTGCTTTCAGAGACTTAATTATGGTAAAAGAAATTGAGAAAAATGTGCAGGAGATGAGCAAAAACTCGGCTCCCAGTCCAGGATTACTCTAAGAGACATCAAGAAGATGGATCCAGAGTACTCCTGGACCATGGAGATCTTCAGCTTATGGTTAACATCAGGAAAAATCCCAGACATGGTGAGGGCTTGCAGGACTGTTTTGATTCCTAAATCAACCAAAACAGGGCACATAAGGACATTAACAACTGCAGACCCATCCTGATCGGTTCCATCTTGCTAAGACTGTTCTCCAGGATTTTAACAGCCAAACTGACCAAGGCTTGCCCCCTCAACCCAAGGCAAAGAGGCTTTATAAGGGCAGTGGAATGCTCCGAAAACCTGAAACTCCTGCAAACTAGAATTCAGTCTGCAAAAGGAGAACACAAACCCCTGGCTGTTGTATTTGTGGACATGGCCAAGGCTTTTGACACCGCAAGCCAGCAGCACATTCTACATGCCCTACAGGAAAGGGAGGTAGATCCCCACATCATCAATCTGGTGAGCAATACTGTGAAAAATGTTTTTGTGATTTGTGTCAATCAGCAATGGAATCAGCAAATGCTTTTATCTGCTGTGTGGAAAATGGATGCATTCTTTGGGATAGATACAAAGAAGGCTTATGAAACTTTCTATAGCCAAATAAAGCTTTGAACTAGGGGAAGTATGGTAAAGTAAAGAGATGAGGTAGCAAGATGACTGATGCTTAGAATAAAATAGAGGAAGTTGTGGTGAAGCTAAGGGGACTGCAATGCGACTAAATGCTTATGTGTAATAAAAAGCTTAACAAAATCATGTAGCAGACAGTGGTGAAGGGGCCTCGCTCCAGACAAGCACAAGAAGGACAGGAAGCCAACAACCACCTGGAAAGATGATGAAATTGCTTATTCCAGCTGATTGATATTTACTCATTTCTACTAAACAAGCACACTGGAAACTGCTTTTTTATGCTTAAAAACAGTATATATACACTTTACTGAATTTGTAAGTGGTGTGTGCCATGAGTGGAGCAGTGACTCCCCGGCCAACCAGCGCTGCTTGCTCGCCTTCTTTAAAATCAAAGATATAGAAATAAAATTCACATTGACTATTGAAATTTTATGTATTAGTATGATCCTTGTCACATGGCAGCACTCCCAGTATGGTCCCAGAATAATCCCAGTTACTTTCAAGCACTCCCAGGATGGTCCCGGTTGCCTCCAGCTAGATCAACCCAGTCAGTCCCGGTATGATGCCATTTGCTCCCAGTGTGCTCCCAGTTGCTCCCAGTCACCCCCAGTCCAGGGACGATGTGCATGGTGTGTTCCCAGTCACTCTCAGACACTGCCAGGGTTAATCCAGTCAGTCCCAGTATGATCCAGTGATGACCCCGGTGTGGTCCCAGTTGCTGCCTGTAGGAACCACTTGTGCCCCACATGGTTCCAGTTGCTCCCTTTCACCCTGACTTTTGTTCCAGTCTTTCCCAGTCTTTCCCAGTGTATCCCAGTTCCTTCCAGCATATTCCCAGTTACTCCCAGCATGATCCCAGTAGAAGCCCAGTTGTTTCCAATGACCCTCAGCATGCACCCAGTCACTCCCAGTTCTCCCACATGCTCCTGGCATGATCCCAGTTGTTCACAGCTGCTCCTGCTCACCCAGAGCATGATCCCACTTGCTCCCAGTATATCCCATTTGCCTCCAACAGGGTCACAATTGCACCCGGCAGGCTCCTACTCAGTTCCAGTATGATCCTGGTATGATGTGAGTACAAATGCAGTGCAATCCCAGTCACTGCCCATTTGATCCCAGTATGATCCCAGTACAGCCCAGTCCCTCCCACTGAAGCCACTCCTGGGATCTCCCAGCCCTCTCTGCATTCACCCCTTCCGGATCTCCTGGGAGGAACCCCAAGGGCTGGAAGTCTGCAGCCAGGGTCCCCAACAAGGCCCAGTTTGGATGAAGAAGGAGAGCAAGAAGGGAAGGAAGTAAGAGAAGGAGGTTGGCTTAGGAAGGAAAAGGAGGAGGAGGGAGGGAAGATGAGGAGTGGGAGGAAGAGGAGGGACAAAGGAGGATCAGGGAAAGGAGAAGGAACCATGATGTTGAGCACTCCCTGAATTCACAGGCTGTGGGATCATCACCCATCTGTTAGAACTGGAGCATTTATCTTCTGTTAATTGGGCAGTTTTCTTTATCTCTTCCACAACCAATCCATCCTCTGGGAAATATCTTCTCTTAATGGGCCATTGAGTGTCACTGCATGACTGATAAAAACCACATCATCCCATTGTGAGATGCTCCGCCCAGGGGGAGGAGCCAAGCATTCGTACCTGGATATAACCGCATCCTTGGGACACCACATCAGCCTCTTCCCACTGGATTCTCAGAGAAGCAGCTTTCTTCTCCACAGGATTCCCAGAGGAAGACCAGGCCCAACACCACCACCACTGGACCTTCAGAGGAAAACTCCACCCTTCTACAGGATCCTAACAGAACCACATCTGTCACTGCAGGAGCTCTGCAGCCACCATTTCATAGGACTGCTACCAGCAGCCTGACCTGCAGGGCGTCACATCATATTCTGATCTGGTGAGTGGGGTTTTTTTGTAAAACGGCATTTGTATTTTTAAGATTTTCCTAGTTCAATAGCTGTTATTCCTATTCCCATACTTTTGCCTGAGATACCCTTAATTTCAAAATTCTAGTAATTTGGAGGGAGAGGATTTACTTTTTCCATTTCAAGGGAGGCTCTTGCCTTCCTTAGCAGACACCCGTCTGTTCAAACTGAGACAATGTCCCAGGACACCCGGGCAGGTGAGGAAGAAGTCAGTGCCCCTTTCCCCCTCTCTCCTGCTCCATCTCCCAGCCCAGCACAGCCCCCGGCTGCAGGACAGCCCCTCTGCCAATGCCGTCCTGCCAAGAAATCAGTGGGGGGATCTCCTTCCCCTTCCCTCTGGCACAGAGGCAAATCCCATCCTGACCTCGTCCTTCGTCCTCCAAACAAGAAGCTGAGGATGGAGATCAGAGAGGACAAATCCCTGCAGCAGAACCTCATGGAAGAGGCCATTTTGAGCAGCTCTACTGTGCAGGAATCCAATGGGGAAAAAATGTCCCAGAGGTACCAGAGGAGGAAGGGCACCAAACTCAGCCCAGGGTGCTCTGAGGAGGAAAAACGCACCCTGAGCCAGGAAGGTGGGCAGAGCTTCAGCCGGGGCTCAGAGCTGGTGGTGCATGAGCAGCTTCACGATGGGGAGAAGCCCTACAAGTGCTTGGAGTGTGGGAAGAGCTTCAGGAAGAGCTCCCACCTGATCCGCCACCAGATGATCCACACTGGGGAATGGGCCTACGAGTGTGGGGAGTGTGGGAAGGGCTTCAGCTGCAGCTCAGAACTCATCAGGCACCAACGCATCCACACTGGGGAGAGGCCCTATGAGTGTCCTGAGTGTCAGAAGAGGTTTCAGACCAGCTCCAATCTTCTGCTGCACCAGCGCATTCACACAGAGGAGAGGCCCTTCCGCTGCCCCGACTGCCAGAAGGGCTTCAAGCACAACTCCCACCTCATCAGCCATCAGCGCATCCACACTGGGGAGAGGCCCTATGAGTGTCCTGAGTGTGGGAAGAGGTTTCGGACCAGCTCCCAGCTCCTTGTGCACGAGCGGATTCACACCGAGGAGAGGCCATTCCGCTGCCCTGACTGTGGGAAGGGCTTCAAGCAAAACTCCCACCTCATCACCCACCGGTACATCCACACCGGGGAGAAACCCTATGAGTGTGGGGAATGTGGGATGAGCTTCAGCCGCAACTCTCACTTGACCAGACACCAACGAAAGCACCAGTGAGGGAAACCCTGCAAATGCCCCAAGTGCAGGAAGAGCTTTGTCCACTGCTCCAGCATCATCCCCCATTGGAGGTCCCACGTTGGAAAGAGCTCTGGTTATCTACGTTCCTTTTGATCCATGCTGGGAAGACACCTGTCCCTTTTCCTGCCCCTACCAATGACATGATGTGGGTCCAAGGTTATGAGGGTCTGGTCTTGGCTGTGTCATTACATTCACTCCTACTTCAGGTCATTGCCAGGGGCAGGAAAGGGACTCTCTCTCTCTGCCCTGAGGAGAAGGGTGTCCTTTCCAGGCAGGGGGAAATACATGACTGGGAAGAGACGGTCGGTGGTGTTGTAGATTTCCCTGCAAAAAGTTTTTCTTATCCCTTCTGTTATCCATGTTGTTGTTGTTCCTGTTTGTTCCATATCTGGTTGCTGTTCCCAATAAATTGTTCTTATCCCAGCCCGGGATCTTTGCCTTTTGTGCTTTCCATGGGAGGTGGGAGGGCAGCGAGGGGCAGCGCAGTTTTAGTGGGAGCAGGAAATTGGGGAATCCCATTCCTAAACCCCAGCCCATGGAGAACGAGCATCCCAGCTGGTGCCAGCCCTGGTGGCCATGGCAGCAGCCTTGGGAGTGGGTCCCTGGCTGGGGTTGTGGGAACCTCTTCCCTCTGGTGCCCAGGGACAGGAGTGGAGGGAACGGCTGCAGCTGAGTCAGGGCAGGCTCGGGTTGGATGTCAGGAAAAGGTTTTTGCCCAGAGGCTGCTGGGGCCCTGCCTAGGCTCCCCAGGGAAGGGTCCCAGCTCCAGGGCTCTCTGAGCTGCAGCAGCGTTTGGCCAGCGCTGCCAGGCTCAGGCTGGCATTGTTGGGGTGTCCTGTGCAGGGCCAGCAGTTGGACTGGAGGATCCTGATGGGTCCCTCCCAGCTCCGCCAATTCTATGGCTCTGGGATCCCATGAGTCTGGGGATGGGACTGGAAATGGTTGCCATGGCAACAGAACTCTGGCTGCAGGCCTGAGCTGGTGTCCATGGCAACCACCCCTGGCATGGGGTCTCCATGGAGCTGCCAAGGGACTGACCATAGACACAGGGGGATGGTGATGGCTACCATGGAAACTGACCACAGCAATGGATTCTAGTGATGGCTGCCTGCTAAGGATCCGAGTTGCCTCAGGCACTCAGAGGGGTTCCATGGGGACATTCCAAGAGTTTCCAGCCTCTTCAAGAGCTGGAATGTCACAGGCACAGACAGGGGCTCCATGGAGACCTCCCAGGGCTTTCTGGGGATGGTAAAGAGCCCTGTGGTCAGAGGCAGTCACAGCCATTCCATGGTGACATCCCAGGGCACCTTGGGCTGCAAAGGCACCGATCTGTCCCAGGCACTCACGGGGGCTCCACGGTGACATGCCAGGAGTCCCCAGGCTGCCAAAGAGCCGGGATGTCCCAGACACTCACAGAGGTTCCTGTCATGGGGAGAGTGGGAGCTTCAGGCAAAAGTTTTATTTCTTTCTTGGAGAAACTCCTGCTGAGCGATGAGGTAGAGAAATGACACCCAGCAGCCACCACAGAACCACAAAACCCCTGCAGGACCCCATAACTTCTAAAATTCCTTCTCAGAAAGGAGACTAGGAACAGCTGAAACTCCTAGCCCCAGACTTTGTCAAAGGTATAAAATATTGGACAGGTGGAATTGAACTTTAATGCAATTTGTCCTACAGGATTAATGATGCAATACCAGATAGATTTCTAGAAATACAGCTCTGTTTATTCTGATCATGATTGGACAGAAAGATCTTGATCAGAGTTCTTTCCTCCACAGCAAAGGAGCTCAAACCATTAGAATCTTCTGATCCAGGAAGCAATTTTGAAGTCAGCAGGGCCCTGCTGGAGTTGTTGGAGCCCATTGCAGGCAGAGCCTCCTGCTCCAGCAGGAACTGCCTTTCCTGTGCCATCAGCAGGCCAGGTCCCGCTGCAGGAAAAGCCCCAGGCCAGCCCCTGCACAGGGAAGGCCTCGGGCACAAGGGCAGAGTGCCATGCTGGGAGCTGTGCCAGGGAGAGCCTGAGGCACCAAAGGCACCTTGGCAGCAGCAGCTGCTTGCAGGCCATGGCCAGAAGCCTCCCTTGGCAGCCCGGCCTGGTGGCCACCACTGCAGAGCTGCTGCCTCAGGGCTCATTCCTGGCTGGCCTCTGAAAAGCCACTTCTGCTCCAGGAGCCTGACTGGGAAGCCATTAGCCCCAGCACCTTGGGGACAAGATATTAATGACAAAACTCTTCATGCCAGCAGAGACAGGGCAGGGGCAGAGGAAAGGGCACTGCCAGGGCTGCCATGGTGATGGCTGTGAGATCACTGCCCCTGCAGCAGCCTGGCTGCCCTCAGCAGACATTCTGGCCACAAGCCTTGTGAGGGCACCCAGCACAGCAGAGAACCCACACTACAGGAATTCCGTCCTTGGGAAGGGCAGGGGGTTTCACTGGGTCAGGTTGCACAAAGCTCCTGCTCCTGGACAATTCCTAGGATGGCACATCCACTTGTCTCTAAAAGAGTTGAAGTTTTGTTCCACTCTCATCATTGTAAAATATTTCCTCCTTCTAACAAATGTAACTCCAGCCTCATTCACTTTAGAGTTATTGACCCTTGTTCTGCCACTGCAAAATTGCAAGAAAATACCTTTGGCAGGTATTTTTCCATTTTCACAGACATTGGAGAGGACCCAGACATCTCCCAAGATGGGGTTTGGAGGCCTCATCACATAACCAGCAGGTAGAGGCTGCAGGTTCTGGGCTCAGTGGGGTGGAGACTGAGGACAGAACAGGAGTAGCCTGGCAGGGGCTGAAGGGTGGTTTCAGAGAGGCTGGAGCTTTCCTTCCTAGAGCATATGAGCATGAGAAGGAAATAATGGCACCAAGGGCAGCTGGGGAGGCCCAGACAAGGCAGCAGCAGAAAGGAATTTCCCTGGCAGGGCAGGGCTGTGGTTCAACACGTGCCCCAGCAGGAGCCTGGAGCAGCCCAAGGCTTTGTGTGGGCAGGCAGAAGCAGGCAGGAGGCAGAACTGTCAGCAAAGGAAGGGCCCAGCCAGCTGGGGCAGCCAGGGGATGCCAACAGCCTGCAGGGACAGAGGCGCAGGGCAGGGACACCGTAGGACAGCCTGGGCTGCACAGGGCACAGGCATGGGCAGCAGCTGCAAGACAGCCCTGCCAGAGCCAACTCCTGCAGCACTTTGGCCATGGCTGCTGGCCCTGGGCCTGAGGCCAGCAGGAGACAAGTGACCCTTGCAGGCCTGGGGCCTCATTGCCTCCTTGTCCCTGCTCAGCAGCCTGGCAGGGGCCGCCCCATGCTCCTGCCCTTGGCATTGCCCATCCCCACATCCCAGTGCCCCAGCAAGAGCCCTGAGCAATGAGGGAGGGACAGGATCTGCCTGGCCAGGGGCTGGGGCTCAGGCCTTGGCCCTTTGCATTCCTGAAACACATCCGGGTTTGCCCAGCACCAGAGACACGTTTCCCTTGCTTGTCCCCAGCTGTCATCAGTGCTTCCAGGGTTCTGCTCTAACTGGAACCTGGGGACATTTTCACATGAATTGTGTCCCTCAGTGGTACCCATTAAAAGTTAATGAAACTTTGGACTTTGAACATGAGTTTGAGTTCTCCAGAAGTTTATTGAGCACACTCTGAGGTACCGAGACTGATGCAAACAGCACCAAAGCCCAAGAGGGTCATTGAAGTCCTTGTGCTGAGTCTGTGCTGCTGAGCTGGGCTGGGCTGCTGGCCCTGAGTGTCCTAGGTTAGAATAGAAAAATGTCTTCTATTCCCATCCTCAAGAGCTGCTGAAACCAGGAGGGACATTGTTTTGTTCCTTATCTCCTGTTAATGGCCCCATCAATATCTTGCCTCATGACTCAGAGATAACTCCCTCCAGGAGCCATTTCTGTTTATCGGGTAATCAAGGACCCACCCCATGACTCAGAACGATTTCAGCCCATTGTGAGATTCCCTGCCCAGGGGAGAGGAGCTCAGCATCCCCACCTGGATATAATCTGGGCTTTGGGACAGAGCAGTCAGTCTTTCCACTGCATTGCCAGAGGAATAGCTGCCCTTACCCACTGGTTTCCAGAGGACAAGACCTACCAGATTGTTTCTACAGGATCACCGCTTCAACAAGACCATTTCATCTGGACTGCTACCACCCCCCCAACTAGCAGGGTGTCTGGTTGTATTCTGACTCTGTCACTGATTTTTCTTTTGTATTATAGCATATATATGGCTTTATCCCTTTTCCTGATAAATTGTATTTCTCACTTGGAATCTTTTACTGGTTTTGCTTTGAAACCAGAACACAGAGGCAGCTCCTGGCAAGAGCAGCAGAGCTGCAGAGAGACAGCTCTGGCCAGGAGCAGCTCCTGTGCACAGCCCAGCATGGCTGGGGCACTGCCAGGGCCCCTCAGGGACACCAGCAGGGCACAGACAGAGCTCCCAGGGGCTCAGCACTGGCAGGGGCTGTGGCATGTCCCAGAGGGGGCTGTGGCACAGCAGCACCTCTGTGGCTGTGTCATGGAGGCACAGAGCAGCTGTGATGTCAGCAAGGGGCTGTGTGACAGCACAGAGTGGGCTGTGTGAGGTCACAGCTTTGGCTATGACATCACAGAGCTTGTGGTTTGAGGTCATCAAGCAGCTACAGCATCATAGAGGGGACTGTGTGACATCACAGAGCAGGCTGTGACATCATGGCATGGCTGTACGACATCATGGATCCGGCTGTGAGGTCAAAGTGTGTGCTGTGTCATTACAGAGTGGGTGTAAGACATCCCAGAGAGGGTTGTGTGACATCGCTGAGGGGGTTGTGACATCAAAGGTGGCTGTGGCATCACCGCGTAGAGTGTGAGGCCATAGAGCAGACCCTATGATCATGGAGGGTGGCTCTATGACATCAGAGAGTGGGTTGAGACATCACTGGGTGTCTGAGTAACATCACAGAAAAGGCTGTGACGTCACAGAACAGACTGTGACATCATGGAGTGACTTTGTGACATCACAGTGTCTTCTGTGATGTCACTGCACAGCTGTATGACACCACAGAGTGATATGCCAGCCTTGGGACTGTGACATCACAGGGGCTGTGTGACATCACAGAGGGCTCTGTGACATCACAGGGGCTGTGTGAGGTCACTGGGGAGGTCACTCTGCCCCAGCCCCCCTCAGTTTTCCCCCAGAGCACTCCAACCCTGCTCATGCACAGCGGGGTCCCCTGTCCCCCTGGGTCCCCCCGCCCCCGGCCCCGCAGCCTCCCCCAGAGGATGTTCCATGAGATCGACCCCAGAGCCTGACACGGGGACGTGGGGCCGGGGCCCTGGGGGTGGCACAGGGGGACAGGGACCCCCCGGCAGTGTCCCGTGTCCCCCAGGGCCAGAGCCTGGGCCAGGGCTCCTTCACCCTGGTACCAATGAGGTCTTGAGAGCACTGAAAAAATCCCCAGCAAGGGATCAGCAAAAACCAGATTTAATATTAAGTGACAGCAGCACAAAGTTCCTTGGCAAGAGTCACTCTGCTCCTGACTGGACACGTCAGGCACACCAAGTAAACAAAGCAACAACTAAACCAAACCAAATCCAGGCAATCAAACCAGAAATGAGCCAAGAACTGTCCCTGTGTGTGTGTGACACAAAAGGACAGTGGGGGCAAGGATAAAAGGAATATGGCCTAAACAATTAACAGAGCTCAAACTTAACAGGACTTAACTTATACCTTAACCTTAACTGATACCTTCAATTTCATAATTTCGCAAAAGAACAGCATTTAACACTACTTAACCAAACTTAAAACATATGACTTAGCAATTTAACAGAGGAATACCATTTAATATTCAACTTAGCTAATAAATAAATTGCAAACGAACAACTCTTAGCAGCATGTAACTTAGCTTAGACCTTGTGACTTAGCATTAGTTACTGCCATCTGGATATCTGACCAACTCAGCTATCTAAGGCACTCAAACCCCTCAGAGAGCAGCATTTCTGCCACATTTCCCCAGCACAGGCACTCCTGTGTGCACACAGACACCAAGAGTCAGTGCAGGGCACCTGGGAGAAATTCCCCTGAGGGCAGGGAAATGCTCCCTGAGGATGCTTTGGCATCTCCCCCGCAGGCAAAGGGCTGAGCCTGGAGGAGTGGGGGGATCGGCCCAGGCTCCGTCGGTGTTCGGGATCCCTGAGTGCAGCAAACGGGAGAGTTCCTGGCTGGGAGAGGCCCCACTCAGAGGGAGTCGCTGGCCCAGGAGAGCTCCAAGGGCTCCTTTTGGAGGGCTGTTTGCAGGGCCCCAAGAGAGGGGCTTCAGTGCCAGCAATGCTTCATCCTGGCCGCACTGGGCACCAGCAGCTTTCTTTGGCAGGGTGAGAACAGGGATGTTGTGCCACTGAGGGAACAAAACCAGTTCCCAGGGCTGCTCCTACAGAAAACAGGAGCTGGTTGGGCAGCAGCAGTGCCTGGAGCAGACAGTGTTTGTGATGAGCTGCAGAGGAGCTGAGCCCAGGGGCTGTTGGCCAAGGCCGAGGCCCGGGGAGCATTTCTCAGCTGGCCTGGGAAGGGGAGGGGGGAATGCAGCAGCACAGGGCCCCTGGAATGTAGGGGCCATTGTGACACTGTGGGGCCTTGTGACACCAAGGGACCAGGGTGACACTATGAGGCCCCATGGAATAAGCAAAGCATTGTGACACTGTGGGCCACCATGGAACCAAGGAGACAATTGTGACATTGTGGGGCCTGATGAAACCAAGAGGCCTTTGTGACATTGCAGGGCTGCATGGAACCAAGGGGCCCCTGTAACATTGCAGGGACTTCTGTCATCAGTGGTCCATTGTGACACTAAGAAACCAAGGGGGACCATTGTGACACTGCAGGGCTTCATGGAACCAAAGCTCCAGGGTGACACAGACAGGCCGCCTGTCATCAATGGTCCATTGTGACACTGTGGAGCCAAAAGAGACCATTGTGACACCACTAACCCCCATGGGCCAAAGGTCCATTGTGACATTGCAGGGCTCACAGAACAGAGGAGTGATGTGACATTGTGGGGCCTGTGGAATCACAGAGACCATTGTGACACTGCAAGGCCTCGTGGAATCATTGGGACCATTGTGACACTGTGGGACCTTAAGGAACCTGGGGACCATTGTGACACTGTGGGACCCCATGGAACCAAGGCACCCTTGTGACACCTCAGGACCCCATAAAACCAAGAGAACACGGAACAGGTCTGCCTGGTTTGGCCTCCCGTGGGCCACCTGACTGGTCCAGCTGACCTTGGCATGTTGAGGGTCTCTTCTCATTTGCTGCTGAAACACTGGGGCTCCATGCTTTCCTTCCTATGGAAGAGAACTGTCCTTCTCCTCCAGGCACCCATGACCAGAATTGGGATTTCACCATCAAATTTCCTTCTATCTGGGATTGTTCAGATAGCAATATTGCCAGGACAAGTCTGTCTGGCAGTGGTTTCACAAGGGTCACCTCTCATCTGGCCCCAAAACCCTGGGGAAGACTCCGTGCTTTCCTTCCTATGGAAGAGAACTGTCCTTCTTGGCCAGGTGCCCATGGCCAAATTTGGCTTCCACCTCCAATACTGCCTATTGTGACAGACTGGAGGAGATTGTTGACTTGAATCATTTTGTGTGTGTGGGAGGAAGAGGCAGGTCCAGCCTTGCCCTGCCCTGTGACCCCAGCTCTGCCCTGCCCTGGAACCCCAATCCCCCAGATCCTCCATCCCAGCCCAGCAGTGTCTGCCAGTCCCTGGCAAAGCACAGGCAATGCTCCACAGCCACCTCTGCAGCCCCCAGCCCAGCTCCTGAGGGACCAAATGAGCCCAAGTCCCACCTGGGGGATGGGCACAGGAAGACCGAGGGTGACCACAAGGGTGACCACAAGGCAAGCACACATCTTGACCCTCCCTCCTCTTGGCATTTCCATCTGAACAACACTGGAATGCAGGTGTGGGTGCTTCTCTGGTTCTTATTTGTCTTTTTCTCTGTCTACTTCTTCTATTTCTGTCTCCTTGCAAATTTTGATTAACTTCAGATTGAATGGGCTTACAGTTTGTGAAGTTGAATGGGCCAAGTTAATGCTTTGAGAAGTGTTTGGTTTTGATTCACTGTCATATTAAACCTTTTGCCAAAGGTTCTCTGATTTTCTAAAGTTGCCAGTAAAGGCTGTTTGGTTGTTTTGAGCTCCTGAGAATGTCTTGTTGGTATTTGTCCAGTAGATCCAACTCAGAGGACACAAACAATTGTAATTCCTTTAAAATGTCTCATTAAGAGAATTGTTTGAGTAATGGGAGTCAGGGCTTGCCTGTCCTGCTTGGCCCAGCCCAGGCAGGGCTTTCCCAGCCACATTCCACACTCAATTGCCCAGCTGGAGCTGCTGGTGCCTCTGAGTTCTGCTTGCCCAGCCCCAGGGACGCTCTCCTTGTCTGCCCATTCCCCCACAGTCTCTGGGCAGGGATGGCTTCAGTGGGGGCTGCTGACATCCTCAGCAACTTGCAGAGGCTGCTGCTGAATTTTCCTGCTCCAGAGGCTCAAAGTGTATTCAATCTGAATAGATCATATTTAAAAAGAGAGTGAGAAAACATTTTCAAGGCTGCTTAGGTTTTTCTTCCTGTTAATACATGGATATGTGCAATCTCCAATTGACACTGAATCCAGGTTCCTCCTCGTGCTGTTTGAATGGCTATGAAAATCAAGACCGTCCATGGCTGACAATCAATCAGACTCTGTCCCAACCCCCACCCCACCATTTCCCCCATCCAAGCCCTGGCATTCAGAGCAGCCTTGTGCAAATCTGAGCTGCCTCCAGCCCAGGCTGCACCTGCAGCTTTCAGCTCCTTGGCTCCAACTCCCACCTGCTTTCCTTGGAGAAGGAGCTGCCCGAGACACAGAGGGATGTTCATTTCTTGTCAGCCAACAGAGCCAAGGGAAGGCACAGCTCCATCAAATGCAAAAGTCATTCTTCCCCTTGGCTCTGCCCTGCCCCTGATCCCCCCAGCCCATCCTGTTTCCTTCATCCCTCATTCCCCAGGGACTTTCTGGGACAAGGGAGCTCTGCTCTGGCTATGGAGGGAGGTGCAAGTGCAGCCCCTGGAGTGGCAACCACAACTCGTCAGGTTTGTGTCCTTGGAGGGACCAGGAACTGCTGAGACTCAGAGGCACAGAAAGGTTTCTCTTCATGGCCAACATAAAAATTTGAAAATTTGAAAATTTAATAGACATCAAAACCCTTCCCTCTGCTCCTTTTGACATCCCAACAACATCTGACATGTCCACCATCCACAAGGGATTGCCATAGAAAGGATTTAGACAAAGACATGAGAAGAGGCAATATGAAAGATAAAAATACATCTAAGATGCTGAATAAAGAGCTCTTTAAACTTCTGAAAGATTGGGCAACTCCCTGAAGCTCAAAGCATGAAGCCATTCAAGGCAGATGCATTGGAATGACCAGAGAACAGCTGCAGGAGGAAATGTGGGAGCAACAGGAAAGACATAGATGCAGCTGCTCTAAATGAAGAGATGTCCTTGGACATGGCCATTTAACCAGGAGAGCTCAAAACACCTGAAGGAAGAAGGGAATGAAATATTAGACTGAATGTTGGAGGCACAGCTAGAGGGGAAGATCAATATTTCTTCTCCTGCCATCAGTAGAAGAATCCAGTTGATCCAGGAAATTCCTGTTCCTGGTGGGAAAACTTGGCCATTTCTTCAAAGTCCTCAATGACCCAGATAATAAAGATTTGATTCTATATAATGAAGCTAACAGGTATTAAAACCTGTGCCCCTTTCCAGGCCGACATCAGTTGTGTCCCCATGAACAGGCAGTTCCCCTGGTAGGGCCCCAGTAGCCAGAGGTGCTGAGCTGGGATTGGCATCTCCCAGAGAGGAGCTGAGGGAGAGCAGAGCACCTTGCAAGCTGATGAGTCTGCTGGAATTCCATCCCCTCCCCATTGCACAGTAGCCCTGCATTTCCCTTCTCCAGCCTTGGTCTCCAGCACAGCCATGGAGCCTCTTTGGGCTCCTGAGTGTTCCTGCAGCCCCCAAGGGCAGCTGAGCTCTGCCTTTGGCACACTCAGCCCTCAAGGGGCTCTCCTCCAGAACAGGTAATGTTGGAGGTGGAAGCCAAATTTGGCCATGGGCAGCTGGCCAAGAAGGGCAGTTCCTTTCCATAGGAAGGAAAGCACGGAGCCCCAGTGTTTCAGCAGCAGATGAGAAGAGACCTTCAATTGCCGAGGTCAGCTGGACCAGTCAGGTGGCCCATGGGAGGCCAAACCAGCCAGACCTGTTCCGTGTTCTCTTGGTTTTATGGGGTCCTGAGGTGTCACAATGGCCCCCAGGTTCCTTAAGGTCCCGCAGTATCACAATGGTTCCAACAATTCCATGAGGCCTTGCAGTGTCACGATGGTCTCCTTTGGCTCCACAGTGTCACCATGGACCATTGATGACAGGCGGCCCAACTGTGTCACCCTGGAGCTTTGGTTCCATGAAGCCCTGCAGTGTCACAATGGCCCCCTTGGTTTCTTAGTGTCACAAGGAACCACTGATGACAGAAGGCCCTGCAATGTTACAGGGGCCCCTTGGTTCCATGCAGCCCTGCAATGTCACAAAGGCTCTTGGTTTCACCAGGCCCCACAGTGTCACAATTGTCTCCTTGGTTCCATGGTGGCCCACAGTGTCACAATGCTTTGCTTATTCCATGGGGCCTCATAGTGTCACAATGGTCTCCATGATTCCATGAGTCCCCTCACTTTTACAACAGCCCCCTGGTTCCATGAGGCTTTGAAGTGTCTTCATGGTCTTTCCATGGTTCCATGGTTCAATGGTTCCTTGCAATGTCACAATGGACATTTGGTTCCATGATACCCCAAAGTGCCACAATGGTCTGTATGGTTCCATGAGGCCCCACGGTGTCCCAATGGACCCCTGGTTTAATGGGGCCTCTCAGTGTCACAATGATCTCTACATTCCATGGAGTCACACAGCGTCAGTATGGTCCCCTTGGTCCCATGAGGCCCAGCAATGTCACAGTGGTCTCCATGATTCCATGAGGCCCCACAGTGTCACAATGCTTTGCTTATTCCATGGGGCCTCATAGTGTCACAATGGTCCCTTGGTGTCACAAGGCCCCACAGTGTCACAATGGCCCCTACATTCCATGGGCCCTGTGCTGCTGCATTCCCGCCTCCCCTTCTCAGGCCGCCCTGCCAGCTGAGAAATGCTCCTTGGGCCTCGGCCTTGGTCAACAGCCCCTGGGCTCAGCTCCTCTGCAGCTCATCACAAACACTGTCTGCTCCAGGCACTGCTGCTGCCCAACCAGCTCCTGCTTTCTGTGGCAGCAGCCCTGGGAGCTCTTTCTGTTCCCTCCGTGGCACAACATCCCTGTTCTCACCCTGCCAAAGAAAGCTGTTGGTGCCAACAACGACGGAGCCTGGGCCGATCCCCCCACTCCTCCAGGCTCAGCCCTTTGCCTGTGGGGGAGATGCCAAAGCATCCTCAGGGAGCATTTCCCTGCCCTCAGGGGAATTTCTCCCAGGTGCCTTGCACTGACTCTTTGTGTCTGTGTGCGCACAGGAGTGCCTGTGCTGGGGAAATGTGGCAGAAATGCTGCTCTCTGAGGGGTCTGAGTGCCTTGGATAGCTGAGTCAGTCAGGCCTGTAGGTAAGGGTGAGTCACAAGCTGTAAGCAAGGTTAAATGCTGCTAAGAGTTGTTCTTTTCCTAAGTTGTTGCATTCAATATAGGTATTAGGCTAAGTTGAATATTGTTAAGTGTTATTCCACTGTGAAATCATTAGGTCATAAGTTATAAGTAAGTTTAGATACTGTTAAGTGCTGTTCTTTTGCTAAATGCTGAAGTCTAAGGTATCAGTCAAGTTCTGTTAAGTTTGAGCTCAGTTTAGCTTTTAGGCTGCATTCCTTTTATCCTTGCCCCCACTGTCCTTTAGGCACACATGCATGCATGCAAAGACACACGGACAGTTCATGGTTCATTTCTGGTTTGACTGCCTGGACTTTGTTTGGTTTTGTTGTTGATTTGTTTCCGTGGTGTGCCTGACATGTCCAGTCAGGAGCAGAGTGACTCTTGCCAAGGAACTCTGTGGTGCTGTCGCTTAATATTAAATCTGGTTTTTGCTGATCCCTTGCTGGGGATTTTTTTCAGCGCTCTCAAGGCCTCGTTGGTACCAGGGTGAAGGAGCCCTGGCCCAGGCTCTGGCCCTGGAGGACACGGGAACACTGCCGGGGGGTCCCTGTCCCCCTGTGCCACCCCCAGGGCCCCGGCCCCCTGTCCCCGTGTCAGGCTCTGGGGTCGATCTTGTGGAACATCCTCTGGGGGAGGCTGCGGGGCCGGGGCCGGGGGGACCCGGGGGCACAGGGGACCCCGCTGTGCACGAGCAGGGTTGGACTGCTCTGGGGGGAACTGTGAGGGGGGCTGGGGCAGAGTGACCTCCCCAATGACCTCACACAGCCCCTGTGATGTCACAGTCCCAAGGCTGGCATATCACTCTGTGGTGTCGTACAGCTGTGCAATGACATCACAGAAGACACTGTGATGTCACAAAGTCACTCCGTGATGTCACAGCCTGTTCTGTGATGTCACAGCCTGTTTTGTGATGTTACTCAGACACCCACTGATGTCACAAACCATTCTCTGACGTCATAGAGCCACCCTCCATGATGCATAGGGTCTGCTCTATGGCCTCACACCCTACCCTATCATGCCACAGCCACCTCTGCACAGTCACAACCCCCTCAGTGATGTCACACGAGCCTCTCTGTGGTGTCATACTGCCACTCTGTAATGTCACAGCACACACTTTAACCTCATAGCCAGCTCCATGATGTCATACAGCCATGCCATGACATCACAGCCTGCTCTGTGATGTCACACAGAGCCCCGTAGGACACTGTGGCGGCTCGAAGACGTCACACAAAAATCTCTGTGATGTCATAGCCCAATCTGTGACCTCACACAGCCCACTCTGTGCTGTCACAAAGGCCCTTGCTGACATCACAGCTGCTCTGTGCCACTATGACACAGCCACAGAGGTGCTGCTGTGCCACAGCCCCCTCTGGGACATGCCACAGCCCCTGCCAGTGCTGAGCCCCTGGGAGCTCAGTCTGTGCCCTGCTGGTGTCCCTGAGGGGCCCTGGCAGTGCCCCAGCCATGCTGGGCTGTGCACAGGAGCTGCTCCTGGCCAGAGCTGTCTCTCTGCAGCTCTGCTGCTCTTGCCAGGAGCTGCCTCTGTGTTCTGGTTTCAAAGCAAAACCAGTAAAAGATTCCAAGTGAGAAATACAATTTATCAGGAAAAGGGATAAAGCCATATATATGCTATAATACAAAAGAAAAATCAGTGACAGAGTCAGAATACAACCAGACACCCTGCTAGTTGGGGGGGTGGTAGCAGTCCAGATGAAATGGTCTTGTTGAAGCGGTGATCCTGTAGAAACAATCTGGTAGGTCTTGTCCTCTGGAAACCAGTGGGTAAGGGCAGCTATTCCTCTGGCAATGCAGTGGAAAGACTGACTGCTCTGTCCCAAAGCCCAGATTATATCCAGGTGGGGATGCTGAGCTCCTCTCCCCTGGGCAGGGAATCTCACAATGGGCTGAAATCGTTCTGAGTCATGGGGTGGGTCCTTGATTACCCGATAAACAGAAATGGCTCCTGGAGGGAGTTATCTCTGAGTCATGAGGCAAGATATTGATGGGGCCATTAACAGGAGATAAGGAACAAAACAATGTCCCTCCTGGTTTCAGCAGCTCTTGAGGATGGGAATAGAAGACATTTTTCTATTCTAACCTAGGACACTCAGGGCCAGCAGCCCAGCCCAGCTCAGCAGCACAGACTCAGCACAAGGACTTCAATGACCCTCTTGAGGCTTTGGTGCTGTTTGCATCAGACTCGGTACCTCAGAGTGTGCTCAATAAACTTCTGGAGAACTCAAACTCACATTCAAAGTCCAAAGTTTCATTAACTTTTAATGGGTACCACTGAGGGACACAATTCATGTGAAAATGTCCCCAGGTTCCAGTTAGAGCAGAACCCTGGAAGCACTGATGACAGCTGGGGACAAGCAAGGGAAACGTGTCTCTGGTGCTGGGCAAAGCTGGATGTGTTTCAGGAATGCAAAGGGCCAAGGCCTGAGCCCCAGCCCCTGGCCAGGCAGGTCCTGTCCCTCCCTCATTGCTCAGGGCTCTTGCTGGGGCACTGGGATGTGGGGATGGGCAATGCCAAGGGCAGGAGCATGGGGCGGCCCCTGCCAGGCTGCTGAGCAGGGACAAGGAGGCAATGAGGCCCCAGGCCTGCAAGGGTCACTTGTCCCCTGCTGGCCTCAGGCCCAGGGCCAGCAGCCATGGCCAAAGTGCTGCAGGAGTTGGCTCTGGCAGGGCTGTCTTGCAGCTGCTGCCCATGCCTGTGCCCTGTGCAGCCCAGGCTGTCCTACGGTGTCCCTGCCCTGCGCCTCTGTCCCTGCAGGCTGTCGGCATCCCCCAGCTGCCCCACCTGGCTGGGCCCTTCCTTTGCTGACAGGTCTGCCTCCTGCCTGCCTCTGCCTGCCCACACAAAGCCTTGGGCTGCTCCAGGCTCCTGCTGGGGCACGTGTTGAACCACAGCCCTGCCCTGACAGGGAAATTCCTTTCTGCTGCTGCCTTGTCTGGGCCTCCCCAGCTGCCCTTGGTGCCATTATTTCCTTCTCATGCTCATATGCTCTAGGAAGGAAAGCTCCAGCCTCTCTGAAACCACCCTTCAGCCCCTGCCAGGCTACTCCTGTTCTGTCCTCAGTCTCCACCCCACTGAGCCCAGAACCTGCAGCCTCTACCTGCTGGTTATGTGATGAGGCCTCCAAACCCCATCTTGGGAGATGTCTGGGTCCTCTCCAATGTCTGTGAAAATGGAAAAATACCTGCCAAAGGTATTTTCTTGCAATTTTGCAGTGGCAGAACAAGGGTCAATAACTCTAAAGTGAATGAGGCTGGAGTTACATTTGTTAGAAGGAGGAAATATTTTACAATGATGAGAGTGGAACAAAACTTCAACTCTTTTACGAGACAAGTGGATGTGCCATCCTAGGAATTGTCCAGGAGCAGGAGCTTTGTGCAACCTGACCCAGTGAAACCCCCTGCCCTTCCCAAGGACGGAATTCCTGTAGTGTGGGTTCTCTGCTGTGCTGGGTGCCCTCACAAGGCTTCTGGCCAGAATGTCTGCTGAGGGCAGCCAGGCTGCTGCAGGGGCAGTGACCTCACAGCCATCACCATGGCAGCCCTGTCCCCTGGGCCTGGCTCTGCCCTTTGCTCTGCCCCTGCCTTGTCTCTGCTGGCATGAAGAGTTTTGTCATTAATATCTTGTCCCCAAGGTGCTGGGGCCAATGGCTTCCCAGTCAGGCTACTGGAGCACAAGTGGCATTTCAGAGCCCAGCCAGGAATGAGGCCTGAGGCAGCAGCTCTGCAGTGGTGGCCACCAGGCCGGGCTGCCAAGGGAGGCTTCTGGCCATGGCCTGCAAGCAGCTGCTGCTGCCAAGGTGCCTTTGGTGCCTCAGGCTCTCCCTGGCACAGCTCCCAGCACGGCACTCTGCTCTTGTGCCCGAGGCCCTCCCTGTGCTGGGGCTGGCCTGGGGGTTTTCCTGCAGTGGGACCTGGCCTGCTGATGGCACAGGAAAGGCAGTTCCTGCTGGAGCAGGAGGCTCTGCCTGCAATGGGCTCCAACAACTCCAGCAAGGCCCTGTTGACTTCAAAATTGCTTCCTAGAGCACAATATTCTAATAATTGTTATAGTTCCTGTACTGTGGAGTAAATAACTGTGCTAGTGATCTTTCCATCTGATCATGATCAGAATCAATCAGAGGTGTATTTATACTAATTTATCTGGTATTCTGTCATTAATCCTGTAGGACAAATTGTGTTAAAGTTCAATTTCACCTGTCCAATGCTTTCGACCTTTGACAAAGTCAGGGGCAGGAATGTGATCCAGCCGCTGCCAGTGTCCTCTCTCAGAAGGAATTTGAGAAGTCTAGGCGTCCTGCAGGGCTTTGAGGATCCATGGTGGCTGTTGGCTGTCATTTCTCCACCTCATGTCTCAGCAGGAGTTTCTCCAGTAAAGAAACAAAGCTTTCGCCTGAAGCTCCCACTGTGGCCATGACAGGAACCCCTGTGAGTGTCTGGGACATCCCGGCTCTTTGGCAGCCTGGGGACTCTTGGGATGTCATCGTGGATCCCCCGTGAGTGCCTGTGACAGATCGGTGCCTTTGCCGCCCAAGGTGCCCTGGGATGTCACCATGGAATGGCTGTGAGTGCCTCTGACCACAGGGCTCTTTACCATTCCCAGAAAGCCCTGGGAGGTCTCCATGGAGCCCCTGTCTCTGCCTGTGACATTCCAGCTCTGGAACCGCCTGGAGACTCTTGGAAAGTCCCCATGGAGCCCTCTGAGGGTCTGTGACAAATCTGATCCTTAGCAGGCAACCATCACCAGCCCCCTTGTTGCCGTTACAGCGTGGCAACCTGGTTCGGGAGGTCCGGCACGGTGACCCAAGGCCCAGGGTCACTCGGTCCAATGCTACATACACCAATGTGGTGATCAGCAAATAATATTTATTGAGGGGTCTCAGGGGTATTTATAGCTTGGGCAGTTTGTGTCACTTCCCTCTGCTCATGTCCGGCCGGGTGTGGCCAGGTACGGAGCAAAGGTCAGACTGCAGGGTGAGGAGGGCCTTCTTATCTACCCGTACAGCCCGAGATCTTCCGCACGCAGATCCCTAGCTCTCCACACCCCCTGTTGCTACGGTCAGTTTCCATGGCAACCATCACCAGCCCCCTGTTGCTATGGTCAGTCCCTTGGCAGCTCCATGGAGACCCCATGCCAGGGGTGGTTGCCATGGACACCAGCTCAGGCCTGCAGCCAGAGCCCGTTGCCATGGCAACCATTGGCAGCCCCCATCCCCAAGCTGATGGGATCCCAGAAGCACAGAATTGGCGGAGCTGGGAGGGACCCATCAGGATCCTCCAGTCCAACTCCTGGCCCTGCACAGGACACCCCAACAATGCCAGACTGGGCCTGGCAGCGCTGACCAAACGCTGCTGCAGCTCAGAGAGCCCTGGAGCTGGGACCCTTCCCTGGGGAGCCTGGCCAGGGCCCCAGCAGCCTCTGGGCAAAAACCTTTTCCTGACATCCAACCTGAGCCTGCCCCGACTCAGCTGCAGCCGTTCCCTCCACTCCTGTCCCTGGGCACCAGAGGGAAGAGGTTCCCACAACCCCAGCCAGGGACCCACTCCCAAGGCTGCTGCCATGGCCACAAGGGTTGGCACCAGCTGGGATGCTCGGTTTCCACGGGCCGGGCTTCAGGAATGGGATTCCCCACTTTCCTGCTCCTGCTAAAACCGCGCTGCCCTCGCTGCCCTCCCGCCTCCCATGGAAAGCACAAAAGGCAAAGATCCCGGGCTGGGATAAGAACAATTTATTTGGAACAGCAACCAGATAAGGAACAAATGGAACAGAAACAGTATTGATAACCGAAGGGATCAATAAAACTGTTTACAGGGAAAACTACAACATCAACTACTGGCTCTTCCCAGTTTCGTATTTCCCCTCCCTGGAAAGGACACCCTTCTCCTCAGGGAGAGAGAGTCCCTTTCCTGCCCCTGGCAATGTTCTCAGGTGGGAGTGAATGTAATCACATGGCCATGGCCAGACCCTCATGTTCTTCATTCCACACCATGTCATTGACAGGGGCAGGAAAAGGGACAGGTGTCTTCCCAGCATGGATCACAGGGAACATGGATCACCCAGGCTCTTTCCAACATGGGTTTTCCCATGGGGGTTGAAGCTGGAGCTGGGCACAAAGCTCCTCCTGCACTTGGGGCATTTGCAGGGCGTCTCTTACCGGTGAGTCCGTTGGTGTCTTGTCAAGTTAGAGCTGCTGGTGAAGCTCTTCCCACACACTGGGAACACTTGTAGGGCCTCTCCCCAGTGTGGATGCGCCGGTGGGTGATGAGGTCAGAGTTGTGCTTGAAGCCCTTCCCGCAGTCAGGGCAGAGGAAGGGCCTCTCCTCTGTGTGAATCCGCTCATGCAGGAGGAGACTGGAGCTGGTCTGATACCTCTTCCCACACTGGGGACACTCGTAGGGCCTCTCCCCAGTGTGGATGCGTTGGTGCCTGATGAGGGCAGAGCTGCAGCTGAAGCCCTTCCCACACTCCCCACACTCGTAGGCCCATTCCCCAGTGTGGATCATCTGGTGGCGGATCAGGTGGGAGCTCTTCCTGAAGCTCTTCCCACATGCCAAGCACTTGTAGGGCTTCTCCCCATCATGAAGCTACTCAGGGACCACCAGCTCTGAGCTCTGGCTGAAGCCCTGTCCACCTTCCTGGCTCAGGGTGGGTCTTTCCTCCTCAGAGCACCCTGGGCTGGCTTTGTAGCCCCTCTTCCTGTACAATCTCTTGGGATTTTCCTCCCTGTTGGATTCCTCCACCCTGGAGTCACTCAAAACAGCCTCTTCCGTGAGGTTCTGCTGTGGGGATTTGTCCTCCCTGGTCTCCATCCTCAGCTTCTTCCCTGGGGGAGGAAGGACAAGGAGAGGATGGGATTTGCCTCCGTGCCACAGGAGAGGGGAAGGAGATTCCCCCAGAGCATCCCCAGCAGGACGGGGTTGACACCGGGTTCGTCCTGCAGCCGGGGGCCGTGCTAGGCTGGGAGATGGAGCAGGAGAGAGGGGGAAAGGGGCACTGACTTCCTCCTCACCTGCCTGGGTGTCCCAGGGCTCCTTCCTCTTCCTCACAGCCTCCTCCTCCATCTGGCCAAGAACTGAAGATGGGAAATTCTCTTTTAGGAGGAAAACAAAGGATGAGCACACTGGATTTTGTACTGGTTTGAAGGCAAACCTGGGGGGGGTCTAAACCAGGAGTACAATTTAATAAGAAAATTTCGTTCAAGGCAATGATACAGAAACGCTGCCTTAAACTGACAGAGTCAGGATATAACCTGACACCCTGTTGCTGAGGGTGGTGGCAGCAGTCCCATTAAATGGTGGCTGCAGTCCTGTTGGAGAGATGAACGTGATTCTGTCCAAGCAGTGATCCTGTAGAAGGGTCTGGTCTTCCTCTGGAGGTCCAGTGGTGGTTCTGGAGCTCTTGTCCTCTGGGAATCCAGTAGGCAAGCTGCTCCTGCTGTTGCAAGGCTCAGCTTATATCCAGGTAGGAATGCTTGGATCCTCCCCCTGGGCGGAGCATCCCACAATGGGATGATGGAATTTTATCAGTCCTGCAGTGACACGCAATGGCCCATTCACAGAAGATATCTCCCCTGGAGGGCGTTATCAGGGCTGAGTCATGGAAGAGATAAAGAACACTGCCCCACCTGTTTATAGCAGTTGATGAAGATGGGGATTGAAAACATGCATTTGGTTCCATCTTACACTGCAACCTGAAACAGTGGGGTAATCCCTGCTCAGGGGGTGAACACCACCCCCCTTACCCAAACTGGCTCAGGTGTAAAACCCCCACCCTGGGAAGGCCACACACACAGGGGACAATGTCACACTTGCCCTGCCCCAGGGCAGGTCTCTGTCCCTGTCACTCCCTTGCTCCCCCCCCTTTTCTCTTTCTTTCCATCTCTCTCTCTACCTCACATTTACTGTTCAATAAAATCCACTTTGGCTTTGGTCTCGTTAGCACCTTAAGTGGGGCAGAGGCATTTCTCTAACAATTTGAAGATGAAGGAGGAGGCTGTGAGGAAGAGGAAGGAGCCCTGGGACACCCAGGCAGGTGAGGAGGAAGTCAGTGCCCCTTTCCCCCTCTCTCCTGCTCCATCTCCCAGCCCAGCACGGCCCCCGGCTGCAGGACGAACCCGGTGTCAACCCCGTCCTGCTGGGGATGCACTGGGGGGATCTCCTTCCCCTTCCCTGTGGCACGGAGGCAAATCCCATCCTCTCCTTGTCCTTCCTCCCCCAGGGAAGAAGCTGAGGATGGAGACCAGGGAGGACAAATCCCCACAGCAGAACCTCACGGAAGAGGCTGTTTTGAGTAACTCCAGGGTGGAGGAATCCAACAGGGAGGAAAATCCCAAGAGATTGTACAGGAAGAGGGGCTACAAAGCCAGCCCAGGGTGCTCTGAGGAGGAAAGACCCACCCTGAGCCAGGAAGGTCGGCAGAGCTTCAGCCAGAGCTCAGAGCTGGTGGTCCCTGAGTAGCTTCATGATGGAGAGAAGCCCTACAAGTGCTTGGCATGTGGGAAGAGCTTCAGGCAGAGCAGCACCCTGATCCGCCACCAGATGATCCACACTGGGGAATGGGCCTACGAGTGTGGGGAGTGTGGGAAGGGCTTCAGCTGCAGCTCAGAACTCAACAGGCACCAACGCATCCACACTGGGGAGAGGCCCTACGAGTGTTCCCAGTGTGTGGGAAGAGCTTCACCAGCAGCTCTAACTTGACAAGACACCAACGGACTCACCGGTAAGAGACGCCCTGCAAATGCCCCAAGTGCAGGAGGAGCTTTGTGCCCAGCTCCAGCTTCAACCCCCATGGGAAACCCATGTTGGAAAGAGCCCGGGTGATCCATGTTCCCTGTGATCCATGCTGGGAAGACACCTGTCCCTTTTCCTGCCCCTGTCAATGACATGGTGTGGAATGAAGAACATGAGGGTCTGGCCATGGCCATGTGATTACATTCACTCCCACCTCAGAACATTGCCAGGGGCAGGAAAGGGACTCTCTCTCCCTGAGGAGAAGGGTGTCCTTTCCAGGGAGGGGAAATACGAAACTGGGAAGAGCCAGTAGTTGATGTTGTAGTTTTCCCTGTAAACAGTTTTATTGATCCCTTCGGTTATCAATACTGTTTCTGTTCCATTTGTTCCTTATCTGGTTGCTGTTCCCAATAAATTGTTCTTATCCCAGCCCGGGATCTTTGCCTTTTGTGCTTTCCATGGGAGGCGGGAGGGCAGCGAGCGGCAGCGCGGTTTTAGCGGGAACAGGAAATTGGGGAATCCCATTCCTAAACCCCAGCCCATGGAGAACGAGCATCCCAGCTGGTGCCAGCCCTGGTGGCCATGGCAGCAGCCTTGGGAGTGGGTCCCTGGCTGGGGCTGTGGGAACCTCTTCCCTCTGGTGCCCAGGGACAGGAGTGGAGGGAACGGCTGCAGCTGAGTCGGGGCAGGCTCAGGTTGGATGTCAGGAAAAGGTTTTTGCCCCGAGGCTGCTGGGGCCCTGGCCAGGCTCCCCAGGGAAGGGTCCCAGCTCCAGGGCTCTCTGAGCTGCAGCAGCGTTTGGTCAGCGCTGCCAGGCCAGGCTGGCATTGTTGGGGTGTCCTGTGCAGGGCCAGGAGTTGGACTGGAGGATCCTGATGGGTCCCTCCCAGCTCCGCCAATTCTGTGGCTTCTGGGATCCCATGAGCCTGGGGATGGGACTGGAAATGGTTGCCATGGCAAAAAAATTCTGGCTCCAGGCCTGAGCTGGTGTCCATGGCAACCACCCCTGGCATGGGGTCTCCACGGAGCTGCCAAGGGACTGAGCATAGACACAGGGGGCTGGTGATTGTTGCCTGCTAAGGATCAGATTTGTCACAGGCCCTCACAGGGGCTCCATGGGATCTTTCCAAGAGTCTCCAGGCTGTTCCAGAGCTGGAATGTCACAGGCACAGACAGGGGCTCTATGGAGACCTCCCAGGGCTTTCTGGGGAATGGTAAAGAGCCCTGTGGTCAGAGGCAGTCACAGCCATTCCATGGTGACATCCCAGGGCACCTTGGGCTGCAAAGGCACCGATCTGTCACAGGCACTCACGGGGGCTCCACGGTGACATCCCAGGAGTCCCCAGGCTGCCAAAGAGCCGGGATGGCCCAGACACTCACAGGGGTTCCTGTCATGGCCACAGTGGGGGCTTCAGGCAAAGTTTATTAGAGACGCTCCTGTTGGGTCATGAGGTGCAAAAAGGATCCCCAATAGCCCCCACAGATCCTCAAATCACACTGTTGGATCAGTGTTCCGTGCTTTCTTTCCTATGGAAAAGAACCATCCTTCTTTTCCAGGTGTCCATGTCTGAAATTGGGATTCCACCTCTAAAATTCCGTATATCAAAGGGTTGCTCCCAGGCACAGCCTGCCAGTACCATCAAGTCTGGCTGCCCTTGGCCTCTGGTGGGTGCCCCTGCAACACTGGGGCTGGGTTCTTCCCTTCCCATGGAGATCACTGGGACACTGTGGGGACCTCATGGAACCAAGGGGATCATTGTGGCACCACTGGAGCCCATGGAACCAAGGGGCCATGGTGACACAGCGGGGCTTCATGGAACCCAGAGACCATTATGGCTCTGTGGGGCCTGATGGAACCATGGAGACCATTGGGACCCTTCAGGGCCTGGTGTCACCAAGGGGGCATTATGGCACCTCAGGGCCTCAGGGAAGCGAGGGACCATTGGGACACTGTGGGGCCTGATGGAACCGAGGGAACATGGAACAGGTCTGGCTGGCTTGGCCTCCCAGGGGCCACCTGACGGGTCTGGCTGATGTCAAGGGCTGCCTCTCATCAGCTCCTGGAGCACTGGGGCTCCATGCTCTCCTTGCTATGGGAAAGAACCATCTGGCTTTTCAGATGCTGTAAGAGACGGTCTGAAGTTTCCCTCATTTGCCTCACGACTGTCCCAAGGACAGAGACCGGGACCCTGAGGACCCTGACGGGAGCTCTGGCCTGGCTGCGGTGGATGCTCACCAAGGGATTGTTTGCAGGTGTGTTTGCAGTGCTGCCATGGTTGCTGCTTCGAGCAGGGGGCTGGCAAAGGAGCAGCTCGCCCTATATGCTGGCACCTGCTTCATGACAATAGCCCATGAATTTCCCCACCTCTTGGCCAAATGAACTTTCTGGGGTAACTTTGGTGGTCCCCCATGGAAAATCCTTCATCTGCTTCACGACCACCGTGATGGACAGAGATTGAAGCCCCCTCCCAAGGACTGAGACTGAGACCCCTATAACCCTAACACGGGGAGGGGTTGGCCTGATTGAAGTGAGATGTTTGCCCAGGTGTGGTCATTGGACCAAGAAAACAATTGCTCTCACTCACTGCTGAGATTGACTTATCCTGTTTTGGAACATGGACTGTCTGTACCCGTTTTCAATAGACTTATTCTTCATTGTCTTTTACCTGTTCCCCCCTCAGCAGAGGACTATAATAGACCCCTGAGTTAACCAAGACTTTGAGATTCTCCCTGACGTGACAAGACAGATCTATTGGCTGGACCACATGAGGATTTAGTCTCTCTGTTTGGTAGCTATATTCCCCCCCCCTCTCTTTCTCTCTCTCTCTGTCCTTTATCTCCTTTCTAAATCCTTCTATTGCATTTGCTGTGGGCACTCAATAAAAGGTGCATTTATTTGATTAATACTGAAATCCCCTTCGTGTTGTTTTTTGCACTCTGAGATCAGTTAATGAACCATCACGACCCCCACTTGTATGAGCAGATTGTGACAGATGCCCATTGCCAAACTTGGTACTCTCCCTAAAAAATTCCTTAATGCAATGGTATCTCCCAGAAGAAAACCTGCCAGCTCTGGCTGGCCTTGGCCTCTGGTGGCCACCTCTCATCTGCCCCTGAAACACTGGCTCTATTCCTTCATTTCTACGGAAAAGAACCGGTTTTCATGTCCAAGGGCCATAGACAAAAATTAGCATTTGGCCTCCCAATTTCCTTATTTCCAAGGATTGCTCCCAGACAAAAGTAGCCAGGACAGAAAGGTCAGGCTGGCCCTGTCCTCTGGTGATTTTCTTAGACACTGAGCTGAATGTTTTCATTTGAAAACACCTTGGGTAGGGCCCAGAGATCTCCCATGGAGGGGTTTTGAGGCCTCGGGCACATGAGCACTACATATGGACAAAGGAGCTCTGTGCTCTGTGCTGTTGTGGTGGTTTTGCATCACGGAAGTCATGTTCTAAGAGGAGCTGCTAGGAGTTTCCTCCGTGTCTGACAAAAAACCCAATCAGTAATTATCTTTGAGAATTGACAATCTGTTAAACCACTAAGGAAACTGTACACGCCTCTGTGAAGACACATGTTAAAGATGGGAAAGCCTGGGAGGGTCTCTTTCCCTTCTGGCTGGCACAGAGGTAACAAGGCTGACCCGGCCCCATCTTAGCCAGGCCCGGCTGGGCGGCTCCTGCCGTGGGGCCGGGCCCCTTCCCAGGGACCCCGCCAGGCCCCATCGGCTGCCGGGCAGGGCAGGGGAGGCCGCGGGGCCGAGGCCGGGCCAGGCCATGGCTGCAGTTGGGAACATCTGGGCCCTGCTGAGCCCTGCCCCGCCTGCCAGCCCGGGCCCAGCCAGGATCGCCAGGGCCCCAGGAGCAGCCCAGGGCCGGGCCGGCTCGGCCAAGATTCTGCCACCCTTGGGGTTCAGCCACAAGCCCCAGGCAGGTGCAGGAGAAGCCATCAGCCCCCGGCCATGCTGCTGCTGTGCTCTGGCCTGGCTGCTGAGATCCTGGCCCTGCCCCAGCGCGGCCCATCCTGACACAGCCCCAGAGCAGCCGCTGCAGAAACCTCCATCGGAAAACAGCACCGAGCCCGACCGGGGTCACGGAACCATCTGCAGGCCCCGAGTGAGATATGAACTCTTTCAGTGCTTCCATCCTCCCTCCAGTGAGAGAAAAGGACAAAGTGCAGGCACACAGAGGAGCAACATGAAGACACCGAGGTCAGTGAAGGGGAAGTTGAGTCCCAGATGGGAGGGATGAGGAGATGCCTTGATCTTGGTGCTGAAATCCTCTTGTAAAGCTATGGGGAAGGATGTAATTAATATATCAGACTCTCTTTTTCCCTATAATCCATTTAAAATATGAGGAGATGACTTGTTCTGCAAAAACCTCCATGCTAAAGAAAGCAAATGTTGAAGTAGCTGTGATCCCATGAAAAGTTTAAACAGAGAAAGAGAGAAGAGTGGTGACATCCTGTGCCCTCATGGAGAGAAGAAGAAGATCTCTGTTCCTAGAGATGAAGATGATTTCAGAAATAGATGAAGAGAATCTTTGCTCTTCAACAGCTCATCTTTAAACTCATACCCCGTAAGTTGACATGGCCCATAGACACAGCTGTGGGAAAAGCTGTGAAAAATGGAAGGGACTTCACAATTGCAGATTTTCCGGGCAGCTGCTATTCATGGCAATTGAGAGCCACAAGTGAACTTTTTTCTTATGGAGAAGTCTCCATAGCATGAAAGAGAGACTCCTCTCCCTAAGTGAACTGAAGAAAGACTGTTCTAGATGGTGTAAACTGACTGAAAATTTCAGCTTTTGTCTCCTTGCATTGTCAGTAAGAAAGAAAAGGTTGTAGGGAGAGGAGAAGTGTTCAGGTTCTTATTACTCTTTCTTCTATTTACTGGTAATAAACTTTTCTATATACCGTTTAAAAATTTTGAGCCTACTTTGCCCTTCTCCTAATCCTGTCTCACAGCAGGAAATGAGTAAATATATTCCAGGGAGTGCAATGGTAATTAGCCAACACTGATCCCACTGAACTAATAGATGAATTGGCTGAGAAATCTCAAATTAACAAACCAAAATCACTCCAGATACATTCCTGAGAAACTGCATTAGAGCAGAGGGAAATCAAGGCAGAGCCATGGTTTGTCAGGACTTGCTGCATCCTGATGAGCCCTGTGGTGCATTTGGAGCTGAGCCCTTGAACCTCAGGGCCTGAGAGGAGATTGCACAAACCTTTCCAGGAGTCAAAGTCAGAAGAAACCCCAAAGTGTCTCAAAGCATGAATGGGTCCAACTGAGGTCCATCCCCAACACAGGCTCCTCATGGACTCCTTAGAGGAGAGAATTGGAGGCCAGGATTGACCAAAAACCTCTGAGAGTCTCAATGTGGAAAGGAAATTCCAAACTACCTTAAAAAATTTGAGAAGCTCAAAGCATTACTGAGCAGCACTGAGTGTCAGCACAAAGCTCTCAAGGGACTCATTAAAGCAGATAATTGGGGCCATGATTGCACAAACCTCTCACAGAGTCTGTATCAAAAGGGAAACACCAAGTACCTTCAAATAACTGAAGTACCCTGAAGCATTAATGAGCCCCACTGAGTGTTGTTACTGACAAAGCCTCTCCAGGGACTAATTACAGCAGATAATTGGAGGCCATGATTGCACAAACCTCTCAGAGACTCCAAGGCTAAAGCCAAACCCAAAGTCCTTTGAAAAACCTGCAGTCCCTGCAGGGAGCATTCAGGAGCCCCCAGGGCCATTGCTGAGCAAGGCTCCCCAGGGACTCCTTGCAGCAGATCCTTGAGGCCACTGGGATGTGGGCTAGGGGGGGATGCTGAGGGCAGGACAAGGGGCTGACAGTGCCCAGCCTGGCTGGGGCTGTGCCAGGAGGCCCCAGGGCCTCAGGACAAGGTGTCTCCTCCCAGCCCTTGGTGGCACAGACCCTGCTGTGCCCCAGGGCACCAAGACTTGGCTTCTCCTTGTCCCCACCGGTCATCACTGCCTGCAGTTCTCTGCTCTGCCTGGGGCCTGGGGACACTTGCTCAGTTGTGTCCCTCAGTAGGACCCATTAAAAGTCCACAAAACTTTGGAGCTGGATTCTGATGTGGAGTTCTGGAGAGGTTTCTTCAGCTCCCTCTCGGGTACTGATGTTCAGGGCCTGAGCACAAAGCCCCAGAGGCTGATTAAAGTCCTTGTGCTGTGTCTGTGCTGCTGAGCTGGGCTGGGCTCCTGGCACAGAGGCAGCTCCTGGTCACCAAGAAGAGCTTCAAAAGCACATTTCTCTTGATGAGCAGCTCTTGTGGCAGCCCAGCAGGGCTGGGGCACTGCCTGCAGCCAGCCCGGGCACAGCACAGAGGCACAGAGAGCTTCAATCAGTCGGGGCTGGGAAGGGGCTGAGAAGTGCCTGGGGCACAATCACTGCCAGCCCTTGGCACAGGAACCTCTGGCTGCAGGACAATGCAGCTGCAGCTCCTGGAGCCATCTCCTCAAGCTGGAACATGCCAATGCCTGCAGAGCCTGTGAGTACATTCTCTGATTGCCTCTTGTGCAGAGCAGCCAGGGGTGCCCAGGGCTGTCCTGCAGAGCAGGGTCCTGCAGCCCAGGGCGCTGTGCTGGGGCAGGGACTCTGCTGCCTGCCAGGGACAGCTCTCAGCCAGCCCTGGCAGCTGCTGCCAGCACTGGGGGACAAGATCTGGGTGGCAGGAGACAGCTGGTGAGGCTTGGGAGTGTTCTCCTTGTGTGGTGAGGATGCTGCATTGTTCAGGACTGCTCCCAGCATGGCATTGAACTGCAGAACATTTCCAAGTAGATTATACAGGGAGCACAGTGAGGCAGGGGCTGCATAAAAGGGAAAATCCTGCTTTTTTAATCTACTGCTCTGGGTTTCCTGGATGGAAAATTGCCCATAGATATTCATCTCTCAGTTAAGGCTGGGAAAAATGAAAAAAATTTCTCTCAGTTCTGAATAAATTGGGCAGTGACTGAAATCAGCCCTTAGAGGCAGCATCAGTTTTGCTTCTCCAGCCTCCTCAGGGTTGCTCTGACGTTGCCATCAGAGCCTGCAGAGCCAGAGCTGCCCCTGGGCAGTGCCTGAGCTGGGAGGGCTCTGCAGGGCAGAGCTGAGCCCCCAGGGCTGGGCTGGGCTCTGGCAGCACTGGCAGGGCCCAGCCCTGGGCACAGGGAAGCAGCTGCTGGCAGGGACAGCTCCAGGCAGCAGAGCCCTGGGCAGGCAGTGGGGGGAAAGTGCCCCCAGGCTGTGCTGGGATATTTCAAGTCCTCTCCAAACCCAACTATTCCATGATTACTTTTTTTACAGATCCCCATGATAAGGCATCACAGCAAATGTCCAACAGCAGCTCCATCAGGCACTTCCTCCTGCTGGCATTGGCAGACACGCGGCAGCTGCAGCTCCTGCACTTCTGCCTCTTGCTGGGCATCTCCCTGGCTGCCCTCCTGGCCAACGGCCTCATCATCAGCGCCGTAGCCTGCGGCCACCACCTGCACACACCCATGTTCTTCTTCCTGCTCAACCTGGCCCTCAGCGACCTGGGCTTCATCTGCACCACTGTCCCCAAAGCCATGCACAATTCCCTCTGGGACACCAGGAACATCTCCTACACTGGATGTGCTGCTCAGCTCTTTTTCTTTCTCTTCTTCATTACAACAGAGTATTTCCTCCTGACCATCATGTGCTACGACCGCTACATGTCCATCGGCAAACCCCTGCACTACGGGACCCTCCTGGGCAGCAGAGCTTGTGCCCACATGGCAGCAGCTGCCTGGGCCAGTGGCTTTCTCACTGCTCTCATGCACACGGCCAATACATTTTCCCTGTCCCTGTGCCATGGCAATGCCCTGGGCCAGTTCTTATGTGATGTGCCCCCGATCCTCAAGCTCTCCTGCTCACATTCCAATCTCAGGAAATTTGGGCTCATTGTGGTTAGCCTTTGTTTATCACTTGGCTGTTTTGTGTTCATTGTTTTCTCCTATGTGCAGATCTTCAGGGCTGTGCAGAGGATCCCCTCTGAGCAGGAACGGCACAAAGCCTTTTCCACCTGCCTCCCTCACCTGGCTGTGGTGTCCCTGTTTGTCAGCACTGCCTCATTTGCCTATGTGAAGCCCCCCTCCATGTCCTCCCCATCGCTGGATCTGGCCCTGTCAGTTCTGTACTCAGTGGTGCCTCCAGCCCTGAACCCCCTCATCTACAGCCTGAGGAGCCAGGAGCTCAAGGCTGCTGTGTGGAGACTGATGACTGGATGGTTTCAGAAAAAATAAAGTACTGGCCAATTTCTGCAAATCACTTGTAATAAAAGTTGGTTTTGATACTTGTTGGTTTCATTTTGGAGGTTCTTTTTCTTTGTTTTACTTTATTAATCTTGTCTGATACTGTTAGATTGAATGTGACCTACACACACGTGATTAGGGTCAAAGAAGAAAATGTTTTTATATTTCATGTTCTCTAGTTTATATACTTTTAAGAAAACATCATTTTAAGTCATTAATTACATCACAATAAGTTATTATTTTAATTAGAACAAAGCTATTAGTATCAATATAATTGGCAAAAGTTTTACAGAAATTTAATAAGCTATGCATACACATTTACTTATGCATCTAATCTACCTAACAAAAATCTACATGTATCTTTTCTAATCTATTCCCATGCTAATGCCTTGTCTTCTTTCTTGCTATGGATACAATCTAAAATCATCAATTGTTATTTCATCTATTAACTCAGCATTGCTTGTAAGTTAGCTGTCAAGCCTAACTATAATGTCCACAGAGAAATGTCATTGTTTCTGCCATTTCCCCTTTTGTTTCTCTCCACCTTCCCTGTGCCCACAGACTGTGTTAATGAGGGGCTGCACTCTTGGTGGCTTTAAATGAACTAAAGGATCACCCAGCAGATTTTTCTGCAGAGATGCCCTTTTGTTCCCTTCTCTGGAGCTGCAGCAGCAATGTCTGTGTGCAGGGCTGGGGCAGATCAGTGCTGGCCCAGCAGCTGTGCCCAGCAGCAGCAGCAGCAGCACTTGGTGTTGCCAGCGCTGCTGCCGTGGCCCTGCCCCGCTGCCCTGGTGGCCCTGGTGTTGCTGCAGGGCCTGAGTGCTCTCGGGGCCAGGCACAGCCCTGGGGGTGGCAGTGCCGGGGCTGCAGCAGGGACAGGCCATGTAATATAAATCACCTTTGATGATTCCTTTGGGTTTGGTTCTGGGTTTGTTCTTTTTTCCCCCCATGTTTGATTTATTTAATATTGTCCACAAAGAAAAGCCATTGGTTTTGCCAGTTCTCATTTTGTTTCTCTCCATCTTCCCTGTGGCCACAGACTGTGTCAGTGAGGGGCTGCACTCCGTGTGTCTTTAAAGAAACTAAAGCATCACCCAGCAAAGTTTTTTCCAGAGATGCCCTTGTGTTCCCTTCTCTGGAGCTGCAGCAGCAATGTCTGTGTGCAGAGCTGGGGGCAGATCAGTGCTGGCACAGCAGCTCTGCTCCTGCTGGCCACACCATTCCTGAGCCAGGCCAGGAGCCATTGGCCTTCTTGGCCACCTGGACACACTGCTGCCTCATGTCCAGCCTGCTGTCCATCAGTCCCTGCAGGTCCCTTTCTGCCTGGCTGCTGTCCTGGAACTCTGTCCCCAGCCTGTAGCACTGGGGCCAAATATCAGGGCCTGGCACTTGGATTTGTTAAACCTCACCTTGTTGGATTCAGCCCCTGGATCCAGCCTGTCCAAGTCACTGTGCAGAGCCCTCCGACCCTCCAGCAGATCAACACTCACATCCAGCTTGGTGACATCTGCAAAGATGTCCTTGGTTCCATGGGGCCCCTCAGTGTCACAATGGCCTCTTGGTTACACCAGGCCCTGCACTGTCACACTGGTCTCCTTGGCTCCATGGGGCCTCAAAATGTGACAATGGTCCCCTTGGTTCCATGGGCCCCAGGGTGTCACAATGGCCCCATGGTCACATGAGGTCCCACACTGTCACCATGGTCTCTGTGGTTCCACAAGTCCCCTCAATGTCACAATGGACTCCTTGTTTCCACGAGGCCACACAGTGTCACAACGTTCTTCCAGATTCCTTGAGGCCCCATCGTGTCACAATGGCCCCTTGGTTACACAGGATCCTGCAGTGTCACAATGTCCCCTTGGTTCCATGAGGCCCTGCAGTGTCAGAATGGCCCCTTGGTTCCACTGGGCCCTGCAGTCTCCCAATGGTCTCCTTGGTTTTGCAGTGTCAAAATGGTGAAACCCCTTGGTTACACAAGGCCCTGCAGTGTCACAATGGCCTCTGTGGTTCCACGAGGGCCCATAGTGTCACGGGGCACTCCCTGATTCCATTTTGCCCCAGAGCACCACCATGGACCCCTGGTTCTGTGGGCCTGCACAGTGTCACCATGGTCCTCTTAGTTCCATGAGGCCCTGGAGTGTCACAATGGCCCCAGAGTGTCCCAATCATCACAGAATAACAGAATCAAATAGGCTGGAAAAGACCTTTGGGATCATCAAGTCCAACCAATGCCCTAATACTGCCTTGTCGCCCAGACCATGCCACTAAGTGCCACTGGAGAGGGACAGTGACTCTGCCACCTCTGCCCTGGCCAGCCCATTCCAGTTCCCACTCACCCTTTCTGTGAGGAACTCCTTCCTATTGTCCAGCCTGAGCCTCCCCTGGTGCAGCTTAAGGCTGTGTCTTCTTGTCCTGCCCTCCAGCAGATCCACACTCACACCCAGCTTGGTGCCATCTGCAATTTGTGAATGCTGCACTCGATCCCCTCACCCAGATCATCAGTGAAGATATTAAACAGGACTGGGCCCAGCACAGATCTCTGGGGACAGCACCAGTGCCTGGACACCAGCTGGGTGCAGCACCATCCCCACCACTCTCTGGGCCCAGCCTCCAGCCAGCTCTTAAATCTCCCAGCGAGGAGGGAACCTGCCCAAGCTGTGGGCTGCAGCTTTTCCAGGGAATGCTGTCAGAGACAGAGTCAAAGGCTCTGCTGGAGTCCAGGCACACAACATCCACAGCCTTTCCCACATCCACAGGTGGGTCACCTGGGCATAAAAGGAGACCAGGTTGGTCAGGCAGGACCTGCCACCCCTAAATCCACGCTGGCTGGCTCTGATCCCTGGGCCATCCTGTGGGTGCTCTGTGATGGCACTCAAGGTGATCTGTTCCATAACCTTGCCAGGCACCCAGGTCAGGCTGACAGGCCTGGAGTTCCCCAGCTCCTCCTTCCAGCCCTTCCTGGGGATGGGCTCACACTGGCACCTCCAGTGCTCTGGGCCCTCCCTGCTGAGCCAGGACTGATGGTAAATGATGGAGAGCAGCTTGGGGAGCTCATCCACCAGCTCCCTCATCCCCCTGGGATGGATCCCATCAGATCCCATCCACCTGTGAGCACTTGAGTGGCTCAGCAGGTCAGCAGCTGCTTCCTCCTGGATTCCAGGCGGCTGTTCTGCTCCCTGTGCCCATCTACCAGCTCAGGAGAACACTTGTCCTGAGAACAGCCTGTCCTAATATTGAAAATTGAGACAAACAAGATGTTAAGTAGCTCAGCCCTTTCCTTATCTTTAGTTACTATATTCTCTACTGCATCCAATAAATAGTAGAGGTTCTTCTCCCTAATTTTGCAATAATTTTTTTTTATAAAAACCTTTTTTTTACAGAAGCTGCCAGGTTAAGTTCGAATTGAGCTTTCTCATCTCAACTTTTCTTTCTGAATAACCCATCAAAATCCTTAAATGCTTCTTGAGTTGCCAGTCCTTTTTTCCCCTGAGTTCCCACAAAAGCTCCATGGGCAGCCAGGCCAGTCATTTTCCTTACCAGCTTATCTTTTGCCACACTGGGACAGGCTGCTCCTTCCCCCTTAAATTACCTTCTTGAAATGTGTGTCCTTCCTGGACCCCTTTGTTTTTAAGGGGTGTTTCCCTTAAAATAAATCAGGACCTGATTTGATACTCCCCAAATCAGCATCCTCAATAGGCCAAAGTCTGCCCTTCCTAATTCCAGTGCAGAAATTTTGTTGCTGCCCCTCCTTCTTTCAAAGAACATTGAAAGCTTGATTATTTCATGGTCACTGTGCCCCAGGCAGCCTCTGAGCCCCACATCTGCCCCCAGCCCTTCTCTGTTTGTGAACAGCAGCAGACAGAGCTTTCCTTGGCAATGGGAGTGTTACCAAAAATTCGGTAAAACAGAAAACTCCTTAACCCCAGTGTAGCATTAAGAAGCAGCATTCTTTATTCAGCTGGATGCACGGGGGAGAGCTCCTCCCAAAGCTGTGCATGCTGAGCACAGGAAAGTTTCTGTTTATTTTCTGTATTTTGCACACATATTCATTGATTGTCTTGGACTAAACATACATATGTTAATCATTTCCCCAAAATCATTAACATATTGCCCCTCCCTTGTACCCATGTGTTCTTCTGTCCTAGGGGTCTCTCTGGTGGTCCCTGGTGGTCGTGGACCCCAATGTTCCAGTAGGCTTGGCTGAGCTGGCAGGACCCTGAGGCTGCTAAACTTCCAGTTCCCCTTCTCACATAATGGGCCTTGTGTGGTTTCCATAGGCCTGGGGTTTTGGAGAACAAGCTCCAGGTGTGAGCTCACCTGGTGTAGACAATTGATCATCTGGTAACATGTGGTCACAGTGTGGGCTATGACATCACAGAGTGGGTAATGTGAGGTCATCGAGAGCTATGACATCATAGACTGCCTCTGTGACATCACAGAGTTGGCTGTGACATCAGAGACCAGCGGTGTGATATTAGAGAATGGGCTGTGACATCCCAGAGGGGCTGTGTGACATTAGAGAATGGGCTATGACATCCCAGAGGGGCTTTGTGACATCCCAGAGGGGCTGTGTGCCATCCCAGCAGGGCTGTGTCAGGTCACTGCGTTGGTCACTCTGCCCCAGCTCCCCCTCACAGTTTCTCCCAACAAGTCCAATGCTGTCCATGCCCAGCAGGGTCCCTGTCCCCCGGGATCCCCCCGGCCCACCTGGAGCCACAGCCTCCACCAAAGGATGTTCCACAGGATCCAGCCCAGAGCCTGACATGGGGACAAGGGGCCAGGGCTGTGTGACCAGGACATCAAGGACGGGGATTATCCAGGTCACTGTGGCCTGGTTTGGGTTGCCCAGGGCAGGAAAGATGTCTGGCAGCTGGAGCAGGGTCTGGGAAGGGCCTCCAAGGTGGGGCTGGAGCCCTTGGGCTGTGAGCAGAGGCTGAGGGAGCTGGGCTTGTCCAGCCCAGAGCAGGGAAGGCTGAGGGGCTCCTCATCCCAGTCTGGCAGTGCCAGTGAGGAGGGGATGGAGAACACAGAGCCAGGCTCTTCACTGGGGGTCCTGATGGGAGACAAAAGCCAATGGGTGGAAGGGGAAAGAGGGGAGATCAGCCAGGACAGGAGGAGGTGAAATGAGTCAGGCTGGTTTCAGCATTTCCTCAGCACCAAGAGCAGCCTGACCTCCCTTCTCCATCACCACTGACAGCTTTGCAAATCAGGAATTGTTGGAGCTGTTTTGCCCCCACTCCAGGATGAGCATCCTGATACAAGAACTTAATTGTTTTTATATCTGTCACAGAACAATGTTTGTCAAAAATTAATTTTAGTATGAAAATCACTTGTGGGTGGTGGACTCATCAGGCACTGCTGGAAAGTTGCACATAGCTCTGGGAAGAGTATGATTGTTACTAAATTGTGTCCTGTTCAACCATGGTCTGTTGGCCATGAAGAGAAACTTTCTGTGCCTCTGAGTCTCAGCAGTTCCTGGTCCCTCCAAGGACACAAACCTGATGAGTTGTGGTCCCCACTCCAGTGGTGGCACTTACACCTCCCTCCATAGCCAGAGCAGAGCTCCCTTGTCCCAGAAAGTCCCTGGGGAATGAGGGATGAAGGAAACAGGATGGGCTGGGGGGATCAGGGGCAGGGCAGAGCCAAGGGGAAGAATGACTTTTGCAGTTGATGGAGCTGCGCCTTCCCTTGGCTCTGTTGGCTGACAAGAAATGAACATCCCTCTGTGTCTCGGGCAGCTCCTTCTCCAAGGAAAGCGGGTGGGAGTTGGAGCCAAGGAGCTGAAAGCTGCAGGTGCAGCCTGGGCTGGAGGCAGCTCAGATTTGCACAAGGCTGCTCTGAATGCCAGGGCTTGGATGGGGGAAATGGTGGGGTGGGGGTAGGGACAGAGTCTGATTGATTGTCAGCCAGGAAGGGTCTGGATTTTCATATCTATTCAAACTGCATGAGGAGGTACTTGGATTCAGGGTCAATTGGAGATTGCACACATCAATGAATTACCAGTAAAAAACCAATGAATTACAGGATCTAAAAAGATTTACTTGCTGTCTTTTTAAATATAGTGTATTCACATTGAATAGGCTTCTGAAATGTGTTGAATTAACCACAAAAGATTTTTTGAACACTTAAATCAAATTATTCCCAGAGGCTTGGCTTGTGAAGGTGTTCTGAATGTTAATGAGCCCTGGGACACTGAATTCCTGCACTGAAGAGCTGAAGGCTGAACAAGCCTCTGGAGCAGGAAAATTCAGCAGCAGCCTCCAAGTTGCTGAGGATGTCAGCAGCCCCCACTGAGGCCATCCCTGCCCAGAGACTGTGGGGGAATGGGCAGACAAGGAGAGTGTCCCTGGGGCTGGGGCAGCACAACTCAGAGGCACCAGCGGCTCCAGCTGGGCAATAGAGTGTGGAATGTGGCTGGGAAAGCCCTGCCTGGGCTGGGCCAAGCAGCACAGACAAGCCCTGACCCACATCCACTAAAAAACTCTCTCAACAAGACATTTAAAAGGAATTACAATTGTTTGTGTCCTCTGAGTTGGACACACTGGAGAAATATCAGCAAGAGATTCTCAGGAGCTCTAAACAACAAAACAGGAACTTTACTGGCAACTTTAGAATATCAGAGAAACTTTGGCAAAAGGTGTAATACAACATTCCATCAACAAGAAACACTTCTCATAACATTAACTTGGCTCATTCAACTTCACAAACTTTAAGCCTGTTCCATTTTAAGTTGCTCAAATTTTGCAAGAAGAGGGAATAAGAAAAAGACAAATAAGATTTAGAGAAGCACACACAGAGCTTCCAACTCCTGGAATCCAGCAGTGTTCAGATGGAAATGCCAAGAGGAGGGAGGATCAAGATGTGTGCTTGCCTTGTGGTCAGCCTTCAATACCCCTTGGTCTCCCTGGGCCCTTCCCCCAGGTGGGGCTTGGGCTCATTTGGTCCCTCAGGAGCTGGGCTGGGGGCTGCAGAGGTGGCTGTGGAGCATTGCCTGTGCTGTGCCAGGGACTGGCAGCCACTGCTGGGCTGGGATAGAGGCTCTGGGGGGATTGGGGTTCCAGGGCAGGGCAGGGCTGGACCTGCCCCTTCCTCCCCCACACACAAAATGATTCAAGCCAACAATCTCCTTCAGTCTCTCACAGTAAGGCAGCGTTGGAGCAGGAATTCAATTCTGGCCATGGGCACTGGGACAAGAAGGACAGCTCTTTCCCATAGGAAGGAAAGCACAGAGCCCCAGTGTTTGGAAGGCAGGTGAGAGCCTAAGTAGGCCACGGCCAGGCAGACTTCTGAAGAATTGCAGATTTTGTCTGGGATCAGTCTTTCAATTAAGGGAATTTTGAAGGTGGAAACCCAGTCTCAGTCATGGGCAGCTGGCGAAGCAGGACAATTCTTTCCCAAAGGAAGGAAAGCACGGAGCCTTCCCCAGTGTTTTGGGGACAGATGAGAGGTGACCATTGTGAAACCGTTGCCAGCCAGACCTGTCCTGACAATATTCTTATTGGAATAGTCCCTGGATATAAGGAAATTTGGAAGTGAAATCTCAAATCTGGCCAGGGTGCCTGGAGAAGGACAGTTCTTTTCAATAGGAAGGAAAGCACAGAGCCCAAGTGCTTCAACAGCGGATGAAAAGAGACCCTCAATATGTCAAAGGCAGCTGGACCAGTCAGGCAGCCCATGGGAGGCCAAAGCAGCCACACCTGTTCTGTGCTCCCTTGGTTTTGTGGGCCCCACAGTGCCACAATTGTGACTGGTTTCTATGGGGTCCAGGGTCCAGCAGTGTCACAATGGCAAAGTCCTGCAGTGTCACAATGGACCCCTGGTTTGATGGGGTCCCACAATGTCACAGTGGCCCCTAGGTTCCATAAGGCCCTGCAGTTTCACAGTGGTCCCACTTATTCCATGATGCCTTGCAGTGTCACAATGGTCTCCACAGTTCCACAGACCCCACAACAACATGGGATTCCTCTGTTCCATGAGCCCTGCAATGTCACAATGGACCTTTGGACCCTGCGGGTTTGTGTTGTCACAATGGTCTCCTTTGCTCCCTACTGTCACAATGGACCATTGATGACTGGAGGCCCCTCTGTGTCACCCTGGAGCTTTGGTTCCATGCAGCCCTGCAGTGTCACAATGAACCCTTGGTTGAATGGGGTTCCACAATGTCACAATGGTCCCAAGTTTCCATGCAGCCTTGCCATGTTACAATGGTCTCCTTTGGTTCCCAGTGTCACAATGGACCCCTGATGACACGAGGTTCCACAGTGTCACAATGGACCTTTGGTTCCATGCAGAGCTGCAGTGTCACAAAGGCATTTTGGTTTCATGAGGCCCCTCAGTATCACAATGGTCCTCTTGGTTCTGAGGGGACCCCCAGGGTCACAGTGGTCTCCTTGGTTCCATGAGGCTGTAAATTGTCCTGATGGTGTCTCCATGGTTCCATGAGGCCTTGCAATGTCACAATGGACCTTTGGCACCATTGTAAGACCATGGGGTCTCACAGTGTCACAATGGACCCTTGGTTTGATGGGGCCTCTCAGTGACACAAGGATCCCTACATTCCATTGAGCCCAGCAGCGCCAGTACGGCCCCCTTGGTTCCATGAGGCCTTGCAATGTCAGAGTGCTCTCCATAATTCAATGAGGCCCCACAGTGTCACAATCGTCCCTTGGTGTCACAGGGCCCCACAGTGTCACAATGGTCCCTTGGTTCCATGGGCCCTGTGCTGCTGCATTCCCCCCCTCCCCTTCTCAGGCCCCCTGCCAGCTGAGAAATGCTCCTTGGGCCTCGGCCTTGGCCAACAGCCCCTGGGCTCAACTCCTCTGCAGCTCATCACAAACACTGTCTGCTCCAGGCACTGCTGCTGCCCAACCAGCTCCTGCTTTCTGTAGCAGCAGCCCTGGGAACTGGTTTTGTTCCCTCAGTGGCACAACATCCCTGTTCTCACCCTGCCAAAGAAAGCTGTTGGTGCCAAGTGCGGCCAGGATGAAGCATTGCTGGCACTGAAGCCCTTCTCTTGGGGCTCTGCAAACAGCGCTCCAAAAGGAGCCCTTGGAGCTCTCCTGGGCCAGCGACTCCCTCTGAGTGGGGCCTCTCCCAGCCGGGAACTCTCCCGTTTGCTGCACTCGGGGATCCCCAACAACGACGGAGCCTGGGCCGATCCCCCCACTCCTCCAGGCTCAGCCCTTTGCCTGCTGGGGAGATGCCAAAGCATCCTCAGGGAGCATTTCCCTGCCCTCAGGGGAATTTCTCCCAGGTGCCTTGCACTGACTCTTGGTGTCTGTGTGCACACAGGAGTGCCTGTGCTGGGGAAATGTGGCAGAAATGCTGCTCTCTGAGGGCTTTGAATGCCGTGGATAGCTGAGTCGTTCAGATATCCAGATGGCAGTAACTAATGCTAAGTCACAAGGTCTAAGCTAAGTTACATGCTGCTAAGAGTTGTTCGTTTGCAAAGTTGTTCTGTTTAATTTATTTATTAGCTAAGTTGAATATTAAATGGTATTCCTCTGTTAAATTGCTAAGTCATATGTTTTAAGTTTGGTTAAGTAGTGTTAAATGCTGTTCTTTTGCGAAATTATGAAATTGAAGGTATCAGTTAAGGTTAAGGTATAAGTTAAGTCCTGTTAAGTTTGAGCTCTGTTAATTGTTTAGGCCATATTCCTTTTATCCTTGCCCCCACTGTCCTTTTGTGTCACACACACACAGGGACAGTTCTTGGCTCATTTCTGGTTTGATTGCCTCGATTTGGTTTGGTTTTGTTGTTGCTTTGGTTTTTTGGTGTGCCTGAAGTGTCCAGTCAGGAGCAGAGTGACTCTTGCCAAGGAACTTTGTGCTGCTGTCGCTTAATATTAAATCTGGTTTTTGCTGATCCCTTGCTGGGGATTTTTTCAGTGCTCTCAGGCCTCGTTGCTACCAGGGTGAAGGAGCCCTGGCCCAGGCTCTGGCCCTGGGGGACACGGGGATGCTGCCGGGGGGTCCCTGTCCCCCTGTGCCACCCCCAGGGCCCCAGCCCCCCGTCCCCGTGTCAGGCTCTGGGGTCGATCTCGTGGAACATCCTCTGGGGGAGGCTGCGGGGCTGGGGGCGGGGGGACCAGGGGGTACAGGGGACCCTGCTGTGCACGAGCACGGTTGGACTGCTCTGGGGGGAACTGTGAGGGGGGCCGGGGCAGAGTGACCTCCCCAGTGACCTCACACAGCCCCTGTGATGTCACACAGCCCCTGTGATGTCACACAGTCACCTGTGTTGTTGCACAGCTGCTCTGTGATGTCACAGAAAACTGCAATGTCAGAGTTTGTTCTTTGATGTCACAGCCTGCTCTATGATGTTACACAGCTACCCAGTGATGTCACAACCTACTCCCTCATGTCCCAGAGCTACCCTCTATGATGGCAGGATCTGCTCTATGGCCGCATACGAGGATGTCACAAACAGCTCTGTGAGGTCACAATCCCCTCAGTGATGCCACTAAACCCTCTCTGGGATGTCATACTGCCACTCTGTAATGTCACAGCACACACTTTGACCTCACAACCTGCACTATGATGTCATACAGCCATGCCATGATGTCACAGCCTGCTCTGTGATGTCACACAGACCCCTCTATGATGCTGCAGCTGCTCAGTGACCTCACACAACAAACTCTGTGATGTCATAGCCCAATCTGTGACCTCACACAGCCCACTCTGTTCTGTCACACAGCCCCTTGCTGACATCACAGCTGCTCTGTGCCTCCATGACACAGCCACAGAGGTGCTGCTGTGCCACAGCCCCCTCTGGGACATGCCACAGCCCCTGCTGGTGCTGAGCCCCTGGGAGCTCAGTCTGTGCCCTGCTGGTGTCCCTGAGGGGCCCTGGCAGTGGCCCAGCCCTGCTGGGCTGTGCACAGGAGCTGCTCCTGGCCAGAGCTGTCTCTCTGCAGCTCTGCTGCCCTTGCCAGGTGCTGCCTCTGGGCCAGGAGCCCGGCCCAGCTCAGCAGCACAGACACAGCACCAGGACTGTAATGACCCTCTGGGGCTTTGGTGCTCTTTGCATCAGACTCAGTGCCTCAGAGTGTGGTCAAGGAACTTCTCAGGGACTCAAAAAGTGGGTGAAACACTGAAGTTTCTCATACTTTAAATAAATCCTTCTGAGGGACAGGACTGAGAAAGTGTCCCCAGGTTCCAGGTAGAGCAGAACACTGGTGGCAGTGAAGACAGGTGGGGACAAACGAGGCAAAGGTGTCTCTGGTGCTGAGCAAACCTGCGCCTCTGTCACTGCAGGCTGTCGGCATGCCCCGGCTGCCCCACCTGGCTGGGCCCTTCCTTTGCTGACAGCTCTGCCTCCTGCCTGCCTCTGCCTGCCCACACAAAGCCTTGGGCTGCTCCAGGCTCCTGCTGGGGGACGTGCTGCACCACAGCCCTGCCCTGCCAGGGAAATTCCTTTCTCCTGGTGTCCACTCTGGGCCTCCCCAGCTGCCCTTGGTGCTATTATGTCTTCTTCAGGGTCATTCCCACTAGGAAGTAAAGCTCCAGCCTCTCTGAAACCACCTTTCCATCCCTCCCAGGATATTCCTGTTCTGTCCTCAGTCTCCACACCACAGACCCCAGAGCCACAGTCTCCACCTGCTGTTTTTGTGATGAGGCCTCCAAACCCCATCTTGGGAGATGTCTGGGTCCACTCCAAGGTCTGTGAAAAAGGAAAAAGAGTGGTCAAAGGTATTTTCTCCCAAATCTTGCAGTGACAGAACAAGGGTCAATGTCAATAAACTGAATGAGAGTGGATTTGCATTTGTCAGAAGGAGGAAAAATTTTACAATGATGAGAGTGGAACAAAATTGCAACTCTTTTACCAGAGAAGTGGATGCCCCATCCCAGGAATTGTCCAAGAGCAGGAGCTTTGTGCAACCTGACCCAGTGAAACCCCCTGCCCTTCCCAAGGACGGAATTCCTGTAGTGTGGGTTCTCTGATGTGCTGGGTGCCCTCACAAGGCTTCTGGCCAGAATGTCTGCTGAGGGCAGCCAGGCTGCTGCAGGGGCAGTGATCTCACAGCCATCACCATGGCAGCCCTGGCAGTGCCCTTTCCTCTGCCCCTGCCCTGTCTCTGCTGGAATGAAGAATTTTGTCATTAATATCTTGTCCCCAAGGTGCTGGGGCTAATGGCTTCCCAGTCAGGCTCCTGGAGCAGAAGTGGCTTTTCAGAGGCCAGCCAGGAATGAGCCCTGAGGCAGCAGATCTGCAGTGGTGGCCACCAGGCCGGGCTGCCAAGGGAGGCTTCTGGCCATGGCCTGCAAGCAGCTGCTGCTGCCAAGGTGCCTTTGGTGCCTCAGGCTCTCCCTGGCACAGCTCCCAGCATGGCACTCTGCCCTTGTGCCCGAGGCCTTCCCTGTGCAGGGGCTGGCCTGGGGCTTTTCCTGCAGCGGGACCTGGCCTGCTGATGGCACAGGAAAGGCAGTTCCTGCTGGAGCAGGAGGCTCTGCCTGCAATGGCCTCCAACAGCTCCAACAAGGCCCTGTTGACTTCAAAATTGCTTCCTAGAGCACAATATTCTAATAATTGTTATATCTCCTGTACTGTGGAGTAAATAACTGTGCTAGTGATCTTTCCATCTGATCATGATCAGAATCAATCAGAGGTGTATTTATACTAATTTATCTGGTATTCTGTCATTAATCCTGTAGGACAAATTGTGTTAAAGTCCAATTTCACCTGTCCAATGCTTTCAACTTTTGACAAAGTCAGGGGCAGGAATGTGATCCAGCTGCTGCCAGTCTCCTCTCTCAGAAGGAATTTGAGAAGTCTAGGAGTCCTACAGGGCTTTGAGGATCCATGGTGGCTGTTGGCTGTCATTTCTCCACCTCATGTCTCAGCAGGAATTTCTCCAATAAAGAAATAAAGCTTTTGCCTGAAGCTCCCACTGTGCCCATGACAGGAACTCCTGTGAGTGTCTGGGACATCCCAGCTGTTTGGCAGCCTGGGGACTCCTGGGATGTCACCGTGGAGCCCCCGTGAGTGCCTGTGACAGATCGGTGCCTTTGCAGCCCAAGGTGCCCTGGGATGTCACCATGGAATGGCTGTGACTGCCTCTGACCACAGGGCTCTTTACCATCCCCAAAAAGCCCTGGGAGGTCTCCATGGAGCCCCTGTCTCTGCCTGTGACATTCCAGCTGTGGAACCGCCTGGAGACTCTTGGAAAGTCCCCATGGAGCCCCTGTGAGGGCCTGTGACAAATCTGAACCTTGGCAGGCAACCATCACCAGCCCCCTGTTGCTATGGTCAGTTTCCATGGTAACCATCACCAGACCCCCTGTTGCTATGCTCAGTCCCTTGGCAACTCATGGAGACCCCATGACAGGTTTGGTTGCCATGGCCACCAGGGCTGGCACCAGCTGGGATGCTCGGTTTCCACAGGCTCGGCTTCAGGAATGGGATTCCCCAATTTCCTGCCCCCACTAAAACCGTGCTGCCCTCGCTGCCCTCCCGCCTCCCATGGAAAGCACAAGAGGCGAAGATGCCGGGCCGGGATAAGAACAATTTATTTGGAACAGCAACCAGATAAGGAACAAATGGAACAGAAACAATATTGATAACAGAAGGGATCAATAAAACTGTTTACAGGGAAAATTAAAACACAACTCACTGGGTCTGCCTGGCTACGTATTTCTCCTGCCTGGAAAGGAGACCCTTCTCCTCACTGAGGGAGAGCGAGACTCCCTTTCCTGCCCCTGGCAATGACCTGAGGTGGGAGTGAATGTAATGACATGTCGATGGCCAGACCATCATGTTTTCCAATCCCACATCATGTCATCGGCAGCGGCAGGAAAAGGGACAGGTGTCTTCCCAGCATGGATCACAGGGAACATGGATTCCGAGGACTCTTCCCAATGTGGGCCCTCTAATGGGAGATGAAGCTGGAGCGTGCATGAAGATGTTCCTGCAGCTGGGGCATTTGCAGGGCTTCCCTCACTGGTGGCTCCGTTGGTGTCTGGTCAAGTGAGAGCTGGTGGTGAAGCTCTTCCCACACTGGGGACACTCGTAGGGCCTCTCCCAAGTGTGGATGCGCCGGTGGGTGACGAGGGTGGAGTTGTGCTTGAAGCCCTTCCCACAGTCAGGGCAGAGGAAGGGCCTCTCCTCGGTGTGAATCTGCTGGTGGCAGAGGAGATTAGAGCTGGTCCGAAACCTCTTTGGACACTGGGGACACTCGTAGGGCCTCTCCCCAGTGTGGATGCGTTGGTGCCTGATGAGGGCAGAGCTGCAGCTGAAGCCCTTCCTACACTCCCCACACTCGTAGGCCCATTCCCCAGTGTGGATCATCTGGTGGCAGATCAGGTGGTTACTTTTCCTGAAGCACTTCCCACACTCCAAGCGCTTGTAGGGCTTCTCCCCATCATGAAGCTGCTCAGGGACCACCAGCTCTGAGCTCTGGCTGAAGCTCTGTCCACCTTCCTGGATCAGGGTGGGCCTTTCCTCCTCAGAGCACCCTGGGCTGGGTTTGCAGCCCCTCCTCCTGTGGAAACTCTGGGGCTTTTCCTCCACATTGGAATTCTGCACCGTGGAGCCACTTAAAATGGCCTCTTCCACGAGATTCTTCTGTGGGGATTTGTCCTTCCTGGTCTCCATCCTCAGCTTCTTCCCTGGGGGAGGAAGGACAAGGAGAGGATGGGATTTGCCTCCATGCCACAGGGAAGGGGAAGGAGATCCCCCCAGTGCATCCCCGGCAGGACGGGGTTGGCAGCAGGGTTGTCCTGCAGCCAGGGGCTGTGCTGGGCTGGGAGATGGAGCAGGAGAGAGGGGGAAAGAGGCACTGACTTCCTCCTCACCTGCCTGGGGCTCCTGGGGCATCTTCCTCTTCCTCACAGCCTCCTTCTTCATCTAGTGAATGTTTCAGGATGGGAAATCCTGCTTTGGCAGGAAAACAAGGGATGAGCACACGAAATTTTATACTGGATTGAAGGCAAACCTGGGGGAGAGTCTATGCCAGAATTATAATTTAATAAGAAAATTAAGATCACGGCAGTGATACAGAAACACTGCCTTAAACTGACAGAGTCAGGATATAACCTGACACCCTGTTGCTGAGGGTGATGGCAGCAGTCCCATTAAATGGTGGCTGCAGTCCTGTGGGTGTGATGAACGTGATTCTGTCCAAGCAGTGATCCTGTAGAAGGGTCTGGTCTTCCTCTGAAGGTCCAGTGGTGGTTCTGGAGCTCTTGTCCTGTGGGAATCCAGTAGGCAAGCTGCTCCTGGTGTTGCAAGGCTCAGCTTATATTCAGGTAGGAATGCTTGGATCCTCCCCCTGGGCGGAGCATCCCACAATGGGATGATGGAATTTTATCAGTCCTGCAGTGACACACAATGGCCCATTCACAGAAGATATCTCCCCTGGAGGGCGTTATCAGGGCTGAGTCATGGAAGAGATAAAGAACACTGCCCCACCTGTTTATAGCAGTTGATGAAGATGGGCATTGAAAACATGCATTTGGTTCCATCTTACATTGCAACCTGAAACAGTGGGGGAATCCCTGCTCAGGGGATGAACACCACCCCCCTTTCCCAAACTGGCTCAGGTGTAAAACCCCCACCCTTGGAAGGCCACACACACAGGGGACAATGTCACACTTGCCCTGCCCCAGGGGAGGTCTCTGTCCCTGTCACTCCCTTGCTGTGCCCCCTTTTCTCTTTCTTTCCATCTCTCTCTCTACCTCACATTTACTGTTCAATAAAATCCACTTTGGATTTGGTCTCGTTAGCACCTCAACTGGGGCAGAGGCATTTCTCTAACAATTTGCGTAACCAGATTGTGACATTATTTTTGCACAGTGAGTTCAGGGCACTCTTGTCTCACCCCAGGTTCCTTTCACAACAGCATGGTTCCCTCTGAGGAGGTTATGGTTTTTCTAGAAGAACTCTTGGAAACTTGGACACAGTCCCTCCTTCCTCCTGGGGAACTTATGGAAGAACTGATGGGGAAAATGGCTGTTGTGGGTGGCCAGTGAAAAAGAAAATATTTTGTTGTCCTTCCTTGAAAAGTTTGTTAAAATCACTGGAGAAGAGGGAGCAAATTATATCAGCGTGACTGACAAAGTTCATTCAAAGGTGAGGAACACAAGGCTGCTAAAAGTCCCCCAAGTAGCCCAGCTCAAGTAGCTAAATTCCCAAATAACTCCAGCCAGGGCTGTCCGGGAGGATTTTTTTGGAGCGTGTTCGGAGCTGGCAGATCCCGGACTCGAGCCCCAGATATCTCCGGGCTTCCTAAGAGGAGCTTTTTCGGGGGCAGAGGAGCCGCGATCGCCCCTCGGGAGGGTCCCGGGGGGTCCACGTGGGGATGGCCCGGTACCGACGGGACGGGACATTGGTTTTGGGGATCCCCGTGAGAGCCGGGGCTGTGGAACGGGGGACCCCCGGGGCGGGGAGAGGGGAAGGGGCGATACCGGAGCTGGGGGACCCCCGGCAGCCTGGAGATGAGGCGGGGATGGGACCCCCTGACCCTGACAGGGGCGCGTCCTGGGGTGACTTCATGATGCCCGTGCCCCATCGGTCCCTTTAGCCCAGAAATGAGTTCTGCATCTTTAAGGCTGGTTCTGAGAGCCAAGGGGAGGAGGAAGAAGCTGCAGTTTGTTTTCAGACACTGCACTCACTCCTCCACATTCCGGCTCCTGGATGGACAGAGGGTGGGACAGAGCTCTCCTTTGCTTTTAGTTAGTTTTTAGCTCTCTGAGGCAGAGAAGTTGCCTGGACTGTGGTTTTTCTTTTTCTTTGGAGCTGTTTGAACCTGCTCTACACTGAACACACAAAACACCACCAGCAGCTCGCATCTGTGGCCCACTGGGCCTGGCCTGGGCCGCGGCATTTCCAGCGCTGGAGGGACTGATAAGAGACTGATAAGAGACTGATAAGAGACTGAGTGAGCTGAGCTACAGCCCAGAGAGGGACTTTCTGTGTTTGTCATCTCTTTTGGAGTGGCAAGAGGTTTTATTGTTCAATATTGTTCTTTCTTTGTGCTGGTGAATGCTTTGCCTGGTAAATAAACGTTTTTTCCACTTTTCTCCAAGGAAATATTTTCCCAAACCGGCTGGGAGTGGAGGGGTGGGGGGCAGGTTTGCTGCTTGAATTTGCTTTTTAGAGGAAACCCCTTTTGGAGGTTTTCTCCCAAATTTGCCCTACACCAGGGTAGGGTGGTGGGGAGAGGGGTGAGCCTTAAGTGGCTGGATTGAAGGGAGGCTGGTGAGGGGGAACCCAAAACCCCTCAGCATCCCTAAGCAGGACCCTGGAGAGGGGGGGATCCCCAGGACCCATGGGATCCCCAGCAGCCCTGAAATGGGGGAACACCAGAACTCCAGAGGGATGAGACTGGACATTGGACACTCCTGGTGGCTTTTTTTTATTCAGTCTTGATTTTTGGAGGTTTTTATGGACATCAGGTGACTTCTAGACATGGACTTGGGCAAGAGAAATCCCCAAAAAAAGGCATTCACACCCTGTTTTTCCCCAAACCAGGATTTTCCCCAAACCATCCTGCAGTGACATCCCCCATGTCCTTCTCTGGGTGAGCCCAGTCCCAAACCTGACCCTGATCATGGTCTCAATCTCACTCCATGTTTAGACACACTCACAGTTCTGTATTTAATCTCATCCCAGTGCCAGACTCGTCTAGCACCAGACCCAATCCCAACCCCAGCCCTAAAGCCAATCCCATGTCTCGCCTTAACCCCAATCCCAGCTCTAATCCAAATCTCAGCCCCAACTTCCATCCCAGCCTCAATTCCAGCCCCATCCTAAGTCCTCAGCCCCAAACCAAATCCCAGGTTCAGCTTTTCTGGGGCTTTGGGGGTGTCTCTGTGCCTGTGACCCCGATGATGTTTGGGTGGGGTCACAGCAGGGCTGAGAGGGACAGAGACCCCCCCGGCTTCCCCAGGGGTGAGAAGGTGGCAGAGCCCCCCAGCCCTGAGCAGCCTCAGCGGTGAGAGGGACACAGAGCCCCTGGTGCCCAGCCCTGCACAGGCATAGTCTGAGGCCAGAGGGATGGAGACCCTCCGAGCATCCCCCAGGGCCAGGGGACAGAGAGCCCTGAGCATCCCCTGGGATGAGAGGGACAGGGACTGCGCCGAGCACCCCCTGGCACAGGGGTGAGCGGGAGGGAGACCCCCCAGGCATTCCCTGGGTGAGAATGATGGAGAACCCTGGGGAATGGCCTGGGGTGACAGGGACAGGGACAACCCTGGGGAATGGCCTGGGGTGACAGGGACAGGGACAACCCTGGGGAATGGCCTGGGGTGACAGGGACGGGGACAAACCCTCCCAAGCCCCTCTCAAGCATACCCCAGTCTGAGAGGCTCAGTGACCCCTTGAGCATTCCCTGGGCACTGGACAAAGTGAAGTTGTTTCTTGACAAAAATCAAACTTAACCCTACAGAAAATGCCTTGAATTTGCTCTTCCCACAAGTAACTTGTGGTGAAAACGCGAACAAATCTCAAAATTTAATAAACAGACAGTAGAAGCAATTCTGTGGCAATTCCAAAATCCATTGGTCCTGAACAGCTCAGGCTCAGCTGCTGGCACATTCTGATAAAAGAAAAGTGGAAATTCGGCCCAATACATTGCAATACCTCTTTTATGAAAAGATTATGAAAAGGAAGGGAAAGCTCTGTGTAAATGTCACAAAGGTGACAGGGACAAAGAAAAAAATTATTCTTAGATTTGGCAAAGCCCCCAGCCAGTGAAAGAGAAAAGGGGGGACAGCCACGGAGTGTTGGAGACAGAGACCTGCCCTGGGGCAGGGCAAGTGTGACATTGTCCCCTGTGTGTGTGGCCTTCCCAGGGTGGGGGTTTTACACCTGAGCCAGTTTGGGTAAGGGGGGTGGTGTTCACCCCCTGAGCAGGGATTCCCCCACTGTTTCAGGTTGCAATGTAAGATGGAACCAAATGCATGTTTTCAATGCCCATCTTCATCAACTGCTATAAACAGGTGGGGCAGTGTTCTTTATCTCTTCCATGACTCAGCCCTGATAACGCCCTCCCGGGGAGATATCTTCTGCGAATGGGCCATTGAGTGTCACTGCAGGACTGATAAAATTCCGTCATCCCATTGTGGGATGCTCCGCCCAGGGGGAGGATCCAAGCATTCCTACCTGGATATAAACTGAGGCTTTCAACACCAGGAGCACCTTGCCTACTGGATTCGCAGAGGACAAGAGCTCCAGAACCACCACTGGACCTTCAGAGGAAGACCAGACCCTTCTACAGGATCACTGCTTGGACAGAATCACGTTCATCACTCCAACAGGACTGCAGCCACCATTTAATGGGACTGCTGCCACCACCCTCAGCAACAGGGTGTCAGGTTAAATCCTGACTCTGTCTGTTTAAGGCAGTGTTTCTGTATCATTGCCTTGATCGAAATTTTCTTATTAAATTGTACTCCTGGTTTAGACCCTCCCCAGGTTTGCCTTCAAACCAGTGCAAAATCCAGTTTCCTCAGCCTTTATTTTCCTCCTAAAAGAGAATTTCCCATCTTCAGTTCTTGGCCAGATGGAGGAGGAGGCTGTGAGGAAGAGGAAGGAGCCCTGGGACACCCAGGCAGGTGAGGAGGAAGTCAGTGCCACTTTGCCCCTCTCTCCTGCTCCATCTCCCAGCCCAGCACAGCCCCCGGCTGCAGGACAAACCCGGTGTCAACCCCGTCCTGCCGGGGATGCTCTGGGGGGATCTCCTTCCCCTTCCCTGTGTCACAGAGGCAAATCCCATAATCTCCTTGTCCTTCCTCCCCCAGGGAAGAAGCTGAGGATGGAGACCAGGGAGGACAAATCCCCACAGCAGAACCTCACGGAAGAGGCTGTTTTGAGTGATTCCAGAGCGGAGGAATCCAATAGGGAGGAAAATCCCCAGAGATTGTACAGGAAGAGGGGCTACAAAGCCAGCCCAGGGTGCTCTGAGGAGGAAAGACCCACCCTGAGCCAGGAAGGTGGACAGAGCTTCAGCCAGAGCTCAGAGCTGGTGGTCCCTGAGCAGCTTCATGATGGAGAGAAGCCCTACAAGTGCTTGGAGTGTGGAAAGAGCTTCAGGAAGAGCAGCACCCTGATCCGCCACCAGATGATCCACACTGGGGAATGGGCCTACGAGTGTGGGGAGTGTGGGAAGGGCTGCAGCTGCAGCTCAGAACTCATCAGGCACCAACGCATCCACACTGGGGAGAAGCCCTACGAGTGTTCCCAGTGTGGGAAGAGCTTCACCACCAGCTCTAACTTGACAAGACACCAACAGAGTCACCGGTAAGAGATGCCCTGCAAATGCCCCAAGTGCAGGAGGAGCTTTGTGCCCAGCTCCAGCTTCAACCCCCATGGGAAAACCCATGTTGGAAAGAGCCCGGGTGATCCATGTTCCCTGTGATCCATGCTGGGAAGACACCTGTCCCTTTTCCTGCCCCTGTCAATGACATGGTGTGGAATGAAGAACATGAGGGTCTGGCCATGGCCATGTGATTACATTCACTCCCACCTCAGAACATTGCCAGGGGCAGGAAAGGGATTCTGTCTCCCTAAGGAGAAGGGTGTCCTTTCCAGGGAGGGGAAATACGAAACTGGGAAGAGCCAGTAGTTGATGTTGTAGTTTTCCCTGTAAACAGTTTTATTGATCCCTTCTGTTATCAATACTGTTTCTGTTCCATTTGTTCCTTATCTCGTTGCTGTTCCCAATAAATTGTTCTTATCCCAGCCCCGGATCTTTGCCTTTTGTGCTTTCCATGGGAGGCGGGAGGGCAGCGAGGGCAGCGAGGTTTTAGCAGGAGCAGGAAATTGGGGAATCCCATTCCTAAACCCCAGCCCATGGAAACCGAGCATCCCAGCTGGTGCCAGCCCTGGTGGCCATGGCAGCAGCCTTGGGAGTGGGTCCCTGGCTGGGGCTGTGGGAACCTCTTCCCTCTGGTGCCCAGGGACAGGAGTGGAGGGAACGGCTGCAGCTGAGTCGGGGCAGGCTCAGGTTGGATGTCAGGAAAAGGTTTTTGCCCCGAGGCTGCTGGGGCCCTGGCCAGGCTCCCCAGGGAAGGGTCCCAGCTCCAGGGCTCTCTGAGCTGCAGCAGCGTTTGGCCAGCGCTGCCAGGCCAGGCTGGCATTGTTGGGGTGTCCTGTGCAGGGCCAGGAGTTGGACTGGAGGATCCTGATGGGTCCCTCCCAGCTCAGCCAATTCTGTGGCTCTGGGATCCCATGAGCCTGGGGATGGGACTGGAAATGGTTGCCATGGCAATGGGCTCTGGCTGCAGGCCTGAGCTGGTGTCCATGGCAACCACCCCTGGGATGGGGTCTCCATGGAGCTGCCAAGGGACTGAGCATAGCAACAGGGGTCTGGTGATGGTTGCCATGGAAACTGACCACAGCAACAGGCGCCTGGTGATGGTTGCCTGCTAAGGATCAGATTTTTCACAGGCGCTCACAGGGGCTCCATGGGATCTTTCCAAGAGTCTCCAGGCTGTTCCAGAACTGGAATGTCACAGGCAGAGACAGGGGCTCCATGGAGACCTCCCAGGGCTTTCTGGGGATGGTAAAGAGCACTGTGGTCAGAGGCAGTCACAGCCATTCCATGGTGACATCCCAGGGCACCTTGGGCTGCAAAGGCACCGATCTGTCCCAGGCACTCATGGGGGCTCCACGGTGACATCCCAGGAGTCCCCAGGCTGCCAAAGAGCCGGGATGGCCCAGACACTCACAGGGGTTCCTGTCATGGCCACAGTGGGAGCTTCAGGCAACGTTTATTAGAGACGCTCCTGTTGGGTCATGCGATGCAAAAAGGATCCCCAATAGCCCCCACAGATCCCCAAATCTCACTGTTGGATCAGTGTTCCGTGCTTTCTTTCCTATGGAAAAGAACCATCCTTCTCTTCCAGGTGTCCATGTCTGAAATTGGGATTCCACCTCTAAAATTCCATATATCAAAGGGTTGCTCCCAGGCACAGCCTGCCAGTACCATCAAGTCTGGTGGGCCTTGGCCTCTGGTGGGTGCCCCTACAACACTGGGGCTGGGTTCTTCCCTTCCCATGGAGATCACTGGGACACTGTGGGGACCTCATGGAACCAAGGGGATCATTGTGGCACCACTGGAGCCCATGGAACCAAGGGGCCATGGTGACACAGCGGGGCTTCATGGAACCCAGAGACCATTATGGCTCTGTGGGGCCTGATGGAACCATGGAGACCATTGGGACCCTTCAGGGCCTGGTGTCACCAAGGGGGCATTATGGCACCTCAAGTCCTCAGGGAAGCAGGGGACCATTAGGACACTGTGGGGCCTGATGGAACCGAGGGAACATGGAACAGGTCTGGCTGGCTTGGCCTCCCAGGGGCCACCTGACGGGTCTGGCTGATGTCAAGGGCTGCCTCTCATCAGCTCCTGGAGCACTGGGGCTCCATGCTCTCCTTGTTATGGGAAAGAACCATCTGGCTTTTCAGATGCTGTAAGAGACGGTCTGAAGTTTCCCTCATTTGCCTCACGACTGTCCCAAGGACAGAGACCGGGACCCTGAGGACCCTGACGGGAGCTCTGGCCTGGCTGCGGTGGATGCTCACCAAGGGATTGTTTGCAGGTGTGTTTGCAGTGCTGCCATGGTCGCTGCTTCGAGCAGGGGGCTGGCAAAGGAGAAGCTCGCCCTATATGCTGGCACCTGCTTCATGACAATAGCCCATGAATTTCCCCACCTCTTGGCCAAATGAACTTTCTGGGGTAACTTTGGTGGTCCCCCATGGAAAATCCTTCATCTGCTTCACGACCACCGTGATGGACAGAGATTGAAGCCCCCTCCCAAGGACTGAGACCCCTATAACCCTAACACGGGGAGGGGTTGGCCTGATTGAAGTGAGATGTTTGCCCAGGTGTGGTCATTGGACCAAGAAAACAATTGCTCTCACTCACTGCTGAGATTGACTTATCCTGTTTTGGAACATGGACTGTCTGTACCCGTTTTCAATAGACTTATTCTTCATTGTCTTTTACCTGTTCCCCCCTCAGCAGAGGACTATAATAGACCCCTGAGTTAACCAAGACTTTGAGATTCTCCCTGATGTGACAAGACAGATCTATTGGCTGGACCACATGAGGATTTAGTCTCTCTGTTTGGTAGCTATATTCCCCCCCCCTCTCTTTCTCTCTCTCTCTATCCTTTATCTCCTTTCTAAATCCTTCTATTGCATTTGCTGTGGGCACTCAATAAAAGGTGCATTATACTATGCATTAATACTGAAATCCCCTTCATGTTGTTTTTTGCACTCTGAGATCAGTTAATGAACCATCACGACCCCCACTTGTATGAGCAGATTGTGACAGATGCCCATTGCCAAACTTGGTACTCTCCCTAAAAATTTCCTTAATGCAATGGTATCTCCCAGAAAAAAAACCTGCCAGCTCTGGCTGGCCTTGGCCTCTGGTGGCCACCTCTCATCTGCCCCTGAAACACTGGCTCTGTTCCTTCATTCCTACGGAAAAGAACCGGTTTTCATGTCCAAGGGCCATAGAAAAAATTAGCATTTGGCCTCCCAGTTTCCTTATTTCCAAGGATTGCTCCCAGACAAAAGTAGCCAGGACAGAAAGGTCAGGCTGGCCCTGTCCTCTGGTGATTTTCTTAGACACTGAGCTGAATGTTTTCATTTGAAAACACCTTGGGTAGGGCCCAGAGATCTCCCATGGAGGGGTTTTGAGGCCTCGGGCACATGAGCACTACATATGGACAGAGGAGCTCTGTGCTCTGTGCTGTTGTGGTGGTTTTGCATCACGGAAGTCATGTTCTAAGAGGAGCTGCTAGGAGTTTCCTCCGTGTCTGACAAAAAACCCAATCAGTAATTATCTTTGAGAATTGACAATCTGTTAAACCACTAAGGAAACTGTACACACCTCTGTGAAGACACATGTTAAAGATGGGAAAGCCTGGGAGGGTCTCTTTCCCTTCTGGCTGGCACAGAGGTAACAAGGCTGACCCGGCCCCATCTTAGCCAGGCCGGGCCGGGCGGCTCCTGCCGTGGGGCCGGGCCCCTTCCCAGGGACCCCGCCAGGCCCTATCGGCTGCCGGGCAGGGCAGGGGAGGCTGCAGGGCCGAGGCCGGGCCAGGCCATGGCTGCAGTTGGGAACATCTGGGCCCTGCTGAGCCCTGCCCCGCTGCCAGCCCGGGCCCAGCCAGGATCCGCTGGGCCCCAGGAGCAGCCCAGGGCCGGGCCGGCTCGGCCAAGATTCTGCCACCCTTGGGGTTCAGCCGCAAGCCCCGGGCAGGGGCAGGAGAAGCCATCGGCCCCCGGCCATGCTGCTGCTGTGCTCTGGCCTGGCTGCTGAGATCCTGGCCCTGCCCCAGCGCGGCCCATCCTGACACAGCCCCAGAGCAGCCGCTGCAGAAACCTCCATCGGAAAACAGCACCGAGCCCGACCGGGGTCACGGAACCATCTGCAGGCCCCGAGTGAGATATGAACTCTTTCAGTGCTTCCATCCTCCCTCCAGTGAGAGAAAAGGACAAAGTGCAGGCACACAGAGGAGCAACATGAAGACACCGAGGTCAGTGAAGGGGAAGTTGAGTCCCAGATGGGAGGGATGAGGAGATGCCTTGATCTTGGGGCTGAAATCCTCTTGTAAAGCTATGGGGAAGGATGTAATTAATATATCAGACTCTCTTTTTCCCTATAATCCATTTAAAATATGAGGAGATGACTTGTTCTGCAAAAACCTCCATGCTAAAGAAAGCAAATGTTGAAGTAGCTGTGATCCCATGAAAAGTTTAAACAGAGAAAGAAGAGTGGTGACATCCTGTGCCCTCATGGAGAGAAGAAGAAGATCTCTGTTCCTTGAGATGAAGATGATTTCAGAAATAGATGAAGAGAATCTTTGCTCTTCAACAGCTCATCTTTAAACTCATACCCCATAAGTTGACATGGTCCATAGACACAGCTGTGGGAAAAGCTGTGAAAAGTGGAAGGGACTTCACAATTGCAGATTTTCCGGGCAGCTGCTATTCATGGCAATTGAGAGCCACAAGTGAACTTTTTTCTTATGGAGAAGTCTCCATAGCATGAAAGAGAGACTCCTCTCCCTAAGTGAACTGAAGAAAGACTGTTCTAGATGGTGTAAACTGACTGAAAATTTCAGCTTTTGTCTCCTTGCATTGTCAGTAAGAAAGAAAAGGTTGTAGGGAGAGGAGAAGTGTTCAGGTTCTTATTACTCTTTCTTCTATTTACTGGTAATAAACTTTTCTATATACCGTTTAAAAATTTTGAGCCTACTTTGCCCTTCTCCTAATCCTGTCTCACAGCAGGAAATGAGTAAATATATTCCAGGGAGTGCAATGGTAATTAGCCAACACTGATCCCACTGAACTAATAGATGAATTGGCTGAGAAATCTCAAATTAACAAACCAAAATCACTCCAGATACATTCCTGAGAAACTTCATTAGAGCAGAGGGAAATCAAGGCAGAGCCATGGTTTGTCAGGACTTGCTGCATCCTGATGAGCCCTGTGGTGCATTTGGAGCTGAGCCCTTGAACCTCAGGGCCTAAGAGGAGATTGCACAAACCTTTCCAGGAGTCAAAGTCAGAAGAAAACCCCAAAGTGTCTCAAAGCATGAATGGGTCCAACTGAGGTCCATCCCCAACACAGGCTCCTCATGGACTCCTTAGAGGAGAGAATTGGAGGCCAGGATTGACCAAAAACCTCTGAGAGTCTCAATGTGGAAAGGAAATTCCAAACTACCTTAAAAAATTTGAGAAGCTCAAAGCAATACTGAGCAGCACTGAGTGTCAGCACAAAGCTCTCAAGGGACTCATTAAAGCAGATAATTGGGGCCATGATTGCACAAACCTCTCACAGAGTCTGTATCAAAAGGGAAACACCAAGTACCTTCAAATAACTGAAGTACCCTGAAGCATTAATGAGCCCCACTGAGTGTTGTTACTGACAAAGCCTCTCCAGGGACTAATTACAGCAGATAATTGGAGGCCATGATTGCACAAACCTCTCAGAGACTCCAAGGCTAAAGCCAAACCCAAAGACCTTTGAAAAACCTGCAGTCCCTGCAGGGAGCATTCAGGAGCCCCCAGGGTCATTGCTGAGCAAGGCTCCCCAGGGACTCCTTGCAGCAGATCCTTGAGGCCACTGGGATGTGGGTTAGGGGGGGATGCTGAGGGCAGGACAAGGGGCTGACAGTGCCCAGCCTGGCTGGGGCTGTGCCAGGAGGCCCCAGGGCCTCAGGACAAGGTGTCTCCTCCCAGCCCTTGGTAGCACAGACCCTGCTGTGCCCCAGGACACCAAGACTTGGCTTCTCCTTGTCCCCACCGGTTATCACTGCCTGCAGTTCTCTGCTCTGCCTGGGGCCTGGGGACACTTGCTCAGTTGTGTCCCTCAGTGGGACCCATTAAAAGTCCACAAAACTTTGGAGTTGGATTCTGATGTGGAGTTCTGGAGAGGTTTCTTCAGCTCCCTCTCAGGGACTGATGTTCAGGGCCTGAGCACAAAGGCCCAGAGGCGGATTAAAGTCCTTGTGCTGTGTCTGTGCTGCTGAGCTGGGCTGGGCTCCTGGCACAGAGGCAGCTCCTGGTCACCAAGAAGAGCTTCAAAAGCACATTTCTCTTGATGAGCAGCTCTTGTGGCAGCCCAGCAGGGCTGGGGCACTGCCTGCAGCCAGCCCGGGCACAGCACAGAGGCACAGAGAGCTTCAATCAGTCGGGGCTGGGAAGGGGCTGAGAAGTGCCTGGGGCACAATCACTGCCAGCCCTTGGCACAGGAACCTCTGGCTGCAGGACAATGCAGCTGCAGCTCCTGGAGCCATCTCCTCAAGCTGGAACATGCCAATGCCTGCAGAGCCTGTGAGTACATTCTCTGATTGCCTCTTGTGCAGAGCAGCCAGGGGTGCCCAGGGCTGTCCTGCAGAGCAGGGTCCTGCAGCCCAGGGCGCTGTGCTGGGGCAGGGACTCTGCTGCCTGCCAGGGACAGCTCTCAGCCAGCCCTGGCAGCTGCTGCCAGCACTGGGGGACAAGATCTGGGTGGCAGGAGACAGCTGGTGAGGCTTGGGAGTGTTCTCCTTGTGTGGTGAGGATGCTGCATTGTTCAGGACTGCTCCCAGCATGGCATTGAACTGCAGAACATTTCCAAGTAGATTATACAGGGAGCACAGTGAGGCAGGGGCTGCATAAAAGGGAAAATCCTGCTTTTTTAATCTACTGCTCTGGGTTTCCTGGATGGAAAATTGCCCATAGATATTCATCTCTCAGTTAAGGCTGGGAAAAATGAAAAAAATTTCTCTCAGTTCTGAATAAATTGGGCAGTGACTGAAATCAGCCCTTAGAGGCAGCATCAGTTTTGCTTCTCCAGCCTCCTCAGGGTTGCTCTGACGTTGCCATCAGAGCCTGCAGAGCCAGAGCTGCCCCTGGGCAGTGCCTGAGCTGGGAGGGCTCTGCAGGGCAGAGCTGAGCCCCCAGGGCTGGGCTGGGCTCTGGCAGCACTGGCAGGGCCCAGCCCTGGGCACAGGGAAGCAGCTGCTGGCAGGGACAGCTCCAGGCAGCAGAGCCCTGGGCAGGCAGTGGGGGGAAAGTGCCCCCAGGCTGTGCTGGGATATTTCAAGTCCTCTCCAAACCCAATGATTCCATGATTACTTTTTTTACAGATCCCCATGATAAGGCATCACAGCAAATGTCCAACAGCAGCTCCATCAGGCACTTCCTCCTGCTGGCATTGGCAGACACGCGGCAGCTGCAGCTCCTGCACTTCTGCCTCTTGCTGGGCATCTCCCTGGCTGCCCTCCTGGCCAACGGCCTCATCATCAGCGCCGTTGCCTGCGGCCACCACCTGCACACACCCATGTTCTTCTTCCTGCTCAACCTGGCCCTCAGCGACCTGGGCTCCATCTGCACCACTGTCCCCAAAGCCATGCACAATTCCCTCTGGGACACCAGGAACATCTCCTACACTGGATGTGCTGCTCAGCTCTTTTTCTTTCTGTTCTTCATTTCAACAGAGTATTTCCTCCTGACCATCATGTGCTACGACCGCCACGTGTCCATCTGCAAACCCCTGCACTACGGGACCCTCCTGGGCAGCAGATCTTGTGCCCACATGGCAGCAGCTGCCTGGGCCAGTGGCTTTCTCACTGCTCTCATGCACACGGCCAATACATTTTCCCTGTCCCTGTGCCATGGCAATGCCCTGGGCCAGTTCTTATGTGATGTGCCCCCGATCCTCAAGCTCTCCTGCTCACATTCCAATCTCAGGAAATTTGGGCTCATTGTGGTTAGCCTTTGTTTATCACTTGGCTGTTTTGTGTTCACTGTTTTCTCCTATGTGCAGATCTTCAGGGCTGTGCAGAGGATCCCCTCTGAGCAGGAACGGCACAAAGCCTTTTCCACCTGCCTCCCTCACCTGGCTGTGGTGTCCCTGTTTGTCAGCACTGCCTCATTTGCCTATGTGAAGCCCCCCTCCATGTCCTCCCCATCGCTGGATCTGGCCCTGTCAGTTCTGTACTCGGTGGTGCCTCCAGCCCTGAACCCCCTCATCTACAGCCTGAGGAGCCAGGAGCTCAAGGCTGCTGTGTGGAGACTGATGACTGGATGGTTTCAGAAAAAATAAAGTACTGGCCAATTTCTGCAAATCACTTGTAATAAAAGTTGGTTTTGATACTTGTTGGTTTCATTTTGGAGGTTCTTTTTCTTTGTTTTACTTTATTAATCTTGTCTGATACTGTTAGATTGAATGTGACCTACACACACGTGATTAGGGTCAAAGAAGAAAATGTTTTTATATTTCATGTTCTCTAGTTTATATACTTTTAAGAAAACATCATTTTAAGTCATTAATTACATCACAATAAGTTATTATTTTAATTAGAACAAAGCTATTAGTATCAATATAATTGGCAAAAGTTTTACAGAAATTTAATAAGCTATGCATACACATTTACTTATGCATCTAATCTACCTAACAAAAATCTACATGTATCTTTTCTAATCTATTCCCATGCTAATGCCTTGTCTTCTTTCTTGCTATGGATACAATCTAAAATCATCAATTGTTATTTCATCTATTAACTCAGCATTGCTTGTAAGTTAGCTGTCAAGCCTAACTATAATGTCCACAGAGAAATGTCATTGTTTCTGCCATTTCCCCTTTTGTTTCTCTCCACCTTCCCTGTGCCCACAGACTGTGTTAATGAGGGGCTGCACTCTTGGTGGCTTTAAATGAACTAAAGGATCACCCAGCAGATTTTTCTGCAGAGATGCCCTTTTGTTCCCTTCTCTGGAGCTGCAGCAGCAATGTCTGTGTGCAGGGCTGGGGCAGATCAGTGCTGGCCCAGCAGCTGTGCCCAGCAGCAGCAGCAGCAGCACTTGGTGTTGCCAGCGCTGCTGCCATGGCCCTGCCCCGCTGCCCTGGTGGCCCTGGTGTTGCTGCAGGGCCTGAGTGCTCTCGGGGCCAGGCACAGCCCTGGGGGTGGCAGTGCCGGGGCTGCAGCAGGGACAGGCCATGTAATATAAATCACCTTTGATGATTCCTTTGGGTTTGGTTCTGGGTTTGTTCTTTTTTCCCCCCATGTTTGATTTATTTAATATTGTCCACAAAGAAAAGCCATTGGTTTTGCCAGTTCTCATTTTGTTTCTCTCCATCTTCCCTGTGGCCACAGACTGTGTCAGTGAGGGGCTGCACTCCGTGTGTCTTTAAAGAAACTAAAGCATCACCCAGCAAAGTTTTTTCCAGAGATGCCCTTGTGTTCCCTTCTCTGGAGCTGCAGCAGCAATGTCTGTGTGCAGAGCTGGGGGCAGATCAGTGCTGGCACAGCAGCTCTGCTCCTGCTGGCCACACCATTCCTGAGCCAGGCCAGGAGCCATTGGCCTTCTTGGCCACCTGGACACACTGCTGCCTCATGTCCAGCCTGCTGTCCATCAGTCCCTGCAGGTCCCTTTCTGCCTGGCTGCTGTCCTGGAACTCTGTCCCCAGCCTGTAGCACTGGGGCCAAATATCAGGGCCTGGCACTTGGATTTGTTAAACCTCACCTTGTTGGATTCAGCCCCTGGATCCAGCCTGTCCAAGTCACTGTGCAGAGCCCTCTGACCCTCCAGCAGATCAACACTCACATCCAGCTTGGTGACATCTGCAAAGATGTCCTTGGTTCCATGGGGCCCCTCAGTGTCACAATGGCCTCTTGGTTACACCAGGCCCTGCACTGTCACACTGGTCTCCTTGGCTCCATGGGGCCTCAAAATGTGACAATGGTCCCCTTGGTTCCATGGGTCCCAGGGTGTCACAATGGCCCCATGGTCACATGAGGTCCCACACTGTCACCATGGTCTCTGTGGTTCCACAAGTCCCCTCAATGTCACAATGGACTCCTTGTTTCCACGAGGCCACACAGTGTCACAACGTTCTTCCAGATTCCTTGAGGCCCCATCGTGTCACAATGGCCCCTTGGTTACACAGGATCCTGCAGTGTCACAATGTCCCCTTGGTTCCATGAGGCCCCGCAGTGTCAGAACGGCCCCTTGGTTCCACTGGGCCCTGCAGTCTCACAATGGTCTCCTTGGTTTTGCAGTGTCAAAATGGTGAAACCCCTTGGTTACACAAGGCCCTGCAGTGTCACAATGGCCTCTGTGGTTCCACGAGGGCCCATAGTGTCACGGGGCACTCCCTGGTTCCATTTTGCCCCAGAACACCACCATGGACCCCTGGTTCTGTGGGCCTGCACAGTGTCACCATGGTCCTCTTAGTTCCATGAGGCCCTGGAGTGTCACAATGGCCCCAGAGTGTCCCAATCATCACAGAATAACAGAATCAAATAGGCTGGAAAAGACCTTTGGGATCATCAAGTCCAACCAATGCCCTAATACTGCCTTGTCGCCCAGACCATGCCACTAAGTGCCACTGGAGAGGGACAGTGACTCTGCCACCTCCGCCCTGGCCAGCCCATTCCAGTTCCCACTCACCCTTTCTGTGAAGAACTCCTTCCTATTGTCCAGCCTGAGCCTCCCCTGGTGCAGCTTAAGGCTGTGTCTTCTTGTCCTGCCCTCCAGCAGATCCACACTCACACCCAGCTTGGTGCCATCTGCAATTTGTGAATGCTGCACTCGATCCCCTCACCCAGATCATCAGTGAAGATATTAAACAGGACTGGGCCCAGCACAGATCTCTGGGGACAGCACCAGTGCCTGGACACCAGCTGGGTGCAGCACCATCCCCACCACTCTCTGGGCCCAGCCTCCAGCCAGCTCTTAAATCTCCCAGCGAGGAGGGAACCTGCCCAAGCTGTGGGCTGCAGCTTTTCCAGGGAATGCTGTCAGAGACAGAGTCAAAGGCTCTGCTGGAGTCCAGGCACACAACATCCACAGCCTTTCCCACATCCACAGGTGGGTCACCTGGGCATAAAAGGAGACCAGGTTGGTCAGGCAGGACCTGCCACCCCTAAATCCACGCTGGCTGGCTCTGATCCCTGGGCCATCCTGTGGGTGCTCTGTGATGGCACTCAAGGTGATCTGTTCCATAACCTTGCCGGGCACCCAGGTCAGGCTGACAGGCCTGGAGTTCCCCAGCTCCTCCTTCTAGCCCTTCCAGGGGATGGGCTCACACTGGCACCTCCAGTGCTCTGGGCCCTCCCTGCTGAGCCAGGACTGATGGTAAATGATGGAGAGCAGCTTGGGGAGCTCATCCACCAGCTCCCTCATCCCCCTGGGATGGATCCCATAAGATCCCATTCACCTGTGAGCACTTGAGTGGCTCAGCAGGTCAGCAGCTGCTTCCTCCTGGATTCCAGGCGGCTGTTCTGCTCCCTGTGCCCATCTACCAGCTCAGGAGAGCACTTGTCCTGAGGACAAGCATTCCTAATATTGAAAATTGAGACAAACAAGCTGTTAAGAAGCTCAGCCCTTTCCTTATCTTTAGTTACTATATTCTCTACTGCATCCAATAAATAGTAGAGGTTCTTCTCCCTAATTTTGCAATAATTTTTTTTTATAAAAAACTTTTTTTTACAGAAGCCGCCAGGTTAAGTTCGAATTGAGCTTTCACATCTCAACTTTTCTTTCTGAATAACCCATCAAAATCCTTAAATGCTTCCTGAGTTGCCAGTCCTTTTTTCCCCTGAGTTCCCACAAAAGCTCCATGGGCAGCCAGGCCAGTCATTTTCCTTACCAGCTCATCTTTTGCCACACTGGGACAGGCTGCTCCTTCCCCCTTAAATTACCTTCTTGAAATGTCTGTCCTTCCTGGACCCCTTTGTTTTTAAGGGCTGTTTCCCTTAAAATAAATCAGGACCTGATTTGATACTCCCCAAATCAGCATCCTCAATAGGCCAAAGTCTGCCCTTCCTAATTCCAGTGCAGAAATTTTGTTGCTGCCCCTCCTTCTTTCAAAGAACATTGAAAGCTTGATTATTTCATGGTCACTGTGCCCCAGGCAGCCTCTGAGCCCCACATCTGCCCCCAGCCCTTCTCTGTTTGTGAACAGCAGCAGACAGAGCTTTCCTTGGCAATGGGAGTGTTACCAAAAATTCGGTAAAACAGAAAACTCCTTAACCCCAGTGTAGCATTAAGAAGCAGCATTCTTTATTCAGCTGGATGCACGGGGGAGAGCTCCTCCCAAAGCTGTGCATGCTGAGCACAGGAAAGTTTCTGTTTATTTTCTGTATTTTGCACACATATTCATTGATTGTCTTGGACTAAACATACATATGATAATCATTTCCCCAAAATCATTAACATATTGCCCCTCCCTTGTACCCATGTGTTCTTCTGTCCTAGGGGTCTCTCTGGTGGTCCCTGGTGGTCGTGGACCCCAATGTTCCAGTAGGCTTGGCTGAGCTGGCAGGACCCTGAGGCTGCTAAACTTCCAGTTCCCCTTCTCACATAATGGGCCTTGTGTGGTTTCCATAGGCCTGGGGTTTTGGAGAACAAGCTCCAGGTGTGAGCTCACCTGGTGTAGACAATTGATCATCTGGTAACATGTGGTCACAGTGTGGGCTATGACATCACAGAGTGGGTAATGTGAGGTCATCGAGAGCTATGACATCATAGACTGCCTCTGTGACATCACAGAGTTGGCTGTGACATCAGAGACCAGCGGTGTGATATTAGAGAATGGGCTGTGACATCCCAGAGGGGCTGTGTGACATTAGAGAATGGGCTATGACATCCCAGAGGGGCTTTGTGACATCCCAGAGGGGCTGTGTGCCATCCCAGCAGGGCTGTGTCAGGTCACTGCGTTGGTCACTCTGCCCCAGCTCCCCCTCACAGTTTCTCCCAACAAGTCCAATGCTGTCCATGCCCAGCAGGGTCCCTGTCCCCCGGGATCCCCCCGGCCCACCTGGAGCCACAGCCTCCACCAAAGGATGTTCCACAGGATCCAGCCCAGAGCCTGACATGGGGACAAGGGGCCAGGGCTGTGTGACCAGGACATCAAGGACGGGGATTATCCAGGTCACTGTGGCCTGGTTTGGGTTGCCCAGGGCAGGAAAGATGTCTGGCAGCTGGAGCAGGGTCTGGGAAGGGCCTCCAAGGTGGGGCTGGAGCCCTTGGGCTGTGAGCAGAGGCTGAGGGAGCTGGGCTTGTCCAGCCCAGAGCAGGGAAGGCTGAGGGGCTCCTCATCCCAGTCTGGCAGTGCCAGTGAGGAGGGGATGGAGAACACAGAGCCAGGCTCTTCACTGGGGGTCCTGATGGGAGACAAAAGCCAATGGGTGGAAGGGGAAAGAGGGGAGATCAGCCAGGACAGGAGGAGGTGAAATGAGTCAGGCTGGTTTCAGCATTTCCTCAGCACCAAGAGCAGCCTGACCTCCCTTCTCCATCACCACTGACAGCTTTGCAAATCAGGAATTGTTGGAGCTGTTTTGCCCCCACTCCAGGATGAGCATCCTGATACAAGAACTTAATTGTTTTTATATCTGTCACAGAACAATGTTTGTCAAAAATTAATTTTAGTATGAAAATCACTTGTGGGTGGTGGACTCATCAGGCACTGCTGGAAAGTTGCACATAGCTCTGGGAAGAGTATGATTGTTACTAAATTGTGTCCTGTTCAACCATGGTCTGTTGGCCATGAAGAGAAACTTTCTGTGCCTCTGAGTCTCAGCAGTTCCTGGTCCCTCCAAGGACACAAACCTGATGAGTTGTGGTCCCCACTCCAGTGGTGGCACTTACACCTCCCTCCATAGCCAGAGCAGAGCTCCCTTGTCCCAGAAAGTCCCTGGGGAATGAGGGATGAAGGAAACAGGATGGGCTGGGGGGATCAGGGGCAGGGCAGAGCCAAGGGGAAGAATGACTTTTGCAGTTGATGGAGCTGCGCCTTCCCTTGGCTCTGTTGGCTGACAAGAAATGAACATCCCTCTGTGTCTCGGGCAGCTCCTTCTCCAAGGAAAGCGGGTGGGAGTTGGAGCCAAGGAGCTGAAAGCTGCAGGTGCAGCCTGGGCTGGAGGCAGCTCAGATTTGCACAAGGCTGCTCTGAATGCCAGGGCTTGGATGGGGGAAATGGTGGGGTGGGGGTAGGGACAGAGTCTGATTGATTGTCAGCCAGGAAGGGTCTGGATTTTCATATCTATTCAAACTGCATGAGGAGGTACTTGGATTCAGGGTCAATTGGAGATTGCACACATCAATGAATTACCAGTAAAAAACCAATGAATTACAGGATCTAAAAAGATTTACTTGCTGTCTTTTTAAATATAGTGTATTCACATTGAATAGGCTTCTGAAATGTGTTGAATTAACCACAAAAGATTTTTTGAACACTTAAATCAAATTATTCCCAGAGGCTTGGCTTGTGAAGGTGTTCTGAATGTTAATGAGCCCTGGGACACTGAATTCCTGCACTGAAGAGCTGAAGGCTGAACAAGCCTCTGGAGCAGGAAAATTCAGCAGCAGCCTCCAAGTTGCTGAGGATGTCAGCAGCCCCCACTGAGGCCATCCCTGCCCAGAGACTGTGGGGGAATGGGCAGACAAGGAGAGTGTCCCTGGGGCTGGGGCAGCACAACTCAGAGGCACCAGCGGCTCCAGCTGGGCAATAGAGTGTGGAATGTGGCTGGGAAAGCCCTGCCTGGGCTGGGCCAAGCAGCACAGACAAGCCCTGACCCACATCCACTAAAAAACTCTCTCAACAAGACATTTAAAAGGAATTACAATTGTTTGTGTCCTCTGAGTTGGACACACTGGAGAAATATCAGCAAGAGATTCTCAGGAGCTCTAAACAACAAAACAGGAACTTTACTGGCAACTTTAGAATATCAGAGAAACTTTGGCAAAAGGTGTAATACAACATTCCATCAACAAGAAACACTTCTCATAACATTAACTTGGCTCATTCAACTTCACAAACTTTAAGCCTGTTCCATTTTAAGTTGCTCAAATTTTGCAAGAAGAGGGAATAAGAAAAAGACAAATAAGATTTAGAGAAGCACACACAGAGCTTCCAACTCCTGGAATCCAGCAGTGTTCAGATGGAAATGCCAAGAGGAGGGAGGATCAAGATGTGTGCTTGCCTTGTGGTCAGCCTTCAATACCCCTTGGTCTCCCTGGGCCCTTCCCCCAGGTGGGGCTTGGGCTCATTTGGTCCCTCAGGAGCTGGGCTGGGGGCTGCAGAGGTGGCTGTGGAGCATTGCCTGTGCTGTGCCAGGGACTGGCAGCCACTGCTGGGCTGGGATAGAGGCTCTGGGGGGATTGGGGTTCCAGGGCAGGGCAGGGCTGGACCTGCCCCTTCCTCCCCCACACACAAAATGATTCAAGCCAACAATCTCCTTCAGTCTCTCACAGTAAGGCAGCGTTGGAGCAGGAATTCAATTCTGGCCATGGGCACTGGGACAAGAAGGACAGCTCTTTCCCATAGGAAGGAAAGCACAGAGCCCCAGTGTTTGGAAGGCAGGTGAGAGCCTAAGTAGGCCACGGCCAGGCAGACTTCTGAAGAATTGCAGATTTTGTCTGGGATCAGTCTTTCAATTAAGGGAATTTTGAAGGTGGAAACCCAGTCTCAGTCATGGGCAGCTGGCGAAGCAGGACAATTCTTTCCCAAAGGAAGGAAAGCACGGAGCCTTCCCCAGTGTTTTGGGGACAGATGAGAGGTGACCATTGTGAAACCGTTGCCAGCCAGACCTGTCCTGACAATATTCTTATTGGAATAGTCCCTGGATATAAGGAAATTTGGAAGTGAAATCTCAAATCTGGCCAGGGTGCCTGGAGAAGGACAGTTCTTTTCAATAGGAAGGAAAGCACAGAGCCCAAGTGCTTCAACAGCGGATGAAAAGAGACCCTCAATATGTCAAAGGCAGCTGGACCAGTCAGGCAGCCCATGGGAGGCCAAAGCAGCCACACCTGTTCTGTGCTCCCTTGGTTTTGTGGGCCCCACAGTGCCACAATTGTGACTGGTTTCTATGGGGTCCAGGGTCCAGCAGTGTCACAATGGACCCCTGGTTTGATGGGGTCCCACAATGTCACAGTGGCCCCTAGGTTCCATAAGGCCCTGCAGTTTCACAGTGGTCCCACTTATTCCACGATGCCTTGCAGTGTCACAATGGTCTCCACAGTTCCACAGGCCCCACAACAACACGGGATTCCTCTGTTCCATGAGCCCTGCAATGTCACAATGGACCTTTGGACCCTGCGGGTTTGTGTTGTCACAATGGTCTCCTTTGCTCCCTACTGTCACAATGGACCATTGATGACTGGAGGCCCCTCTGTGTCACCCTGGAGCTTTGGTTCCATGCAGCCCTGCAGTGTCACAATGAACCCTTGGTTGAATGGGGTTCCACAATGTCACAATGGTCCCAAGTTTCCATGTAGCCTTGCCATGTCACAATGGTCTCCTTTGGTTCCCAGTGTCACAATGGACCCCTGATGACACGAGGTTCCACAGTGTCACAATGGACCTTTGGTTCCATGCAGCCCTGCAGTGTCACAAAGGCATTTTGGTTTCATGAGGCCCCACAGTATCACAATGGTCCTCTTGGTTCTGAGGGGACCCCCAGGGTCACAATGGTCTCCTTGGTTCCATGAGGCTGTAAATTGTCCTGATGGTGTCTCCATGGTTCCATGAGGCCTTGCAATTTCACAGTGCTCTCCATAATTCAATGAGGCCCCACAGTGTCACAATCGTCCCTTGGTGTCACAGGGCCCCACAGTGTCACAATGGCCCCTACATTCCATGGGCCCTGTGCTGCTGCATTCCCCCCTCCCCTTCTCAGGCCGCCCTGCCAGCTGAGAAATGCTCCTTGGGCCTGAGCCTTGGCCAACAGCCCCTGGGTTCAGCTCCTCTGCAGCTCATCACAAACACTGTCTGCTCCAGGCACTGCTGCTGCCCAACCAGCTCCTGCTTTCTGTAGCAGCAGCCCTGGGAACTGGTTTTGTTCCCTCACTGGCACAACATCCCTGTTCTCACACTGCCAAAGAAAGCTCTTGGTGCCCAGTGTGGCCAGGATGAAGCATTGCTGGCACTGAAGCCCTTCTCTTGGGGCCCTGTAAACAGCGCTCCAAAAGGAGCCCTTGGAGCTCTCCTGGGCCAGCGACTCCCTCTGAGTGGGGCCTCTCCCAGCCAGGAACTCTCCCGTTTGCTGCACTCGGGGATCCCCAACAACGACGGAGCCTGGGCCGATCCCCCCACACCTCCAGGCTCAGCCCTTTGCCTGCTGGGGAGATGCCAAAGCATCCACAGGGAGCATTTCCCTGCCCTCAGGGGAATTTCTCCCAGGTGCCCTGCACTGACTCTTGGTGTCTGTGTGCACACAGGAGTGCCTGTGCTGGGGAAATGTGGCAGAAATGCTGCTCTCTGAGGGGTTTGAGTGCCGTGGATAGCTGAGTCGGTCAGATATCCAGATGGCAGTAACTAATGCTATGTCACAAGGTCTAAGCTAAGTTACATGCTGCTAAGAGTTGTTCGTTTGCAAAGTTGTTCTGTTTAATTTATTTATTAGCTAAGTTGAATATTAAATGGTATTCCTCTGTTAAATTGCTAAGTCATATGTTTTAAGTTTGGTTAAGTAGTGTTAAATGCTGTTCTTTTGCGAAATTATGAAATTGAAGGTATCAGTTAAGGTTAAGGTATAAGTTAAGTCCTGTTAAGTTTGAGCTCTGTTAATTGTTTAGGCCATATTCCTATTATCCTTGCCCCCACTGTCCTTTTGTGTCACACACACACAGGGACAGTTCTTGGCTCATTTCTGGTTTGATTGCTTGGATTTGGTTTGGTTTTGTTGTTGCTTTGTTTCCTTGGTGTGCCTGAAGTGTCCAGTCAGGAGCAGAGTGACTATTGGCAAGGAACTCTGTGGTGCTGTCGCTTAATATTAAATCTGGTTTTTGCTGATCCCTTGCTGGGGATTATTTCAGCGCTCTCAAGGCCTCGTTGGTACCAGGGTGAAGGAGCCCTGGCCCAGGCTCTGGCCCTGGGGGACATGGGGACGCTGCCAGGGGGTCCCTGTCCCTCTGTGCCACCCCCAGGGCCCCGGCCCCCCGTCCCCGTGTCAGGCTCTGGGGTCGATCTTGTGGAACATCCTCTGGGGGAGGCTGCGGGGCCGGGGGCGGGGGGACCAGGGGGGACAGGGGACCCCACTGTGCACAAGCAGAGTTGGACTGCTCTGGGGGGAACTGTGAGGGGGGCCGGGGCAGAGTGACCTCCCCAGTGACCTCACACAGCCCCTGTGATGTCACACAGCCTCCTGTGATGTCACACAGCCCCTGTGATGTCACACAGCCCCCGTGCGATTTAAAACATCCCAGTGACATCACACAATCTTCCTATGATGTCACAATACCTGTGATGTCATACAACATCTGGTGATGTCACACATACTTCCTGTGATGTCATACAAACTCATGTGATGTCACACTGACTCTCCTAGCATGTTACACAGCCCCCTTTGATTTCACTCTGTGATGTGATACATCTGCTCTGTGATGACACAGAAGACACTGTGATATCACAAAGTCATCATGTGATGTCACTGTCTGTTCCGTGATGTCACAACCTGCTCTATGGTTTTACAGCCAGCCAGTGATGTCACAATTCACACTCTGATGTCAGAGTTGCTTCCTCGAAGATGGCAGGATCTGCTCTATGGCCTCACACCCTACTCAATGATGTCAAAGACAGCTGGGTGATGTCACAACTCCCTCAGTGATGTCACAAAACCCTCTCTGGGATGTCATACTGCCACTCTGTAAGGTCACAGCACACACTTTGACCTTACAGCCTGCGCTATGATGTCATACAGCCATGCCATGCCACAGCCTGCTCTGTGATGTCACACAGACCCCTCTATGATGCTGCAGCTGCTCAGTGACCTCACACAACAAACTCTGTGACATCATAGCCAAATCTGTGACCTCACACAGCCCACTCTGTGCTGTCACACAGCCCCTTGCTGACATCACAGCTGCTCTGTGCCTCCATGACACAGCCACAGAGGTGCTGCTGTGCCACAGCCCCCTCTGGGACATGCCACAGCCCCTGCTGGTGCTGAGCCCCTGGGAGCTCAGTCTGTGCCCTGCTGGTGTCCCTGAGGGGCCCTGGCAGTGGCCCAGCCCTGCTGGGCTGTGCACAGGAGCTGCTCCTGGCCAGAGCTGTCTCTCTGCAGCTCTGCTGCCCTTGCCAGGAGCTGCCTCTGGGCCAGGAGCCCGGCCCAACTCAGCAGCACAGACACAGCACCAGGACTGTAATGACCCTCTGGGGCTTTGGTGCCCTTTGCATCAGACTCAGTCCCTCAGAGTGTGGTCAAGGAACTTCTCAGGGACTCAAAAAGAGGCTGAAACAATGAAGTTTCTCGTACTTTATATAGATCCTTCTGAGGGACAGGACTGGGAAAGCGTCCCCAGGTTCCAGGTAGAGCAGAACACTGGTGGCAGTGATGACAGGTGGGGACAAGCGAGGCAAAGGTGTCTCTGGTGCTGAGCAAACCTGCGTCTCTGTCCCTGCAGGCTGTCGGCACTCCCCCGGCTGCCCCACCTGGCTGGGCCCTTCGTTTGCTGACAGCTCTTCCTCCTGCCTGCCTCTGCCTGCCCACACAAAGCCTTGGGCTGCTCCAGGCTCCTGCTGGGGGACGTGCTGCACCACAGCCCTGCCCTGCCAGGGAAATTGCTTTCTCCTGGTGTCCACTCTGGGCCTCCCCAGCAGCCCTTGGTGCTATTATGTCTTCTTCAGGCTCATTCCTGCTATGAAGAAAAAGCTCCAGCCTCTCTGAAACCACCCTTCAATCCCTCCCAGGCTATTCCTGTTCTGTCCTCAGTTTCTGTGACCATGGTCACAGGGGTTTTCAGGTGAAGGGAGAGACGAGAATGTTGACTCCGTGTCCAGAAGGCTTGATTTATTTTTTTATGATATATATAATACATTATAACTATACTAAAACGAAAAAGAATGACAGGTTTTCTCAGAAGCTAACTAAGCTAAGAATAGAAAAGAAAAGAATGATAACAAAGGCAGCTCTCACGGACTCTGTCCGAGATAGCTCGGTCCTTGATTGGCTATTAATTATAAACATCCAAGATGGGCCAATCACAGGTGGACCTGTTGCATTCCACAGCAGTAGATAACCATTGTTTACATTCTGTCTCTGAGGCCTCTTAGCTTCTCAGAAGGAAAAATCCTAAAGAAAGGATTTTTAGTGAAAAGATGTCTGCAACAGGTTTCCTCACCCCGGAGCCCAGAGCCTGCAGCCTGTCCCTGCTGGTTTTATGACAAGGCCTCCAAACACCATCTTGGGAGATTTTTGGAAAAAAAATAAGGTCTATGAAAAAGGAAAAATTGTGGTCAAAGGTATTTTCTCCCAAATCTTGCAGTGACAGAACAAGGGTCAATATCTTTAAAATGAACAAGGGTGGATTTACCTTTGTTAGAAGGAGGAAATATTTTACAATTATGAAAGTGGCACAAAACTGCAACTGTATTTCCAGAGAATTGGATGCCCCATTCTGGGAATTGTCCAAGAGCAAGAGCTTTGTGTAACCTGACCCAGTGAAACCGCCCTCCCTCCTCAATGACAGAATTCCTGTAGTGTGGGTTCTCTGATGTGCTGGGTGCCCTCACAACGCTTCTGGCCAGAATGTCTGCTGAGGGCAGCCAGGCTGCTGCAGGGGCAGTGACCTCACAGCTATCACCATGGCAGCCCTGTCCCCTGGGCCTGGCTCTGCCCTTTGCTCTGCCCCTGCCTTGTCTCTGCTGGCATGAAGAGTTTTGTCATTGATATCTTGTCCCCAAGGTGCTGGGGCCAATGGCTTCCCAGTCAGGCTCCTGGAGCACAAGTGGCTTTTCAGAGCCCAGCCAGGAATGAGCCCTGAGGCAGCAGATCTGCAGTGGTGGCCACCAGGCCGGGCTGCCAAGGGAGGCTTCTGGCCATGGCCTGCAAGCAGCTGCTGCTGCCAAGGTGCCTTTGGTGCCTCAGGCTCTCCCTGGCACAGCTCCCAGCACGGCACTCTGCCCTTGTGCCCGAGGCCTTCCCTGTGCTGGGGCTGGCCTGGGGCTTTTCCTGCAGCGGGACGTGGCCTGCTGATGGCACAGGAGAGGCAGTTCCTGCTGGTGCAGGAGGCTCTGCCTGCAATGGGCTCCAACAACTCCAGCAGGGCCCTGCTGACTTCAAAATTGCTTCCTGGAGCAGAAGATTCTAATGGTTTGAGCTCCTTTGCTGTGGAGGAAGGAACTCTGATCACGATCTTTCTCTCTAATCATGGTCACAATCAATCTGAGCTGTATTTCTAGAAATCTATCTGGTATTCCATCATTAACCCAGTGGGACAAATTGCATTAAAGTTCAATTCCCCCTGTCCAATGTCTTGTACCTTTCAGAAAGTCTGGGGCAAGCATTGGATCCAGCTATTCCCAGTCTCCTTTCTGAGAAGGAATTTTAGAAGTTAAGGCGTCCTGCAGGGTTTTTGGGGTTCTGTGGTGGCTGCTGGGTGTCATTTCTCTACCTCATGACTCAGCAGGAGTTTCTCCAAGAAAGAAACAAAGCTTTTGCCTGAAGCTCCCACTGTGGCCATGACAGGAACCCCTGTGAATATCTGGGACATCCCGGCTCTTTGGCAGCCTGGAGACTCCTGAGATGTCACCCTGGAGCCCCCGTGAGTGCCTGTGACAGATCGGTGCCTTTGCAGCCCAAGGTGCCCTAGGATGTCACCATTGAATGGCTGTGACTGCCTCTGACCACAGGGCTCTTTACCATTCCCCAGAAAGCCCTGGGAGGTCTCCATGGAGCCCCTGTCTCTGTGTGTGACATTCCAGCTCAGGAAGACACTGGAGACTCTTGGAATGTCCCCATGGAACCCCTCTGAGTGCCTGTGGCAACTCAGATCCTTAGCAGGCAGCCATCACCAGAATCCATTGCTATGGTCAGTTTCCGTGGCAACCATCACCAGGCCCCCTGTTGCTATGGTCAGTTTTCATGGCAACCATCACCAGGCCCCCTGTTGCTATGGTCAGTTTTCATGGCAACCATCACCAGCCTCCCTATTGCTATGGTCATTTTCCATGGAGACCATCCCCAGCCCCCTGTGTCTATGGTCAGTCCCCTGGCAGCTCCATGGAGACCCCATCCTAGGGGTGGTTGCCATGGACACCACATGAGGCCTGCAGCCAGAGCCCGTTGCCATGGCAACCATTGGCAGCCCCATCCCCAGGCTCATGGGATCCCAGAGCCACAGAATTGGCGGAGCTGGGAGGGACCCATCTGTTGCCGTTACGGCGTGGCGACCTGGTTCGGAGGGGTCCAGCACGGTGACCCAAGGCCCAGGGTCACTCGGTCCAATGCTACATACACCAATGTGGTGGACAGCAAATGGCGTTTATTGAGGGGTTTCAGGGGCATTTATGGACTGGGCAGTCTGTGTCACTTCCCTCTGCTCACGTCCGGCCGGGTGCGGCCGGGTACAGAGCAAAGGTCAGACTGCAGGGTGAGGGGGAGCTTCTTATCTACCCGTACAGCCCGAGATCTTCCGCATGCAGGTCCCTAGCTCTCCACATTTCCCCCCCCCTCATGATTAGTAAAAATCTTATAAAATGTAAAGGTTACAAAATTTCATGGGTTGGTAGAATTAGCGTAAAATCATAAGTGTGTTAGTAAGTGGCACGCCTTAAAGTAATTGTCGGCGCTTGAGAAACAAAATGTTAGCCGTTTCCAAAAGCCTTTTAACAAATTGCACCAGTTTGTTTAATATGCAAGGCCCGAAGATTAGGGTTAGTAAGATTATAGTGACTGGGCCTATTAGGGTAGAAATCAGGGTGGTGAGCCATGGAGACCGGTTGAACCACGACTTGAACCAGCCCTGTTGAGCTTCTCTATCTGCTTTCCTTAGGTTTAGCCGATTTCTCAGTTCGGCCATGGAGTCTCTGACGACTCCGGTGTGGTCTGCATAAAAGCAGCATTCCTCTTTCAAGGCAGGACACAGGCCTCCTTGCTGCATGAGCAAGAGGTCCAGTCCTCTCCTGTTTTGGAGGACAACCTCTGAGAGTGAGGAAAGGGATTTTTCCAGGGAAGAGATGGATTTCTCGATCCTTTGCAAGTCCTCGTCAACTGTCATCTGCAGTTGTGCCAGTCCCTGATGTTGTGTTGCAAGGGCCGAGATGCCTGTGGCAGCGCCGGTAGCTCCTAGACCGAGGAGCATTGCGATGGTGACGCCTGTTATCACCTCCCGTTTGTAGAGCCGGTTGGGTTCCTCGAACAAGCGGTACACCTCTTCTTCCTGGCGATACAGGACTCTGGGGACAATTAGAACTTGGACACAAAAGTCAGTAGAATGATCGAATTTGTCAAGGAGTACACATGGGCTTACCCCAGGTCTGTGACAGACCCACATTCCCAATGCAGATGGGATCACCCACTGGAACTTCCCTCCCTTAAGTTTGACACATTCCTTGCAGACGTTGCCCATCTGCTTTGCCAAGGTTGCATTGCCAAAGCATTTGCCCTGGCCCATAACCTGACTTAGGGTGATACCTCTCCGGGGGGTGTCCCATCTGCATTGGCGTGGATTGTTTGACTTAGAGAAGATGAATGGGAGATCGAAGGCAACACCTTCGTAAAAAGGGGGTTGTGCATCATAGCATAACCAGCATGATTCTGTGAAGTTCGGGTTGGATTGGTTTAACGATAAGAAGGTAGCATTTAACACACTTAAGAATGGACTGGAGAGGGTTGGTTTGGTTAAGAGATCGGATGGGGAGGCTAGTTTCGACCTTTGTGTTTCGCGGCTAGAACTACCGTTAGCTGCGATCTCTTCCCTGGGTCTACTTACTACTAGAACCGGATTGGGTCCGACTGATTGGGATACTGAAGCTGGAAGTCTGGCAATTCGCACATTCACCCACTTTTCTGACCCTTGAAGGACTACTGTCCATGCTTTGCCCATGGCCCAGTTAGGGTGATTCGGCTGCAAAACTGTCATGTTATAGTGAGTGCATTTTCAGGATTCGGGGACTTTATGGTGGTTTCGATAGAAACTTCCCTGAAGGAAGACGGGTGTTTTGCAGCCTGCGGGTGCCCAGGTGAACTGTCGGGCTCTTGTGTGTCCCACCCAGGTCCTGACAGCCTGGCATCTGTAACTATTGTTTCACAGCCCCAGTGCCCACAGTATCCCCACCCTGGGCGATTGCAATAACTTTTTCCTGGGTTTGAGGCTGGGCACCAGTAGGATAGGTACATGTGTGTGGCGTGTGAAGAATAGGGGTCTACCTTTGGTTGTCCCGGAAACAGGTCGGTGACGCGAAGCACGAAGGACGGGGCGTTCGGCGTGGTGATGTCTCTGAGCATCTTGTCACCAGTAAGATGCTGCATGACCCACCTGAAGGGCTGATGAGGGTAGTAGTCTGGACTGGCTTGCCCTCTGGCGACAAGCCCCAACAGCAAAATCACACAGAAACACCGTTGTTGCTTTAATTTTGATAGCACGAGCTTCTCAGGAGATGTTGGGCTGCTCGTTGGCCTCTCTCTCTTTCCCAGTAGTGGGGCATATGAGTTTCGGGGACGTCCAATGATCCAGTCCTGCAAACAAAGTCTCACAATTCTCATGAGTTTCCTTATGAAGGTCTGGTTTGATAGATTTGAGTGGACACCATTTAATGTTCCCGTCCTTTTTAACAGCCGCATATCCCCGCCCTGTGAGCACCAATCTCCAACTCTGTTCCCACTCCCCTAGTTCATTTTTGATCACCACCCGTGGGCCTTCCTCTAGCGCCCGAGTGGCCCAGTGTCTCTGAGCAGGACTGTTTGTTTCGTCCCCCCTAGGGAATTGATTTAACGCTAGCAGCGCAGTTGCCAGCATGCGCGCCTGGTCACCCGGAGGAATGGCATTGGTGAAGCCTTCTGCCTTTGCTTGCACTTCCAGCTTAGTTTTCAGAGTCTGGTTTGCTCTTTCGACGATGGCTTGCCCGGTGCTGTTGTATGGGATGCCATGCACCAAGGCGATGTTCCATTTCGAGGCGAATGCTTGGACTACCTTTGAGATGAAGTTTGGGCCGATATCTGTTTTGATCTGTTTTGGAACTCCAAGCCATGCCATGGCTGTTAGCCAATGTTGGATGGTTGCTTTGGAATCGGTCTTGAGATGCTGTGTGGCCACAATCATGCCGCTGTACGTATCTACGGTAACCGCGAGCCACGCTCGGGGTTTCAACAGCTGGCATTGTGTAAAGTTTGTTTGCCATATTTCTGAGGCTTTGAGGCCTCTGGGGTTGACGCCACTCGACCACAGTGGCGACTTCTGGCAGTGGGGGCACGTAGCGACGACGTGCTTTGCATCCACGGTAGAAATCCCGCACCTTTTCGCAAGCGCTTTAGCTCCAATGTGAAGGGATTTGTGCAACTGACGAGCTTCTTTCAGTGTCCATACGCCCTTTGCGGTGGCATCAGCCTTGTCGTTGCCTATTTGGTAGAATCCTTTGACCGGGTCGTGGCTGTTGACGTGGATGACTGATATGGTGCCTTTCCGTGAATAGAGTGCTTCCTCCAGCATCGTTGCCACTGTGGACACTGACACACCTGGTCCGGACATGGCTAGGCAGAGCTTGGCCACAAATATGGAATCAGTCACAATGTTAAGGTGTTCTTCTGGGAACAGTCCGCACGCTAGCACTACAGCTGCTGCTTCAAGCTGTTGGACCGAAAGCGTGGGGTCGGTTGCCTTGACACATTGCCACTGTTCTCCTGACTGCCATACTGCCACCGCGGTGGAGGTCTGTGATGATGCGTCCGTGAAGATGGTTGGTCCTGCCCGCGGTCGGTCAAGTACTTTTGGTGGGAGGTCGATATCGATGACCGTGAGCAGCCGAGTCCAAGGGGTTTTTTCTGCATAGCGAATCTCTCCTCCAAAGCCTGTAAGGGCCATGGCTAGATATTCCGATATTGTTGTTGACTGCGCAGAGAGCTGTTTGCGGAGAGGCAAGCTTATCCTGGAAGGCTCGATGCCCAGATGTCTTAGGGCAAGTTTCCTGCCTTTCATGATGAGGCTGCAGATGCACTCTACTCCCGGGGAAAAGGCACGCGACGGTTTCCCCAAGACCACCCATAGTATTGGTTGGGCCTTGTCGGGGGGTCCTTGGGCTAAGGCTCCCACTCCCCCCTTTTTTGTAAAGTGGACATACAGATCGACTGGAGCACTTGAGTCCCATCTGGTGAGCATGCTCTCTGACATCTGACGTTCGATGAAGTCGAGCGAGCCTACCGCTTCCGGTGTCAGGGTTTTTTGCTCCCATGGGTTCTTCCCTTTCAAGAGGTCATTCAGAGGGTCCATGACCTCGGGAGGAATCAGGACGATGTTGCGGAGCCACTGTAGGGACCCTACCAGCTGTTGCATGTCGTGGAGCGTCTTGATGTCTCGACGGATTTTCATCTGGGGAGGAGTTATGTAGGAGCTTGTGATTCCCACTCCTAGGAAGGTCACGCACGGTCCCTTTTTTATTTTTGCACTCGCTACCTCAAAGCCATTTGTCCTTAAGGTCTCGGAGATGGTAGACACCAGCTGGTCCACTTGTCTCATGGATGGTGCGGCGATCAGGATGTCGTCCATGTACTGCACAATGGTTACAGTCGGATTGCTCTGCCGGACTGGTGCTAGCGCTCGGTCCACGGTGATCTGGCAGATAGTCGGGGAGTTGAGCATTCCTTGTGGAAGCATCCTCCATTGGAAGCGTAGGTTGGGCCGCTGGCTGTTTGGGAAGACGATGGAGAAGGCGAAACGCTCCTTGTCGTCTTCGTGCAGGGGAATAGAAAAGAAGCAGTCTTTGATGTCGAGCACTGCACAGGGTTGTCCTTTCGGTATCACAGAGTTCATGGGCAGCGAAGTTTGCACAGGGCCCATAGGCTGGATTCTCTTGTTCACTTCTCGCAAGTCGTGCAGGAGTCGAAAACCTTCACCAGATCGCTTAGGTATTACGAAGATCGGAGTGTTCCATGGACTTGTGGAGGGTTCTATATGATTCTTGTGTAATTCACGGCTAACTAACTCAATGAGGGCAGTCATTCGAGGCGTTGACAAGGGCCACTGTTCGACCCACACTGGGTCGGCTGATTTCCAAGTCAGCTTGATGGGCAATGGCGGGTACGCGACAGTGGCCCTTAGAATAAATTTGTCACCCTAACATCCAGCAGGGCTAGGGCATCCCTCCCTAGCAAGGGTGGGCAGTCCGACATCACATATGCAGTGAGGGTGATAGTTCTTCCCGGTCCTCTCTCGGTGCAGAGGGTTATTGCCACTGGTTGGGTGCTCTTGTGGGCTCGGGACAGCCCTCCAACTCCGCCCACCATGGAGGCTACTTCTGGCTTCCATGGTCGAGGCCAATGTATGTCTGGGATGACGGTGACATCTGACCCTGTGTCTACCCAAAAGGGAAGGCAGATGGCCGAGTCGTCGGAGCTGTTGTGGAGATGACACACTGCCCACACGATCAGTGGGTGTTTCCCCACCTTCACGGCGAAGGCCACCCATGGGTCCCGTTCCCATGCTTTCATGGCCAAAGCCACCCAGGGGCCTCGGCCCCAGGGAGCTGTTCTTGGTATTCCTGAGGTGCAGATGGGTTCGGTTGAGCCATTGGCTGGGCGACAAAGTTGCTCATTCCCTGAGAGGGTGGAGGTGGTGGGTATGAAAGCCGTGTGCCCCATTGGGGGTTGCTGTAGCTGGGCCGCTGCATGTTCCAGGTGGGAGGAGGCTGGATACGGCCCGGCTGCCCCCTCCCTCTCCCGTTTCCCTGATGCCTGGATCTGCATTCCTTAGCTAAATGCCCTTTCTTTCCACATGCCCAGCATGGTCCCCTAGGTCTCCCCTGGCGTGGTGGAGCAGCTGCTGGTGGGCGCCCTGACTGGGGGCAGTTTGTTGCCATGTGCCCAGCTTGGCCACACTTAAAGCATGCCATGACACTCGTTATTGCAGTGTGAACTGCTGCTTGAATGGGAGCTAGGTGTTCTTCCTTTGCAACGTGTCTGATCATGGCAGCTAGATTAGACCCTTGCGGCAGTGATCTTAAAATGTCTTTGGTGGCTGAGTTGCATTGCTGGCGTAGGCACTCTGCCAGCACAGGACCCTTTGCCTCTGAGGGTAATGTTGAGGAGTCCAAGGCAGCCTGTAAACGATCCACAAACTGAGTGAAGCTTTCACTCTCACTCTGCTTTATTGTGGACCAAGGCGACGGTTTGGCTATTACTTTGGAAGCAACACGGATGGCTTCTCGGGCAGCACGGGTTGTTGTCATAACCTCATGTGCCCGCAAGCCCTCAGCCTGTGCCTGGGGGGTGATCATTGTAGGGTCTGTGCCCATTAGCCTCTGTATGCTGGAGCCGTGCCCTGGATGATCTGCCCCTGTTACCAGGGCTAGCTGCTTAATACAGTTATCCTCCCATTCCTGTTTAAAAACGATCATCCCTGCCCCATCAAAAATCATTCTGCAAGTCTGCTTAATATCAAAAGGTAACATGTCATCCCCTCCAAAAACGCTGTCAATGAGTGTGGAAACCATGGCAGAATTAATTCCCCTATCTGCAATTGCTTTAATAATTGCCTGCACGTCTTTCGGGTTTACCGGGGAATAGGTCCTTTGATTCCCGCCGGCTCCCCCTACCCGAACCGGGAACACCAGTTTCGCCAACGGAGTCCATTCAGCACACGCTATTTTTATTTTCTGCCAGTCTGTAAGCGGAGTTCAATCTTTCTCCGATATCCCCTGCACCCACACAGGAGCGCTGTGGCTAGTGACCTTGTATGCCGCTGCTCTCCTTCTGTTAAAACCCGAATCCGAGTCGGAACTCCCCGATCCCCTCTCGAGCTCGGAGCTCGAGTCCGAGTCCGAGTCCAAGCCGGAAGTCGACTGCCTGGATGTTTCCGGGCTGCTCTGCCTTTTTCTCGGGCTCTGACCCCGCCCCTTCTTGCGGGGGTCGGGCCGTTCCCTCCCCCTGGGGTCCCCCCGCCTCCTACTGGGGGAGGTCCTTGCCCTATAAGGACCTAAAGTGAACTGAGCGCTCTGATTGGCCTTACGCTCCTCCGCGGGGCCCGCCCCGTCCCCCCGCTCGCCCGCGCATGCGTTGTTAAGCAGGCTGACTGCATTTCCGCCTGCCATGTTCTCCTTTCCGCCCTGAACACGCGGTTCGGCGCCATTTTCAAACGCATACGGAGGGGGTGCGCTTTTATCCACCCCTACGGGGTCCGGCAATTTCACCGCCCCCCGCGCTTCCTCCGTTAACCCCCGCCAAAACGCCCGCGTGCGTTCCACCCCCACTGATGGTAAGGCGGTCTGCTCGGGGGAATCCGGCGCTCGCGGTTCCGCGGTGCCGATCTGATCGAAGCCCTCCGCGGTCTGCGTTGCCGCGCTCACCCCCAACTGCGGCGTGGCTAATAGCCAAGCCTGCATGGCTTTCCAGGTCTCCTGCTCTTCTCTAGCTTTCTGCAGAGCCTGCACAACTCTGCCCCATGACTTTAGAGCTTTCCCTGAGCCTGAGGAAATAGTCTCCTCAGCTACAACCTTTGTACAAGTATCCCATATCTCCGGATGGAGAATGTCCACCGGGCTATCGCCCCCAGCTTAATAAGTCTCGGTATAGCAAGACATAAATCTTTTAGCTTACAATCAATCCCCCACTGAGCATGCATCTGAGTTACGACCTTCGCTATGGCTTCCATGGTCCACGCTGGTCCGGGGGCATCCCTCCCGCTGCACTAGGCCTGCTGTGCAGCCGCCGGGCCCCTGTCCAGGCGAAATCCCGAACTCCGGGCACTGCAATTGTCCCGGGTTTTGGCACCAGATGTTGCCGTTACGGCGTGGCAACCTGGTTTGGAGGGGTCCGGCACAGTGACCCAAGGCCCAGGGTCACTCGGTCCAATGCTACATCCACCAAAGTGGTGGACAGCAAATGGCGTGTATTGAGGGGTTTCAGGGGCATTTATGGACTGGGCAGTCTGTGTCACTTCCCTCTGCTCACGTCCGGCCGGGTGCTGCCGGGTACAGAGCAAAGGTCAGACTGCAGGGTGAGGGGGAGCTTCTTATCTACCCGTACAGCCCGAGATCTTCCGCATGCAGGTCCCTAGCTCTCCACACCCATCAGGATCCTCCAGTCCAACTGCTGGCCCTGCACAGGACACCCCAACAATGCCAGCCTGGGCCTGGCAGCGCTGGCCAAAAGCTGCTGCAGCTCAGAGAGCCCTGGAGCTGGGACCCTTCCCTGGGGAGCCTGGCCAGGGCCCCAGCAGCCTCTGGGCAAAAACCTTTTCCTGACATCCAACCTGAGCCTGCCCCGACTCAGCTGCAGCCATTCCCTCCACTCCTGTCCCAGGGCACCAGAGGAAAGACGTTCCCACAGCCCCAGCCAGGGACCTGCTCCCAAGGCTGCTGCCATGGCCACCAGGGCTGGCACCAGCTGGGATGCTCGGTCTCCATGGGCTGGGGTTTAGGAATGGGATTCCCCAATTTCCTGCTCCCGCTAAAACGGCGCTGCCGCTCGCTGCCCTCTTGCCTGCCATGGACAGCACAAAAGGCAAAGATCCCAGGCTGGGATAAGAACTATTTACTGGGAATAGCAACCAGATAAGGAACAAACAGCAACAGCAACAACATTGATAACAGAAGGGATAAGAAAATCTATTTACAGGGAAAACTACAACACCACCGACTGTCTCTTCTCAGCCATGTAGTCCCTCCTGCCTGGAAAGGACACCCTTCTCCTCAGGGCAGAGAGAGAGTGAGTCCCTTTCCTGCCCCTGGCAATGACCTGAGGTGGAAGTGAATGTAATGACACAGCCATGGCCAGACCCTCATGTTCTTCCATCCCACATCATGTCATTGGAAGGGGCAGGAAAAGGGACAGGAATCTTGCCAGCATGGATCAAAGGGAACATGGATCACCAGCATTCTTCCCAACGAGGGCCTTCCAATAGGGGATGAAGCTGGAGCAGTGCACAAAGTTCTTCCTGCAGCTGGGGCATTTGCAGGGCTTCCCTTACCGGTGCCTCCCTTGGTGGTTTCTCAAATGACACCTCTGGTCCTATCCCTCTCCTCACCATCCCCTGCAGACTGGCAGATGTCCTGGGCCATCCCATCGCCACCTGCACCGTGGCCTTTGGCTCACACAGGCAGCAAGCCAGCTCAGCCCTGGGGCCCTGGCTGCATTGCCACTGCTGAGGCTTTGCTCAGTCACCCATTGGCACAATCTGCTACGGCAAGCCAGGTCCTGATGCTTCCTTTCCACATCCCAAAAGTGTAGAACACAAACAGCAGGGGACTGCCAATTTCATCACAACAAATGCACCTTTCTGGAGGCCCAAGAGCAAATGCCATAGAGGGATCAGAAAAGAAAATCAAGGATAGAAAGAAAAAGAGGGCAAGGGCAATAGAGCTACCAACAAGAGGCAATCTTCATGCTCCAGCTCCATTGATTCGCTGTGGTCCATGGGGGTTGACCAAAGTTGTCTCCAAAGTTACAGTTTCTACAGTCTGAATCCAAAGCCAGTGGCATCTAGCCAAAAGGTGGGCAAGTTTCATGGCCCATTGTCTTGAGAGCCCTTGCTGTGGGAGGCAGGTGCAAGCGTGCAAGGACAAGCCACCCCTTGTCAGAACTTGGGAGGCAGCTGCAGCTGTGGAAGTACAAGCCACCATGGATCACAACCTGTTCCAAGCAGTGTTCTGGGAAAGCACAGCCAGCACACCTGCAAACACTCACTGGGCACAACAGCCAGAAAATGCCCACCTCACTCAGGCCACAGCTCCTGGTGGGGCTCTTCAGGCTCCTTGCCACCATCGGGAGGCAAATGAAGGAAACTCCGCACCATCTCTTACACCCAGCAGGCCTCAAGATTCCACTGCAAAATTCCTACAGGATACTGAAGCCCCTGAAAGGAGAACTCACTTGCCTCATCAACCTGAAACCCATCTCCAACTGCACTCAGTACAAACTCATGGCTGAGGCAGCTCTCCTGTGGAGCAGAGCTGGGCCATTCTGGGGCTCCATGGATGGACATGGCGGCTTAGCCCTGCTCTCAGAAGAGATTTTTGTGTCAGCAGCTGAATGTAGCACCTGCTGTCCTTCTCAGGAGCTCAGGACAAGTGTCAAGAGAGCAAGAGCTTTAGGCTGAACACATCTTGACTTTTGCACTTTTAGGTTCAAAGACACTTGACTGAGATTGAATTGGTTCTGGTCATTGTTTCCTCTTGCCATGATGTTGTCCATGCCTGCTGTGTCCTGACAGAGAGGAAAGAGTGCTTGTGAAGAGTTGTCATAGAATGGCCTGGGAGCCACACGGTGGAGAGCGCCAAGGTGGGACTGCGTTGGGCCCCTGTCGGCCCCGGCCCACCGAGAGAGACCGAGGAGGAGCAGGAGGCGGAGCGCAGCCGCAGGCCGGAGCGGTGGGCCAGCCGCTGGTGCGAGAGAGAGCGAGAAAAGCTTGTGTGGAGGGCTGATTGTCAATAGATGGCAGCAAGGGAGGTGCTGTGCTACATCTGAAAGCCTGAGGCAGAATCAGGTGGTCTAGAAATGATTTAGCAGCGGGTGCTCCACGATCATGCAGTAGGCAACGGGGGAGAGGCAGCACCGCATCCGTCCGGCCCTGCGGTGTTATTGCCATCAAGGCCCAATGCCATGGGGTGCCGGTAACCAAGGTGGCTTCCTTCTGGTCACCATCATGTCTACTTCCAGTCCTGGTGATGTGAGAACCCGAAGTGTCATTGTTGCTAAGGGTGGAGCTGGAGGAGGGAAGGGAGGCAGGGCCCGCATTAGAAAAGGAGGAGCCCGACAAAGGCGTGGGAGCGGGAACAGGGGGAGGGTCATGGCCGCTACTTTAATCTGACAAGGAAGGAAAAGTCAGTGAAACAGGGCTCCAAATGGCAGATCCCCTCCTGAGATCAATGCCATTTTGGGTGGCAGGATTCAGCAGAATTCAGTCAGAAGGGCAGGTCCCCTCACGGGGCTGCCACCATTTTGACACATAAGAATTGATGGGGACAAAGGGTAAATGGGCACAGGAAGGAGGTTTAGGTTAGAACCCAGGATGGGTTGTATGGGCCAATCCTGAGAAGGGGACAGAGGAGGGCAGGAGATGGCAGAAGGCTGGTGGCACTCCTGTGCCTTTTGGCAGGTTCCAACTCCTGGCCTCTCCTGAGGAGACGAGGGTGTGGGTACATGGGGAGAGGGATACAGCAACTGGGCTTGTAACTGGGGTGTAGAACTATTAACAACTCTCAAACTTTCCCCCAAACCCGCAATCGTATCATAAATTGAACGAAAAATAGAGAAAAAAATCCCAACTTTAATATTCCACTCTGATTGCGGCTGAGCTGCGGCAGGGCGGGGCAGGGAGGGGTGGGCTGGGGCAGGGTGTGCAGGGTAGCCCATGTTTGTAGTCTGGGAGGGGCTGGGCCAATGAGGATGGAGCACGACCAGGTGGAGCAGGGCGGAGTCAGGTGGAGCAGAGCAGGGTTGGGTGGGGCAGGCAGGGCAGGGAGGCCAAGGCCCGTGGCTCACCAATGAACCTATTGCCACCTGTCACAGGTGTCAGGGCGCAGGAGCCTGGAGCAGAGCCCACAGTGAAAGGAGCTGATGAAGTGGTAACTCATGTATACATGATTTAAATGTTAATGTTCAGCAATATTAAGCAGAAGTCTAAGAAGCAAGATGTGCTTTTGCCATTTTACGATAAGAGAAACAGAAGGCACCAAGTTAAGATAAGAGCAAAAGAATGTCTTGAAACCACTGAAACAGCCAACACAGGACTGCACATGCTTCAGAAAGAAAGCTGATAAGTGCAGACTGAATAAGACTGTCGGCCTTCATTGGAATGACCCCAGGGTAAGACTCGGAGCCTTCCTCAGTGGCACCACCAGAGTACGCTGAACTTGCCGTCACGTATGCTAATGATATTAATGACTTCTGAGAAGTAATTTGTATAACCACTCCTAACCAAGGAATGTAATGAACATGCTTCAAATGGAACCATATTTTGTGCTGTGCAAAGTGCTGAGTCTGCCTGTTAGGAGGAGTGTTGGAAAATCCCAGCTCTACAGAGACCGGGCAACTGAGAGGCATTTTAAAAGATTTTATTCCATTACCATTCTTATAGAAGGGTGAGACATAAGTGAAATAAATAGGGCAGATGATCTTTCTCTGTGGGAACTCAGCACATCCCTCCAGATGTCCAGAGTCTGGCATGCAGCCTGGAACACCTGGTGGCTTGATTTTGATCCTTCCAACCAATTGTCAGCTTGGTATGGGGATGTGAAAGCCACACAGGTTTGAATGGTGTACTAATAAAGTATTCACAGGGTGAAAATATAGATTTTAGGATTTTTGGTGTAGGGGTTATTGGGGACAAGATGGAGGAATCAGGGCGTGTCTAGTCCTTCTTCTTTCTTCTTCTCGTTCTCCATTTTCTGCTGTGATGTTGGCACTTTGGGATTGGTTTAGAATAGAAATGCACTGTCTAACATAGGTGATAGGTATTGGGAATTAAAAGTAAATATCATATATGTAGTTTGTAGTATAAAAAGACGACACCCCCTCGGGGGTGGTGAGAGTGCTTGTGGCTGCTCTGCTGAGTGGACCTCGGCTGGGCAGAAAGAAAATTCTGTAGATAAGAATTAATAAACAACCTGAAGACCCAAAAGTGAAGAGTCCAGACTCATTCTTCAGAGCGCAGGCTGCCGCAGAACCATCCCACGCATCTCGGGGCAGAGAACAGACAGCTGACCCGAGATTTCTCCTTTTTAATGCCTTTATTAAAAATCAGCTTGGGTGGGAAGAACCGAGGGGTCGCGCTCACGCTGCCGCTGCTTCCAGGAGTGGCATGGAGGAGGAGGAAAAGTGCAGCTTTGTCTGCTGATCTGCAGGCAGAGCTGGGGCTTCCGTCCTCACGAGAGCACCAGGAGATTCCCAGTTTTTTGGTTTGACATTCGAGGTCCTCTTTCCAGCCAACATCTTTTTAGGTTAGGGTGAGGGGTAAAAAGGGTCTTAGCAGACACTGGATTCTGTTCCTCATGTCTAGAAATCACTTTGATCCCTCAATTCCATGTTGGCTCTTTGTTTTTAGGGGTTTTTGCAAAGTTTGGTGAGGGGCTTCCTCATTTGCATGCCAACTTCGTTGTCCCTTCCTCTTCACCGTTTTGGGTGCCATCCTCTAAGAAGCAGCAGGGTGCCACTTGACAAAAAGGAGAATTCCCAACCATCAACAAAAGGTAATTAACAAAAAACTATTAACAACCAGTGATTACAACATGAAACTATCAACAGTTAGAACTCTACCCTGGCAGCAACTGGCCCAACCTGTGAACTCTGTTACCTTTTCAAAAAACTGGGTAACTTTTCTACTCATAACAATAAGAGATGGAGAACGTAACACCATTCCACCAGAAGCCACCCTATTTCCTGGTTACAATACCTTATCAATGGTTTTCAGCCTACTAGCTTTTGCCACACAATGCTGCTAATACTTCTAACACCAACCACCTATTATTTTACCCCACATAGTCTTGCTACATTGCATCTTTCACAGTTCTAGTTCTCCAAAATATCAGGTCTTTTTGCAAGGCCATCTTTTGAAACTTGTTTCTAGTTCAATCTCTCTCTCAACAATGCCATCTCTATTCCATGGCCTTCCTAAGGCAGCACACCTTATCTCAGAGTTTGCATACAGATGTACAAGAGCCTGTGAGCTTTCAGGCAGGTTTTGAGAATCCTTTACAAATCCATTTCTCACAGAGGAGCAATCCTCACGTAGCCAGTGCCGAATAAAGCAAATGCCCACCTCACTGAGTCAGTCTCTGTGGTGCCTCTCGGCTCAGTGTTGCAGCCAATCAGTTCTTTTCTCAAAATGTTCAAACCAAGTGGTATCTATGAACGAAAACACAGCATCTGGTTCTGGCAAAACAAACACATTGCTTTTCCTTCCTTCAACCTTTGTATTTGTGGACAAGTTTGTTTTCTTGATTGCTGGATTAGGTACCACACTCTTACATACACTGCAATGATGAAGACAAACCCAATCCCAGTTAGTGCCAGTATCACAACTGCAGGATGTAGCTTAGGCTGGAAAAGCCTGTGGCAGCTGGGGACCATCCAAGCAAGTTTTCCCACCAGTGATTCTCTCCATGCCTCTTCATTTGTTCTAGGACATGATGTGCCTTTTCTATATTGTGATGGATACTGATCAGTGTCTTCTGACTTTTCTTCTTCCGCTGTTGTAGTTTTTCCAGTTTGTGCAGGCCAGGATGTTCCAACAGTGTTTTGACCATGGTAATCTTCATTTCAATTGGTGGTGGAGAAAAGTTGACGTGTAGGCTCTGTAACACAGCTTCTAGTAGGTAATAGTTGAAATCACATCCTGTTCTGTTAGTAAAGTTACAAATACTGACTTCTGAGTGCTTGGCAAGCTGGATGTGTTACCTACTGTTAAGTTGTCACAGGGGGTTCTGAAACACAGACCTCCCTGCCTTATCCATACCCGGATGGATTCAGGGTCATTGTTGGAGTAGATTTCAATGTGACAGACCCTTTGTTCTGGGCTTTCAGAGGGTTACTTTCACATTGTCTTGGGGGGTGGCTCATGGTGATGGGGAAATCTCATGGTTATTTGTGCCAGGAACTGTCCCTGTTTCCTGCTCTGGGTCTTCCACAGCATGGGGGACATCAGGACAGGTGTAAGCCTCACCTGGGATCCCACAGAGGGTGGGGCCAAGGCTGCCTCTTCCCTTCCAGGGGAGGAATGGCAGGAGTGGCTGTGGGGGTATTGGGGTGTTCACGTTTATCTAGCCAGGGGTATGGCTGGGTTTTAACTTGGCGCTAGAATCGGATCTGCCTGCCTTCAACCTTTCTGCTGGCTGCCGGTGGGTGATCCTGAGATCCACTGCTGCTTGATCTGATCTGCCTGCCCTCTCTGTTTTCTGCCTGCTGCCCCTGATGGTGCTGAGACTGCTTGCTGCCCGTGAATTTACCAAAGGAGCCATTTCCCCTCCTTCCCACAGTATGTCACACCAGTCTGGCACAGTTCCTGTGCAGGTGACAACCACTGCCACCAACAACAGGACCACTTTACCCAGCACCAGTGAAAGGGAGCGTGGATCATTCCGTTTTTTCCCACATTAGATATGGAGCAGAAATTCCTGTTGTAAATCTTGCCAAGTCTTTCTGAATTTATACATACAAGCAAAGATGCCTTGCACAGGATCTGCCTTCTTGGAACCCTGGTGATCAGTGGCACAGAGTCTAGCGGTGCACCCTGGAAGGACAATGCTGAGCCCAGTCCTTCCTGAGTCCTTTGTTAGTAAACTGGGTGAGGGGGCCAGGCTGTGCCCTCCCACAAACCAGGAGCAGTGGCTGTTTTGCCAGAGACAAGTGCTGCCATGCAGAGGGAATGTTCAACAAGGGGGACAGGTAAATAACAAGTGCTGAGTCCTGTCCTTGGCAAGGAACAACCACAGGCAGCGGTGACTGCTGGGGGCTGCCCAGTTGGAAAACTGAAGTTTGGCAGGGTTCTGCTGGACACCAGGATGCCCATGGGCCAGCAATGTGCTCCTGAAGCAATGCAGAACAGCGTCCTGGGCTGCACTGGGAGCTGTGTCACAGCTGGCAGAGGGAGGGGATCCTTTCCCTCTGCTGCACACCAGTGAGGCCAGCCCTGGAGTGCTGGGCCCAGAGCTGGGCTGCCCAGTATGGGACACAGGGACAGACTGGACAGAGTCCAGCACAGGGCCATGAAGCTGAGGGACTGGAGTGTCTCTGCCATGAGGAGAGGCTGAGAGAGCTGGCACTGCCCAGCCTGCAGCAGAGCAGGCTCAGGGCAACTCATCCCTGCAGATGAAAAGCCAGGGGGAGGCTGCAGAGGGGACAGGGCCAGGGACAGCCCCGGGGGCCTCGGGCACAAAGTGACCCAGAGGAGGGGCCCTCCGAGCTCAGGAGACACTTCTGCACTGGGAGGGTGGCCGAGCACTGCTGCAGGTGCCCGGGGAGCTGGGGGAGTCTCCATCCCTGCAGAGACTCAAAAGCCACCTGGACGCATCCTGGGCAGCCGGCTCTGGGTGGCCCTGATGGAGCAGGGGCTGGGCAAGGTGACCTCCAGAGGTGCCTCCAGCCTCCTCCAGCCTGAGATTCTGTGACTCTAAGAACACACAGGCTGCAGCTTCCTAAGGATAAATGAAAAAGCTCCACACATGGCAGGTTTCTCCTGCCCTCACCAAAGTGGCTCATGGCACATGTCTCCCTTCTGCAGATTCCTCCCTGGAGTCAGGATGCTCCTCAAGATCACGCCTTGAGAGCCTGAGAGAAATGTTTGCCTGTGCTCATTGGTTTGGGTGAGTAGCATCAATCTTTAATTAAGACTTGGTTTTTGCTGGCTGGACTAGAATTGCTTCAATGCTACTTCAGGTATAATGCACTATACTGGAAGTTATCGGTCTCTGCACTGGGAAGTAAATAACCCTGATAAAGATCTTTTCGTTTAATCATGATCATAATAAACTCTTTATTTTCCTATAAATATATCCTTTATCCTATGGAACACAGTTCTATAAAGGTTCAATTACACCTATACTATCCTTTAAACATAAACTACTGTCTAAGTCTAAGACTGCATCCAGCTGCAGCCTGGCTCCTCTCTGAGACGTTCAGGAAGGAAGGAGGTCTCTTCTGCACCTTGTGTCTCCTGCCTGCTCCCTGCACAGCTCTCCAGGTGGTGCTGTCGCTCTTGGGCCAGCTGTGACTGCAGCAGGGACACCTGAAAGAGGCACAAGGCCCGGCTCAGACAAGCCCACGCTGGCAGGAGCACCTGCAGCCCCACGGTACCGGCTCTCGGGGCAGACACAGCCTCCAACTCCAGCCCTCACCAACACTCTGCCCTTGGGCAAGGGCAAAGGAACAGGCTCCCAGACACAACAGAGCTCAGAGCATCAACAAGTCCACTTCAAGGCTGCCAAACCCTTCCCACGTACATCCCTCAGCCACCACAGGTCTATTACAGAGACTTCCAGCTCTGATTTCCAAAGCACACATTTGGGCCACTGACCCATTTCTTCACAGGCTGTGCTTCAGCCCAAGGGCTGCTCCCCTGAGCTCCTGGATGACTCTTCTACTTGAGCTGCTGGACCACCAGCCCAGGCATAAGGGGAATGTGGTGCTTGGGGTTTTTTGGTGCTTTCTTGAGGCGTTTGAGCACCCCAAGCCTCATTTGACACGTCCCCATTTTTACCTAGTTGTTAATTATGGCTTTAATTGATTTATATTTATTTATATTTCTTATGCTTCTACTCAATTTTACTTAATTTCGAGGGATTCTTAAAGGGGCTTTAGGGTTTATCTTGTTTTTGCCACGTTTTAGTGCACAGTCTGCCTTTTCAACACTCCATTGCTTAAATGTAACTAAAATATAGCCCTAAATATTTCATTCTTCTTCTAATTTATTCCATTTTGGTCAGCTTTGTGTAAATGTCGAGCAGGTTTTGAGGCTTTTGGGGGTCATTCTGTGGAGTCGCCCGGCAACCCCTGAGGGGACTTGGGCTGGGGCGGGAACTGCTCACGCCCCGCCCCTGTCCCGCCCAGCCAATCGCTGAGGGCACTTTTCCCCGCCCATGCTTTGGGCGGGAGCCGCCCCCCGGTGTCAATCCCTGAGGGGGGTTCGGCTGAGGCGGGAACTTCTCCCCGCCCTCCCCTCGCCGATCCCTCCCGGCCCTGCCCTGCCTCGCTGCCCGTGGCCCCTTGTGCCTCTGAGCTTGCCCCAGCTGCCCCAGCAGCCTGGGCTGCTTTGTCCTGCTTCATTCTCCCCCCTCCCCAGGTAGTGGAGCTCCAGCGCTCCCCACCCCCCGGAGCGGAACATTTGCGTCGCTAGAGGCTCGTGTCCACAAAGGAGACACAGGAGTCCTGTAAAAGTGCCTTGATAGGAACAAAGGGTGAGAGTCCATCAGCTGTGTGTCCAACGGGGTCTCTCTCAATCCCTTGGATAAAGCAGCCTTCTTTGCTCCTTTCCTGGCAGCATTTTCTCCTCATTCCCTTTCCCCCTTGGCTCAGCTCCTTGGGAGGCACTCAGGACTTCCCCATCTCCCCATCCATGTCCCCCTTATTATGTACCCTCTATAAAACACATGATCCATGATCATTTCAACTAGCTACATCAATAGATATTTTTTATAAGCTTTACTAATTGACATGGACAGCTCTGCAGCCAAGGTCATGCTAAAGTCCTGAAATTAAGGAAGAACAAAGACTTTCTGGGATTGTTAGAGATGAGGTGATATTTTGCTGAAGCCAAAAGGTTGTTAAGTAGAAGAATGAAAGTGGTTGGTTCTATGTGTTGCTGTTTGTAGTTTGGATATGTTCTGGTTGGTTTGCTGGGTGTTGCTGGAGAGGGGCGGGCTTGAAGCCTTGACTAAAGAGGAATTCCCATGAGAGGGGAGAGGACAGAAAAGTGGGCGCTCAGGAGAGAATGGAAGTGGCCGAGTACCCAGCCAATGGGAAAGGGGACAGGAACAGCCCTGGCGGGGAAATGCCCGAAAATTTTCCAGTTTCTTGCAAGGTGTGTGTGTTTGGCTCTCGGGAGGGAGACGCAAATTCGGCTCAGCTGAATCGCTACTAATGAGCAGTTTTCTTTTGCTTCCGGGACTTAGTCCTCATTTAATTGTGTCTAAAAGCCAGTTCATTTCTAACAGGATTACAAATATTAAGTTCTTCACCCAGGGCGGATTTAAAGCTAAGTAGAGCCCCCCAAACTCCCATGTCTCCACCCCAGACTTCTGGAACATCACCAGAGCTACCCCAAACCCTCGTGTCAGCCCCATAGAAACATCCCCGAGACCTCTGAACCCCTGTATCAACCCCCCAGCTGCCCATAACTCTCCCAAAGATCCCCCCTCCAGCTGCCCAAAACTTCCCCAAAGTCCCCCCAAGCCCCATATCACATTCCCTGACCTTAAACAAACCCTTATTTCCCCCTCTCCCCCCCTGCAATGACACTGACACACAGCCATGGCCTGAAAGGACACCCTGGTGGTCTTCAGGGGGGAGCTGGCCAGGGCATCCTGACCAAGGACCTTTGGGCCTTCAGCCTTTCCAGGGGAGGCTGGCAGCAGCTGCACGCCTGAAATGGCCCCCGCAGCCCCCTCAGCCATGCAGCTACCCTGCTGGATGACTGGATCAACGTGTTTGGAGGTGGAGAGGGGGCTCAGGGCATCCTGGGCTGTACTGGTGGGAATTTCAGGAGGTAACCGGGCCAGGGAGCCTGGAGGATTTGGAAGTGCTGGGGGAATTTGGTGAAAGGGGAGGTTGGAGGGTTTTGGGGAGATGGGGGATGACTGGATCCATGTGTTTGGAAATGGGAAGGGGTCTCAGGGGGTCTGGGGAAAATTCTGGAAGGGCGATGCAGGGACTGTAGTGGCGGAGCAAGCTTCAGGGCATCTTGGGGATGTGGGAGCATTTTGGAATCAGGGGGTGTTGTGTTGTGTTTTCTCCTCCCATCAAGGAGGGGGGGGGGCTTTGAGGATCCCATCTTCTTTCAGTGGGGTCCCTTTGTCACTGAAACTCTGGGAAAATGAAGGAAAGCTCCCCAACTGTATTTTTAGTGTTAGAGAACCAAAGGCATTACTTTATACTGCCAGGATGTTGCTCTGGCCAGGATGTGCAACAGAAATCACTGCATCTACGCATTGCTCGGCTGTGCAGCCAGCAAGACACGGGCAGGAGGACACACATGGCCCTTCCTGGCTGGCCAGGAGGGCTTGTGGCCATCTCCAGGCACCAGTCCGGCAGGGATCCCTGCAGCTCCGGCCCCTGCCTGGCCGCTCTGTCGCCAGCACAAAGGCTTCAGCAGAACCACCCAAGGCCAAGGGGCTTCTGGCCATTTCTCCTTCCCCACTCCACACCAGGGCTGCTCGCTTGGCACAAGGACCCGTTTTCCCCTCTTCCCCCGTGCCCTGCAAACGCTGGGCACCAAAGAGAGCTCCTGGGAGTCTGGGTATTAGAACACATTCTATATTTCTATCCTAAAGAGCAACAACAAAAAAGGAATGAAACAATCTTAAAGCAAAGAAAAATCCCCCTGGCTCAGAAGGCCCCAGCAGACAGAGAACCTCTCAAATCAGCTCTCCTCAGAGCTCCAGCAGCACAGCCAGCTGTGGCCCCAGGGACAAGGCCATTTCTTGCGGGCCCTGCCAAGTTGATCTTGCAGCTTCTGCAAGATGGAGCCCGGAGCTCTCTCCACAGCGCGGAGGACAAAGGCTGTTTGGAGAGCCAGGCTTCTGGCGGCAGGGCTGATGTTCTCTGCCTTGTCTTCAAGGGCTGCGAGAGAGAGGAACAGAGGCACGGTCAGATCCCGGATCTTTGGGGAGCTGAGGAGACCCCCGAGGCAGGGCCATGCCAGCCGGCTCTGGCCATGGCCAGGAGGGAGCAGGGAGCAAGGGGATGAGCCCGAAGCTACCGGACAATATTGCCCCACGTGGGCTTGAAATGGGAGCGTATGCTGTGGCCACGGCAGCCCTGCTGCGCAGAGGGAGCAGAGGCCTGGGCAGCGGGGCAGGGATTGCAGCTGGCCCCGGCAACTGGGGCTGGCAGCCGTCTGGCCTCACTCACCCTGACAGATGTGGCGGAGCTGTCGCTTGTGGCCCCTGAGGTGGCGCCCGGCCATCCCTGAGAAGACAGAGCCTGTCAGGGCGCCAGCGGCACAGCTCCCTGCCAGCCCAGCGGCGCTGCCAGCCCTGTGGCCACACGGCCTCCTGGCCCCGGCAGGGCTCGGGCCGGGCCCTTGCCGCACGCTGCCGCCCAAGGGCACAAATGCCAGAGGGCGGCAGCAGCGCCGAGGCCAGGCGGGGCTCCACGGCGCCAGGCACGGATGGCGCTGCCGGGGCTGGGGTTGGGGCCGGGGCTGGGGCCGAGCTGCGGCGGGCCGGGGAGGGGAAGGGCAGCCCAGGCTGGTGGCTCACCGATGAACCTGATGGCCGCCTGTCGCAGGGACTCCTGTGGGCTCTCCAGGTACTGCAGGGCGTGGCGCACTTGCTCGGCCGCTCGGCTCCTGTCCCCTGCCAGCTGGAGAGAGCGGCAGGAGGGTGCACTTGGTGCAGGCTCAGCCCCTTGGCCGGGCGCTGCGTGCGGCCAGCACTGGCCACCCCTGCCCGCAGAGCCCTGCCAGGCGGCCAGCAGCCGCCGGCGCCGGGCTCGGACAGGGGCAGCGGGGCGGCTGCTGCCCGGGAAGCCGCGGTGCCGCCCCGCAGCCCAGCTGGACCGGGGCTCCATCGGCGCCCGCCTCGGGGCCACAGGAGCCTGGAGCAGAGCCCGCGCGGCCCAGGGAAGGCAGCAGCGTGTGGGGTGCAGGCTGGCAGCCCTGGCTGCAGCACTGGGCAGGGGCGCAGCTGCCAGCCGCACTCACTGAGCAGCACGGCCAGGGGGCTTCTGCAGCCAGAGGCTGGGGCTTGCAGGCCGTTCTTACCAGGCTCTCGCCCAACCTCCAGGTCTGATCCAGCCGCAGCATGTGTTGGAGATCCTTCCTGTGCAGGAATGTGGCTGAACAATGCAGCGTTTCCCGGGAGGCCTGGAGAGCAGCAGAGACCCCGAAATGGCACCACAGCCCAGGGCACAGGACCCGCACAGGTGCCTGTACCAAGGCCAGGAGGAGGCTGCAGCCCACCAGGCGCCAGAGCGGGAGGCAGACCAGCCCCCCTGCCAGGGGGCCAGCGGCAGCCGCTGAGTCCTCACCTCTGCCACGCGCTGCTTCTCGTCATGGCAGTGGAAGAAGAGTGGCAGCAGGCTCTGGCGCACGTGTGCCTTCATGGCCTTTTTGTCCCTTTCCGGTAAAAAATACAGCATCTCTCGGAAGATGAACATGGAGCACAACTGCACTTGGCTGTCATCCTGTATGAAAGAAAGGAAGAGAGACCTCGGCATGGGCTGCTTGACGCCCACCTGGGCACAGGCCTGAAAATGCACGGGGCACAAAGTTTGCGGGCAGCAGCCGGTGGCCGTGGCTGGAGGCACAGAGCCTTACGTTGTCAAAGAGCGGCAGGAGCGCCCCAGCCAGCTGCAGGGCGAGGGGCCTGGCTAGCGGGGCGCCATTGCACAGGAACAAACCACTGAGGAGAACCATGGTCATCCTAAGCATGTCGCTGTCATTTTCCTGCAGGAGCTCCACCAGCCTTTCATGCAGACTCCACATTCTTACGGCCTGAGTGGAACACGAGGGTGTGAAACGCCATCCTGCTGCCACAGGGCCCAGAGGCCAAAGGGCTGTGCCAAAGCACTCGGGCAGCTGGAGCGGGAGGCAGGAGAGCTGGGAGCAGCTGCCTCAGGGCCCAAAGGCCAGCCAAGGCCAAGCCACTGCCTTCCCCAGCCCCACGCTTGCAGCACGGCTTCAGCCGCTGCCCTCTTCTCACCGAGACACTGGTGCCGAGCACCAGGAGGCCTCTGAGGGCCAAGCCACGCATCTCCCTGCACTGGCTCTGCAGATTCTTGGACATGACCTCCAGGACGCTGTCACGGCATTCACTCAAGTCCAGGCAGTCCAGGATCTGAAAGGCACAAGGCCGGTGATGGGGGAGCCCCACAGGGCCGGGCCCAGGCAACAGCACAGGGCGCGGGCACCGTCCCGGGCAGCTGCGGCCACAAGAGGGCAGAGAGCCGGGAGGCAGCTCAGCCAGGCAGCGCTGGCCTTTAGGCCCACCTCCACAAGGAACGCCATAGCAGCCAAATCCCGGCATGGCATGTCTTTGTTGAGCAGCCCCAGCAGGTGGAATGCAATCGCGGAACACGAGGCTTCGGATGCATGGTGCATTTCTCTGATAGGAGGAAATGGGAAGCAAAACCCTGAGGTGGCAGGGGTAAACCTCTGCCAGGACTGACTGACAGAGGTGAGGCCTTTTTCCAGCACCCTGCAAGGGGGAGCCGGGCCCTCGTGCAGGTGGCTGCTCTTGGGCACACTCCTCTCCCAGCCTTTTGCCGTCTCCTTGGCCGTCCCTTGGTGACAAGGCCTTGTGGCCCACGACCACGGGGCCCCACTGTGTGGGGCACCCCGGGCACAGGGCACATTTGCCAGGCGCAGTTGGGGAGCAGGGGGTCTCACCTGGCCAGCACACCCACAGCACAGTGGTGGGTGTCAGCACAGAGCAGCGTGTCCCAGCCACGCTGGTCTTCCATTGCCACTGCCACATCCTCATAGTGCAGTCGGCAGAGCAGGGCCTTCAGGGTCTGCTCTGCAAAGCTGTGTGCAGAACAAAGGCCAGGTGACGCTGGGGGCACTGGCACCTGCCCTGGGCACGTGGCAGGGACACGAGGACTTGCATGGAGCACCTGTTGGGCTCGGTGGCAAGGCCGTGTTGCTGCTGGCATCCCTTCCAGAAGGTATTGGCCGCCTCTGGCATATCCAAGGTGCTGAAGAGCACTTGGAAGAGCAGGTGCACAAAGAGGCGGGGGAAATGCACGGTCACCACATGTGGGACACAGGGCATCTGGAGGATCTTCCACATCACCACAGTTGCCTGCAAAGGGCAGAGCAGCCCAAGCTCAGTGCCGAGGTGTCCGTGTGGCTGAGCCCGAGCGTGGCAAGGAGAGGCCAGCAGAGACGCGGGGGGGAGCACCGGGCCTGGTGGCTCTGAAGCTGCCCCTAGGCCAGGTTTCTGCCCAGTGCCTGAGGCAGGGAGACACTGTGGGCGAAGGAGGATGGAGAGCTGATGGAGAGCTGAGCTTGGGCTGAGCAAAGGCCACTTGCAGAAACTCACAGCCAGGGCAAGGACAGCCGTGTGGTCCCCATCGGAGGTGCACGTGCTGTGCTCTGGCCAGTTGGCCAGCACGTCCAGGAGTATGAGCATGGCTGGCTCTGCAGTCCTGCACGAGCACATGATGGTCTTCCACATGGTGGTAGCAGCTCTGTGGGGTCAAAGCTCTGTCTCAGGGGGGTCTGGGACACAGCACTGTGGCCTGGGCCGCAGCGGGGAGCTGAGCTGGCTGCCAGCCCTGCCTCTGCCCCCTGTCCCTCAGCACACAGGCAGCCCAGCCCTGTGGGCACTGGCCCCTGAGGAGCAGGGAGAGAGCATGGCAGCATGCTGGGGGCTGACATGCCGGGGCGGGCAAAGGGAGGAGCCAGAGGGCCCTGGACTTCTCTGTGTGTCAGACTCCTGGGACAGGCTGGACAGGGTGATGGGCTGCTGAGGCCTGAGCCTTGTGGGCACGTGGGCCCCGTACCTGTCACATGATGGGGCCACACGCAGGAGAGCCATCACCACATCAGCGGGCTGTGCCTCTGTCAGATCCAGAAGGGGCCTGTAGAGGTTGTACTCAGGAAACTCGTTGGCCCCAAGCCACTGGTGGATGTACCTGACCATGGCGGGCACCTGGAGAAGGCAGGGGAGACTTGGAAAGCTGCCAGAGGGAGTCATGTGCCCAGCTGCCCCAGAAACGTACTTCCCTTGCCACCCCACTGCCATGGCCTCAAGGCTTCCTGTGAGCAGCAGGCGTGGCTTGGGAGGCCAAGCAATTGCTGGGAGGATGGAAGCCAGGCCACAGGCTGCTTACTTGCTTTGGACTGCAAGGACCCTCCTCCACAAGCATATCCAGCAGGGCAGCACTGCTCTTGGTTTTGAAGATGGGAGGGTACGCTCTGAGCACGGTGTCCGTGCCGCTGCTCTCTTCCTCCCGCATCCTCTTCATGAATTTGCCAACCATCTATAGCAGAAGGGCAAGAAGCCAGGCATGTTGCATGCAGTGCTCCGAGCACAGTGCTGGGCTGAGCAGTGACAACAGGCCCAGCACGGCTGGGGATGGCTGCCGGTACCTGCGCCGTCGTGCGGAAGAGGCCACGGGTGCGTTCCTGCCCTTGTGTACGCTGCACGGCTGCACCTGGCAAAGAGCGAGCGCAGCCTGAGCTGAGGGGCTGCGGGAGAGGCCGGAGAACACAAGGCCAGCCCTGCGCTCCCCAGGCAGGGACAGCCCTGCCATGCCCCAGGGCATGGAGCACGGCTGTGGGGTGTCTGTCCCTCCCGGCCCCTGCTCTGTCCTTTCCATGGGCATGTCCCCAGGGGATGGGATGGGATGGGATGGGATGGGAGGAGAGGGGATGGGATGGGATGGGATGGGATGGGATGGGATGGGATGGGGCCAAGCTGGCTTCAGGCACCAGCCCTGTGGCCCACCTCTGCCACTCACCCTTCTGCAGTAGCTGGAACTGCTTTTCAGGCTGCTGTGCTGGAGCAGTTCCAGGGCCTTCTTTGTCCTCCTTCTCCCAGGCCAGTTTGGGCATGCTCGCAGGTCTGTGCTCTACGTCACTGCCTGGATTCATGGCTACTTGCAGGAGAAGATGGCTGGGAAAAGGTGGGAGTCAGCAAGTGCTGCAGTTGTGCCTTGAAGGCACCTGCAAGAGTGAAGTCTTGGCAAGGCTACAGGACAGCAAGTCCTGCACTCTGGTCTCGAGGGCTCCAGCCACAAGGACAGGAGACTCCTCGTCAAGGACCGTGCTCAGCCAACGCCACGGTCTGCCCTCAAGGGCACCTGCAGAAGAAAAGCCTGGGCAAGGCCAGAGGTCAGCAAGTCCTGTGTTCTGGCCACGAGGTCACCTGCAGGAGTAACGCCTCGGGAAAGCTGCGGGTCAGCAAGGAACGAGGGCACTGTGCTCTGTCCCGTCCTGTCCCGTGGCGTGCACCGAGCACTGTGGTGTGGCCACGTCGCTGCCAACACCTATGTCACCACATGTCACAGAGGTGCCATTCCATGGCATGGTGACTTTGCGGCACCGTGTCACAAAGGGCCCTTGCACACCCTGCCACCTGCCCTGGGGCTGCCCCCAGGCCCCCCAGAGTGGCCCAGGTTGGAAGGAATGCCTTGCCCCAAGTGTCTCAGACAGCCCGACAGGATCTTTAGGAACGGCTCAAACCATAAGCAAAGGCTGCCCTGCTTGGCAGGCTCAGGGCAGCAGGAGCCCCCGTGGCTGCTGACCCAGCCCTGGAGGGAAGGGCACGGGGCCTTCCACAGAAGCTGGCACGGCCTCCTCGGGACACGTCCCGCATGGTGGCCACGCTAAGCGCGGCCGTGTGACAGAGACAAGGAGCGTGTGAGCCAGGGCACAAATGCTGCTCTGAGCCCTGAGGCCCAGGGAGCCCTGAGATCAGCAGGTGTGGCAGAGTCCCCGCCAAAGCAGAGTCCCCCCGAGCCCCTGGCAGCGCTGGTGCCCATCTCCTGCCCCAGAGACCTGTGCCTCCAGAGGCTTCTCTGCAAGAGGGCAGCCAAAGCCGACTTTGTGCACTGGGGCCTGTGCTCCTTCCTACAGGGGCTCTTGCTAGGAGCACCTGGAGCAACTGGTGGCAACACTTGGTACGTGTCAGATGATGTTGCTCCTTTCTGGAATGATTTTTTCAAGGAAGGGATTAGCAGTAGCACAGAAACAAAAACAGCTACAGAATTTCACAGGACAAAGAGACTCCACCAAAACACTGTCATGTTTCCTTGTGCTTTTCTGTCTTTCTTGCACTCGGAAAGAAAAAGAATTGGCCCAGCCTCTGCTATTCAACGCTCCACTTCCTGTGTGTCTTCCTGTGGCAGCTCATGTGCAAACGCAACTGGCTGCTGGCTGAGCATGGCAAAGGACGGCCACAAACAGGGAGGTCCCCGGTGAACATCAAGACAGACACCTGGGGAAGTGCAGAGGATAGGCATAACTCTGGCAGGAGAAGCTGTTCTGTGTCTCTGATGATGCTGCCAGCCCCCTGAAGGAGCGGCCAAGACAAGTGCTGGAAGCAGCCATGTCCTGCTCTTTTCTGCTGTCAGATGCACACGGGACAGACTTGTTGCCCACAGGTCCACCAGACTTGATCCGGGAACCATGGAAGCCCATGCAGTGGTAGGAACGGGCTCCAGCAAGAGCAAAGCAGGATCTTGCAGCAGCAAAGCCTGAGCATGTCCTCAGCAGATACCAAAGTGCTTCCCTCCAGCCCTGAATGGTGGCCACAAGTGCCTGCCTTTCTTCAGCGCCTGCTGCTGCTTCCTTTGTTCCAAGCCAGTCCAGGATTTAGGTTGGAAGCTCATGCAGGTGTTTTTAAGGCGCTTGCATGGAGGAGAGGGAAGGCAGCTGCAGCGCAGGGCTCGTGCTGCCTCTCGCCATGGCATCAATGCCGCTGCCTTGGGACGCCTGCCAGTGGAAGGTGAGTCTGCCCTCAAGCACGGTCACTGTAGTCAGTCAGGGGCACAGGCTGCAGCGGCAGCTGCCAGGCATTGCCGTGAGGCTGGCAAGGCAAGAGAAAGCCATTGTGGCCGAGTGCGCGGAAGCCTTTTGCTAAATCACACGCAATAGTGCCCAGAGTATGGCCCCTTTGGAATGGCGGCTGGTGCAGACGCCTCCTGGAGCAGGTGCCGGCGTTGGGGGTGCTGCTGTTCCTGTGCGCGCTCTGGTGCTGTTTCTGTGGCGTCCAGAGCCGCTTTGGCAGCAGCGACTCAGCAGCCCTGCTCGAGGAGACATTGCCGCCCTAGCCACGGAGGCAGAAGCTCTGCGGGCCCAGAGCTCTGTGTCAGCAGGGCCTCATCCTCAGCACCATGGCCTGAGTAGCCGCAGGGCCCAGGCTGGCCGCCAGCCCTGCTCTGCCCACTGCCCTGGCAGCAAGCAGTGACCTTGCCTCGGCAGGGCCTCCTGCCAGCCACTCCCTGCCACAGGGCCCTCCTGCACCTCGTCCAGCACCTTGTCCCGTCAGGGCCTCCGCAGCACCTCATCTCTTCACGGCCTCCCACCGCCCCGGCGTCCCCTCAGGCTCTCCCCCAGCCCGGCCAAGCTTCCTGGCCGCGGCGCAGCCCTGAGGCAGCTCCAGAGGAGCCGCATCCAGAGGCACCTCAGAGGCCTCAGCAATGCAGCCAGCAAGACACGGGCAGGAGGACACACATGGCCCTTCCTGGCTGGCCAGGAGGGCTTGTGGCCATCTCCAGGCACCAGTCCGGCAGGGATCCCTGCAGCTCCGGCCCCTGCCTGGCCGCTCTGTCGCCAGCACAAAGGCTTCAGCAGAACCACCCAAGGCCAAGGGGCTTCTGGCCATTTCTCCTTCCCCACTCCACACCAGGGCTGCTCGCTTGGCACAAGGACCCGTTTTCCCCTCTTCCCCCGTGCCCTGCAAACGCTGGGCACCAAAGAGAGCTCCTGGGAGTCTGGGTATTAGAACACATTCTATATTTCTATCCTAAAGAGCAACAACAAAAAAGGAATGAAACAATCTTAAAGCAAAGAAAAATCCCCCCGGCTCAGAAGGCCCCAGCAGACAGAGAACCTCTCAAATCAGCTCTCCTCAGAGCTCCAGCAGCACAGCCAGCTGTGGCCCCAGGGACAAGGCCATTTCTTGCGGGCCCTGCCAAGTTGATCTTGCAGCTTCTGCAAGATGGAGCCCGGAGCTCTCTCCACAGCGCGGAGGACAAAGGCTGTTTGGAGAGCCAGGCTTCTGGCGGCAGGGCTGATGTTCTCTGCCTTGTCTTCAAGGGCTGCGAGAGAGAGGAACAGAGGCACGGTCAGATCCCGGATCTTTGGGGAGCTGAGGAGACCCCCGAGGCAGGGCCATGCCAGCCGGCTCTGGCCATGGCCAGGAGGGAGCAGGGAGCAAGGGGATGAGCCCGAAGCTACCGGACAATATTGCCCCACGTGGGCTTGAAATGGGAGCGTATGCTGTGGCCACGGCAGCCCTGCTGCGCAGAGGGAGCAGAGGCCTGGGCAGCGGGGCAGGGATTGCAGCTGGCCCCGGCAACTGGGGCTGGCAGCCGTCTGGCCTCACTCACCCTGACAGATGTGGCGGAGCTGTCGCTTGTGGCCCCTGAGGTGGCGCCCGGCCATCCCTGAGAAGACAGAGCCTGTCAGGGCGCCAGCGGCACAGCTCCCTGCCAGCCCAGCGGCGCTGCCAGCCCTGTGGCCACACGGCCTCCTGGCCCCGGCAGGGCTCGGGCCGGGCCCTTGCCGCACGCTGCCGCCCAAGGGCACAAATGCCAGAGGGCGGCAGCAGCGCCGAGGCCAGGCGGGGCTCCACGGCGCCAGGCACGGATGGCGCTGCCGGGGCTGGGGCTGGGGCCGGGGCTGGGGCCGAGCTGCGGCGGGCCGGGGAGGGGAAGGGCAGCCCAGGCTGGTGGCTCACCGATGAACCTGATGGCCGCCTGTCGCAGGGACTCCTGTGGGCTCTCCAGGTACTGCACGGCGTGGCGCACTTGCTCGGCCGCTCGGCTCCTGTCCCCTGCCAGCTGGAGAGAGCGGCAGGAGGGTGCACTTGGTGCAGGCTCAGCCCCTTGGCCGGGCGCTGCGTGCGGCCAGCACTGGCCACCCCTGCCCGCAGAGCCCTGCCAGGCGGCCAGCAGCCGCCGGCGCCGGGCTCGGACAGGGGCAGCGGGGCGGCTGCTGCCCGGGAAGCCGCGGTGCCGCCCCGCAGCCCAGCTGGACCGGGGCTCCATCGGCGCCCGCCTCGGGGCCACAGGAGCCTGGAGCAGAGCCCGCGCGGCCCAGGGAAGGCAGCAGCGTGTGGGGTGCAGGCTGGCAGCCCTGGCTGCAGCGCTGGGCAGGGGCGCAGCTGCCAGCCGCACTCACTGAGCAGCACGGCCAGGGGGCTTCTGCAGCCAGAGGCTGGGGCTTGCAGGCCGTTCTTACCAGGCTCTCGCCCAACCTCCAGGTCTGATCCAGCCGCAGCATGTGTTGGAGATCCTTCCTGTGCAGGAATGTGGCTGAACAATGCAGCGTTTCCCGGGAGGCCTGGAGAGCAGCAGAGACCCCGAAATGGCACCACAGCCCAGGGCACAGGACCCGCACAGGTGCCTGTACCAAGGCCAGGAGGAGGCTGCAGCCCACCAGGCGCCAGAGCGGGAGGCAGACCAGCCCCCCTGCCAGGGGGCCAGCGGCAGCCGCTGAGTCCTCACCTCTGCCACGCGCTGCTTCTCGTCATGGCAGTGGAAGAAGAGTGGCAGCAGGCTCTGGCGCACGTGTGCCTTCATGGCCTTTTTGTCCCTTTCCGGTAAAAAATACAGCATCTCTCGGAAGATGAACATGGAGCACAACTGCACTTGGCTGTCATCCTGTATGAAAGAAAGGAAGAGAGACCTCGGCATGGGCTGCTTGACGCCCACCTGGGCACAGGCCTGAAAATGCACGGGGCACAAAGTTTGCGGGCAGCAGCCGGTGGCCGTGGCTGGAGGCACAGAGCCTTACGTTGTCAAAGAGCGGCAGGAGCGCCCCAGCCAGCTGCAGGGCGAGGGGCCTGGCTAGCGGGGCGCCATTGCACAGGAACAAACCACTGAGGAGAACCATGGTCATCCTAAGCATGTCGCTGTCATTTTCCTGCAGGAGCTCCACCAGCCTTTCATGCAGACTCCACATTCTTACGGCCTGAGTGGAACACGAGGGTGTGAAACGCCATCCTGCTGCCACAGGGCCCAGAGGCCAAAGGGCTGTGCCAAAGCACTCGGGCAGCTGGAGCGGGAGGCAGGAGAGCTGGGAGCAGCTGCCTCAGGGCCCAAAGGCCAGCCAAGGCCAAGCCACTGCCTTCCCCAGCCCCACGCTTGCAGCATGGCTTCAGCCGCTGCCCTCTTCTCACCGAGACACTGGTGCCGAGCACCAGGAGGCCTCTGAGGGCCAAGCCACGCATCTCCCTGCACTGGCTCTGCAGATTCTTGGACATGACCTCCAGGACGCTGTCACGGCATTCACTCAAGTCCAGGCAGTCCAGGATCTGAAAGGCACAAGGCCGGTGATGGGGGAGCCCCACAGGGCCGGGCCCAGGCAACAGCACAGGGCGCGGGCACCGTCCCGGGCAGCTGCGGCCACGAGAAGGCAGAGAGCCGGGAGGCAGCTCAGCCAGGCAGCGCTGGCCTTTAGGCCCACCTCCACAAGGAACGCCATAGCAGGCCAAATCCCGGCATGGCATGTCTTTGTTGAGCAGCCCCAGCAGGTGGAATGCAATCGCGGAACACGAGGCTTCGGATGCATGGTGCATTTCTCTGATAGGAGGAAATGGGAAGCAAAACCCTGAGGTGGCAGGGGTAAACCTCTGCCAGGACTGACTGACAGAGGTCAGGCCTTTTTCCAGCACCCTGCAAGGGGGAGCCGGGCCCTCGTGCAGGTGGCTGCTCTTGGGCACACTCCTCTCCCAGCCTTTTGCCGTCTCCTTGGCCGGTCCCTTGGTGACAAGGCCTTGTGGCCCACGACCACGGGGCCCCACTGTGTGGGGCACCCCGGGCACAGGGCACATTTGCCAGGCGCAGTTGGGGAGCAGGGGGTCTCACCTGGCCAGCACACCCACAGCACAGTGGTGGGTGTCAGCACAGAGCAGCGTGTCCCAGCCACGCTGGTCTTCCATTGCCACTGCCACATCCTCATAGTGCAGTCGGCAGAGCAGGGCCTTCAGGGTCTGCTCTGCAAAGCTGTGTGCAGAACAAAGGCCAGGTGACGCTGGGGGCACTGGCACCTGCCCTGGGCACGTGGCAGGGACACGAGGACTTGCATGGAGCACCTGTTGGGCTCGGTGGCAAGGCCGTGTTGCTGCTGGCATCCCTTCCAGAAGGTATTGGCCGCCTCTGGCATATCCAAGGTGCTGAAGAGCACTTGGAAGAGCAGGTGCACAAAGAGGCGGGGGAAATGCACGGTCACCACATGTGGGACACAGGGCATCTGGAGGATCTTCCACATCACCACAGTTGCCTGCAAAGGGCAGAGCAGCCCAAGCTCAGTGCCGAGGTGTCTGTGTGGCTGAGCCCGAGCGTGGCAAGGAGAGGCCAGCAGAGACGCGGGGGGGAGCACCGGGCCTGGTGGCTCTGAAGCTGCCCCTAGGCCAGGTTTCTGCCCAGTGCCTGAGGCAGGGAGACACTGTGGGCGAGGAGGATGGAGAGCTGATGGAGAGCTGAGCTTGGGCTGAGCAAAGGCCACTTGCAGAAACTCACAGCCAGGGCAAGGACAGCCGTGTGGTCCCCATCGGAGGTGCACGTGCTGTGCTCTGGCCAGTTGGCCAGCACGTCCAGGAGTATGAGCATGGCTGGCTCTGCAGTCCTGCACGAGCACATGATGGTCTTCCACATGGTGGTAGCAGCTCTGTGGGGTCAAAGCTCTGTCTCAGGGGGGTCTGGGACACAGCACTGTGGCCTGGGCCGCAGCGGGGAGCTGAGCTGGCTGCCAGCCCTGCCTCTGCCCCCTGTCCCTCAGCACACAGGCAGCCCAGCCCTGTGGGCACTGGCCCCTGAGGAGCAGGGAGAGAGCATGGCAGCATGCTGGGGGCTGACATGCCGGGGCGGGCAAAGGGAGGAGCCAGAGGGCCCTGGACTTCTCTGTGTGTCACACTCCTGGGACAGGCTGGACAGGGTGATGGGCTGCTGAGGCCTGAGCCTTGTGGGCACGTGGGCCCCGTACCTGTCACATGATGGGGCCACACGCAGGAGAGCCATCACCACATCAGCGGGCTGTGCCTCTGTCAGATCCAGAAGGGGCCTGTAGAGGTTGTACTCAGGAAACTCGTTGGCCTCAAGCCACTGGTGGATGTACCTGACCATGGCGGGCACCTGGAGAAGGCAGGGGAGACTTGGAAAGCTGCCAGAGGGAGTCATGTGCCCAGCTGCCCCAGAAACGTACTTCCCTTGCCACCCCACTGCCATGGCCTCAAGGCTTCCTGTGAGCAGCAGGCGTGGCTTGGGAGGCCAAGCAATTGCTGGGAGGATGGAAGCCAGGCCACAGGCTGCTTACTTGCTTTGGACTGCAAGGACCCTCCTCCACAAGCATATCCAGCAGGGCAGCACTGGTCTTGGTTTTGAAGATGGGAGGGTACGCTCTGAGCACGGTGTCCGTGCCGCTGCTCTCTTCCTCCCGCATCCTCTTCATGAATTTGCCAACCATCTATAGCAGAAGGGCAAGAAGCCAGGCATGTTGCATGCAGTGCTCCGAGCACAGTGCTGGGCTGAGCAGTGACAACAGGCCCAGCACGGCTGGGGATGGCTGCCGGTACCTGCGCCGTCGTGCGGAAGAGGCCACGGGTGCGTTCCTGCCCTTGTGTACGCTGCACGGCTGCACCTGGCAAAGAGCGAGCGCAGCCTGAGCTGAGGGGCTGCGGGAGAGGCCGGAGAACACAAGGCCAGCCCTGCGCTCCCCAGGCAGGGACAGCCCTGCCATGCCCCAGGGCATGGAGCACGGCTGTGGGGTGTCTGTCCCTCCCGGCCCCTGCTCTGTCCTTTCCATGGGCATGTCCCCAGGGGATGGGATGGGATGGGATGGGATGGGAGGAGAGGGGATGGGATGGGATGGGATGGGATGGGATGGGATGGGATGGGATGGGATGGGATGGGATGGGATGGGATGGGATGGGGCCAAGCTGGCTTCAGGCACCAGCCCTGTGGCCCACCTCTGCCACTCACCCTTCTGCAGTAGCTGGAACTGCTTTTCAGGCTGCTGTGCTGGAGCAGTTCCAGGGCCTTCTTTGTCCTCCTTCTCCCAGGCCAGTTTGGGCATGCTCGCAGGTCTGTGCTCTACGTCACTGCCTGGATTCATGGCTACTTGCAGGAGAAGATGGCTGGGAAAAGGTGGGAGTCAGCAAGTGCTGCAGTTGTGCCTTGAAGGCACCTGCAAGAGTGAAGTCTTGGCAAGGCTACAGGACAGCAAGTCCTGCACTCTGGTCTCGAGGGCTCCAGCCACAAGGACAGGAGACTCCTCGTCAAGGACCGTGCTCAGCCAACGCCACGGTCTGCCCTCAAGGGCACCTGCAGAAGAAAAGCCTGGGCAAGGCCAGAGGTCAGCAAGTCCTGTGTTCTGGCCACGAGGTCACCTGCAGGAGTAACGCCTCGGGAAAGCTGCGGGTCAGCAAGGAACGAGGGCACTGTGCTCTGTCCCGTCCTGTCCCGTGGCGTGCACCGAGCACTGTGGTGTGGCCACGTCGCTGCCAACACCTATGTCACCACATGTCACAGAGGTGCCATTCCATGGCATGGTGACTTTGCGGCACCGTGTCACAAAGGGCCCTTGCACACCCTGCCACCTGCCCTGGGGCTGCCCCCAGGCCCCCCAGAGTGGCCCAGGTTGGAAGGAATGCCTTGCCCCAAGTGTCTCAGACAGCCCGACAGGATCTTTAGGAACGGCTCAAACCATAAGCAAAGGCTGCCCTGCTTGGCAGGCTCAGGGCAGCAGGAGCCCCCGTGGCTGCTGACCCAGCCCTGGAGGGAAGGGCACGGGGCCTTCCACAGAAGCTGGCACGGCCTCCTCGGGACACGTCCCGCATGGTGGCCACGCTAAGCGCGGCCGTGTGACAGAGACAAGGAGCGTGTGAGCCAGGGCACAAATGCTGCTCTGAGCCCTGAGGCCCAGGGAGCCCTGAGATCAGCAGGTGTGGCAGAGTCCCCGCCAAAGCAGAGTCCCCTCGAGCCCCTGGCAGCGCTGGTGCCCATCTCCTGCCCCAGAGACCTGTGCCTCCAGAGGCTTCTCTGCAAGAGGGCAGCCAAAGCCGACTTTGTGCACTGGGGCCTGTGCTCCTTCCTACAGGGGCTCTTGCTAGGAGCACCTGGAGCAACTGGTGGCAACACTTGGTACGTGTCAGATGATGTTGCTCCTTTCTGGAATGATTTTTTCAAGGAAGGGATTAGCAGTAGCACAGAAACAAAAACAGCTACAGAATTTCACAGGACAAAGAGACTCCACCAAAACACTGTCATGTTTCCTTGTGCTTTTCTGTCTTTCTTGCACTCGGAAAGAAAAAGAATTGGCCCAGCCTCTGCTATTCAACGCTCCACTTCCTGTGTGTCTTCCTGTGGCAGCTCATGTGCAAACGCAACTGGCTGCTGGCTGAGCATGGCAAAGGACGGCCACAAACAGGGAGGTCCCCGGTGAACATCAAGACAGACACCTGGGGAAGTGCAGAGGATAGGCATAACTCTGGCAGGAGAAGCTGTTCTGTGTCTCTGATGATGCTGCCAGCCCCCTGAAGGAGCGGCCAAGACAAGTGCTGGAAGCAGCCATGTCCTGCTCTTTTCTGCTGTCAGATGCACACGGGACAGACTTGTTGCCCACAGGTCCACCAGACTTGATCCGGGAACCATGGAAGCCCATGCAGTGGTAGGAACGGGCTCCAGCAAGAGCAAAGCAGGATCTTGCAGCAGCAAAGCCTGAGCATGTCCTCAGCAGATACCAAAGTGCTTCCCTCCAGCCCTGAATGGTGGCCACAAGTGCCTGCCTTTCTTCAGCGCCTGCTGCTGCTTCCTTTGTTCCAAGCCAGTCCAGGATTTAGGTTGGAAGCTCATGCAGGTGTTTTTAAGGCGCTTGCATGGAGGAGAGGGAAGGCAGCTGCAGCGCAGGGCTCGTGCTGCCTCTCGCCATGGCATCAATGCCGCTGCCTTGGGACGCCTGCCAGTGGAAGGTGAGTCTGCCCTCAAGCACGGTCACTGTAGTCAGTCAGGGGCACAGGCTGCAGCGGCAGCTGCCAGGCATTGCCGTGAGGCTGGCAAGGCAAGAGAAAGCCATTGTGGCCGAGTGCGCGGAAGCCTTTTGCTAAATCACACGCAATAGTGCCCAGAGTATGGCCCCTTTGGAATGGCGGCTGGTGCAGACGCCTCCTGGAGCAGGTGCCGGCGTTGGGGGTGCTGCTCTTCCTGTGCACGCTCTGGTGCTGTTTCTGTGGCGTCCAGAGCCGCTTTGGCAGCAGCGACTCAGCAGCCCTGCTCGAGGAGACATTGCCGCCCTAGCCACGGAGGCAGAAGCTCTGCGGGCCCAGAGCTCTGTGTCAGCAGGGCCTCATCCTCAGCACCATGGCCTGAGTAGCCGCAGGGCCCAGGCTGGCCGCCAGCCCTGCTCTGCCCACTGCCCTGGCAGCAAGCAGTGACCTTGCCTCGGCAGGGCCTCCTGCCAGCCACTCCCTGCCACAGGGCCCTCCTGCACCTCGTCCAGCACCTTGTCCCGTCAGGGCCTCCGCAGCACCTCATCTCTTCACGGCCTCCCACCGCCCCGGCGTCCCCTCAGGCTCTCCCCCAGCCCGGCCAAGCTTCCTGGCCGCGGCGCAGCCCTGAGGCAGCTCCAGAGGAGCCGCATCCAGAGGCACCTCAGAGGCCTCAGCAATGCAGCCAGCAAGACACGGGCAGGAGGACACACATGGCCCTTCCTGGCTGGCCAGGAGGGCTTGTGGCCATCTCCAGGCACCAGTCCGGCAGGGATCCCTGCAGCTCCGGCCCCTGCCTGGCCGCTCTGTCGCCAGCACAAAGGCTTCAGCAGAACCACCCAAGGCCAAGGGGCTTCTGGCCATTTCTCCTTCCCCACTCCACACCAGGGCTGCTCGCTTGGCACAAGGACCCATTTTCCCCTCTTCCCCCGTGCCCTGCAAACGCTGGGCACCAAAGAGAGCTCCTGGGAGTCTGGGTATTAGAACACATTCTATATTTCTATCCTAAAGAGCAACAACAAAAGAAGGAATGAAACAATCTTAAAGCAAAGAAAAATCCCCCCGGCTCAGAAGGCCCCAGCAGACAGAGAGCCTCTCAAATCAGCTCTCCTCAGAGCTCCAGCAGCACAGCCAGCTGTGGCCCCAGGGACAAGGCCATTTCTTGCGGGCCCTGCCAAGTTGATCTTGCAGCTTCTGCAAGATGGAGCCCGGAGCTCTCTCCACAGCGCGGAGGACAAAGGCTGTTTGGAGAGCCAGGCTTCTGGCGGCAGGGCTGATGTCTCTGCCTTGTCTTCAAGGGCTGCGAGAGAGAGGAACAGAGGCACGGTCAGATCCCGGATCTTTGGGGAGCTGAGGAGACCCCCGAGGCAGGGCCATGCCAGCCGGCTCTGGCCATGGCCAGGAGGGAGCAGGGAGCAAGGGGATGAGCCCGAAGCTACCAGACACTATTGCCCCACGTGGGCTTGAAATGGGAGCGTATGCTGTGGCCACGGCAGCCCTGCTGCGCAGAGGGAGCAGAGGCCTGGGCAGCGGGGCAGGGATTGCAGCTGGCCCCCGGCAACGGGGGCTGGCAGCCGTCTGGCCTCACTCACCCTGACAGATGTGGCGGAGCTGTCGCTTGTGGCCCCTGAGGTGGCGCCCGGCCATCCCTGAGAAGACAGAGCCTGTCAGGGCGCCAGCGGCACAGCTCCCTGCCAGCCCAGCGGCGCTGCCAGCCCTGTGGCCACACGGCCTCCTGGCCCCGGCAGGGCTCGGGCCGGGCCCTTGCCGCACGCTGCCGCCCAAGGGCACGGCTGCCAGAGGGCGGCAGCAGCGCCGAGGCCAGGCGGGGCTCCACGGCGCCGGGCACGGATGGCGCTGCTGGGGCAGCAGCGGGGCTGGGGCCGGGGCTGGGACCAAGCTGCGGCGGGCCAGGGAGGGGAAGGGCAGCCCAGGCTGGTGGCTCACCGATGAACCTGATGGCCGCCTGTCGCAGGGACTCCTGTGGGCTCTCCAGGTACTGCAGGGCGTGGCACACTTGCTCGGCCGCTCGGCTCCTGTCCCCTGCCAGCTGGAGAGAGCGGCAGGAGGGTGCACTTGGTGCAGGCTCAGCCCCTTGGCCGGGCGCTGCGTGCGGCCAGCACTGGCCACCCCTGCCCGCAGAGCCCTGCCAGGCAGCCAGCAGCCGCCGGCGCTAGGCTCGGACAGGGGCAGCGGGGCGGCTGCTGCCCGGGGAGCCGCGGTGCCGCCCCTGCAGCCCAGCTGGGCTGGGGCTCCATCGGCGCCCGCCTCGGGGCCACAGGAGCCTGGAGCAGAGCCCGCGCGGCCCAGGGAAGGCAGCAGCGTGTGGGGTGCAGGCTGGCAGCCCTGGCTGCAGCGCTGGGCAGGGGCGCAGCTGCCAGCCGCACTCACTGAGCAGCACGGCCAGGGGGCTTCTGCAGCCAGAGGCTGGGGCTTGCAGGCCGTTCTTACCAGGCTCTCGCCCAACCTCCAGGTCTGATCCAGCCGCAGCATGTGTTGGAGATCCTTCCTGTGCAGGAATGTGGCTGAACAATGCAGCGTTTCCCGGGAGGCCTGGAGAGCAGCAGAGACCCCGAAATGGCAGCACAGCCCAGGGCACAGGACCCGCACAGGTGCCTGTACCAAGGCCAGGAGGAGGCTGCAGCCCACCAGGCGCCAGAGCGGGAGGCAGACCAGACCCCCTGCCAGGGGGCCAGCGGCAGCCACTGAGTCCTCACCTCTGCCACGCGCTGCTTCTCGTCATGGCAGTGGAAGAAGAGTGGCAGCAGGCTCTGGCGCACGTGTGCCTTCATGGCCTTTTTGTCCCTTTCCGGTAAAAAATACAGCATCTCTCGGAAGATGAACATGGAGCACAACTGCACTTGGCTGTCATCCTGTATGAAAGAAAGGAAGAGAGACCTCGGCATGGGCTGCTTGACGCCCACCTGGGCACAGGCCTGAAAATGCACGGGGCACAAAGTTTGCGGGCAGCAGCCGGTGGCCGTGGCTGGAGGCACAGAGCCTTACGTTGTCAAAGAGCGGCAGGAGCGCCCCAGCCAGCTGCAGGGCGAGGGGCCTGGCTAGCGGGGCGCCATTGCACAGGAACAAACCACTGAGGAGAACCATGGTCATCCTAAGCATGTCGCTGTCATTTTCCTGCAGGAGCTCCACCAGCCTTTCATGCAGACTCCACATTCTTACGGCCTGCGTGGAACACGAGTGTGTGAAACGCCATCCTGCTGCCACAGGGCCCAGAGGCCAAAGGGCTGTGTCAAAGCACTCGGGCAGCTGGAGCGGGAGGCAGGAGAGCTGGGAGCAGCTGCCTCCGCGCCCAAAGGCCAGCCAAGGCCAAGCCACTGCCTTCCCCAGCCCCACGCTTGCAGCATGGCTTCAGCCGCTGCCCTCTTCTCACCGAGACACTGGTGCCGAGCACCAGGAGGCCTCTGAGGGCCAAGCCACGCATCTCCCTGCACTGACTCTGCAGATTCTTGGACATGACCTCCAGGACGCTGTCACGGCATTCACTCAAGTCCAGGCCATCCAGGATCTGAAAGGCACAAGGCCGGTGATGGGGGAGCCCCACAGGGCCGGGCCCAGGCAACAGCACAGGGCGCGGGCACCGTCCCGGGCAGCTGCGGCCACGAGAAGGCAGAGAGCCGGGAGGCAGCTCAGCCAGGCAGCGCTGGCCTTTAGGCCCACCTCCTAAGCAAGGAACGCCATAGCAGCCAAATCCCGGCATGGCATGTCTTTGTTGAGCAGCCCCAGCAGGTGGAATGCAATCGCGGAACACGAGGCTTCGGATGCATGGTGCATTTCTCTGATAGGAGGAAATGGGAAGCAAAACCCTGAGGTGGCAGGGGTAAACCTCTGCCAGGACTGACTGACAGAGGTCAGGCCTTTCTCCAGCACCCTGCAAGGGGGAGCCGGGCCCTGGTGCAGGTGGCTGCTCTTGGGCACGCTCCTCTCCCAGCCTTTTGCAGTCTCCTTGGCCGTCCCTTGGTGACAAGGCCTTGTGGCCCACGACCACGGGGCCCCACTGTGTGGGGCACCCCGGGCGCAGGGCACAAATGCCAGGCGCAGTTGGGGAGCAGGGGGTCTCACCTGGCCAGCACACCCACAGCACAGTGGTGGGTGTCAGCACAGAGCAGCGTGTCCCAGCCACGCTGGTCTTCCATTGCCACCGCCACATCCTCATAGTGCAGTCGGCAGAGCAGGGCCTTCAGGGTCTGCTCTGCAAAGCTGTGTGCAGAACAAAGGCCAGGTGACGCTGGGGGCACTGGCACCTGCCCTGGGCACGTGGCAGGGACACGAGGACTTGCATGGAGCACCTGTTGGGCTCGGTGGCAAGGCCGTGTTGCTGCTGGCATCCCTTCCAGAAGGTATCGGCCGCCTCTGGCATATCCAAGGTGCTGAAGAGCACTTGGAAGAGCAGGTGCACAAAGAGGCGGGGGAAATGCACGGTCACCACATGTGGGACACAGGGCATCTGGAGGATCTTCCACATCACCACAGTTGCCTGCAAAGGGCAGAGCAGCCCAAGCTCAGTGCCGAGGTGTCCGTGTGGCTGAGCCCGAGCGTGGCAAGGAGAGGCCAGCAGAGACGCGGGGGGGAGCACCGGGCCTGGTGGCTCTGAAGCTGCCCCTAGGCCAGGTTTCTGCCCAGTGCCTGAGGCAGGGAGACACTGTGGGCGAAGGAGGATGGAGAGCTGATGGAGAGCTGAGCTTGGGCTGAGCAAAGGCCACTTGCAGAAACTCACAGCCAGGGCAAGGACAGCCGTGTGGTCCCCATCGGAGGTGCACGTGCTGTGCTCTGGCCAGTTGGCCAGCACGTCCAGGAGTATGAGCATGGCTGGCTCTGCAGTCCTGCACGAGCACATGATGGTCTTCCACATGGTGGTAGCAGCTCTGTGGGGTCAAAGCTCTGTCTCAGGGGGGTCTGGGACACAGCACTGTGGCCTGGGCCGCAGCGGGGAGCTGAGCTGGCTGCCAGCCCTGCCTCTGCCCCCTGTCCCTCAGCACACAGGCAGCCCAGCCCTGTGGGCACTGGCCCCTGAGGAGCAGGGAGAGAGCATGGCAGCATGCTGGGGGCTGACATGCCGGGGCAGGCAAAGGGAGGAGCCAGAGGGCCCTGGACTTCTCTGTGTGTCACACTCCTGGGACAGGCTGGACAGGGTGATGGGCTGCTGAGGCCTGAGCCTTGTGGGCACGTGGGCCCCGTACCTGTCACATGATGGGGCCACACGCAGGAGAGCCATCACCACATCAGCGGGCTGTGCCTCTGTCAGATCCAGAAGGGGCCTGTAGAGGTTGTACTCAGGAAACTCGTTGGCCTCAAGCCACTGGTGGATGTACCTGACCATGGCGGGCACCTGGAGAAGGCAGGGGAGACTTGGAAAGCTGCCAGAGGGAGTCATGTGCCCAGCTGCCCCAGAAACGTACTTCCCTTGCCACCCCACTGCCATGGCCTCAAGGCTTCCTGTGAGCAGCAGGCGTGGCTTGGGAGGCCAAGCAATTGCTGGGAGGATGGAAGCCAGGCCACAGGCTGCTTACTTGCTTTGGACTGCAAGGACCCTCCTCCACAAGCATATCCAGCAGGGCAGCACTGGTCTTGGTTTTGAAGATGGGAGGGTACGCTCTGAGCACGGTGTCCGTGCCGCTGCTCTCTTCCTCCCGCATCCTCTTCATGAATTTGCCAACCATCTATAGCAGAAGGGCAAGAAGCCAGGCATGTTGCATGCAGTGCTCCGAGCACAGTGCTGGGCTGAGCAGTGACAACAGGCCCAGCACGGCTGGGGATGGCTGCCGGTACCTGCGCCGTCGTGCGGAAGAGGCCACGGGTGCGTTCCTGCCCTTGTGTACGCTGCACGGCTGCACCTGGCAAAGAGCGAGCGCAGCCTGAGCTGAGGGGCTGCGGGAGAGGCCGGAGAACACAAGGCCAGCCCTGCGCTCCCCAGGCAGGGACAGCCCTGCCATGCCCCAGGGCATGGAGCACGGCTGTGGGGTGTCTGTCCCTCCCGGCCCCTGCTCTGTCCTTTCCATGGGCAGGTCCCCAGGGGATGGGACGGGATGGGATGGGATGGGATGGGATGGGATGGGATGGGATGGGATGGGATGGGATGGGATGGGATGTGGCCAAGCTGGCTTCAGGCACCAGCCCTGTGGCCCACCTCTGCCACTCACCCTTCTGCCGTAGCTGGAACTGCTCTTCAGGCTGCTGTGCTGGAGCAGTTCCAGGGCCTTCTTTGTCCTCCTTCTCCCAGGCCAGTTTGGGCATGCTCGCAGGTCTGTGCTCTACGTCACTGCCTGGATTCATGGCTACTTGCAGGAGAAGATGGCTGGGAAAAGGTGGGAGTCAGCAAGTGCTGCAGTTGTGCCTTGAAGGCACTTGCAAGAGTGAAGTCTTGGCAAGGCTACAGGACAGCAAGTCCTGCACTCTGGTCTCGAGGGCTCCAGCCACAAGGACAGGAGACTCCTCGTCAAGGACTGTGCTCAGCCAAGGCCACGGTCTGCCCTCAAGGGCACCTGCAGAAGAGAAGCCTGGGAAAGGCCAGAGGTCAGCAAGTCCTGTGTTCTGGCCACGAGGTCACCTGCAGGATTAACGCCTCGGGAAAGCTGCGGGTCAGCAAGGAACGAGGGCACTGTGCTCTGTCCCGTCCTGTCCCGTGGCGTGCACCGAGCACTGTGGTGTGGCCACGTTGCTGCCAACACCTATGTCACCGTATGTCACAGAGGTGCCATTCCATGGCATGGTGACTTTGCGGCACCGTGTCACAAAGGGCCCTTGCACACCCTGCCACCTGCCCTGGGGCCGCCCCCAGGCCCCCCAAAGTAGCCTAGGTTGGAAGGAATGCCTTGCCCCAAGTGTCTCAGACAGCCCAACAGGATCTTTAGGAACGGCTCAAACCATAAGCAAAGGCTGCCCTGCTTGGCAGGCTCAGGGCAGCAGGAGCCCCCGTGGCTGCTGACCCAGCCCTGGAGGGAAGGGCACGGGGCCTTCCACAGAAGCTGGCACGGCCTCCTCGGGACACGTCCCGCATGGTGGCCACGCTAAGCGCGGCCGTGTGACAGAGACAAGGAGCGTGTGAGCCAGGGCACAAATGCTGCTCTGAGCCCTGAGGCCCAGGGAGCCCTGAGATCAGCAGGTGTGGCAGAGTCCCCGCCAAAGCAGAGTCTCCTCGAGCCCCTGGCAGCGCTGGTGCCCATCTCCTGCCCCAGAGACCTGTGCCTCCAAAGGCTTCTCTGCAAGAGGGCAGCCAAAGCCGACTTTGTGCACTGGGGCCTGTGCTCCATCCTACAGGGGCTCTTGCTAGGAGCACCTGGAGCAACTGGTGGCAACACTTGGTACGTGTCAGATGACGTTGCTCCTTTCTGGAATGATTTTTTCAAGGAAGGGATTAGCAGTAGCACAGAAACAAAAACAGCTACAGAATTTCACAGGACAAAGAGACTCCACCAAAACACTGTCATGTTTCCTTGTGCTTTTCTGTCTTTCTTGCACTCGGAAAGAAAAAGAATTGGCCCAGCCTCTGCTATTCAACGCTCCACTTCCTGTGTGTCTTCCTGTGGCAGCTCACGTGCAAACGCAACTGGCTGCCGGCTGAGCATGGCAAAGGACGGCCACAAACAGGGAGGTCCCCGGTGAACATCAAGACAGACACCTGGGGAAGTGCAGAGGATAGGCATAACTCTGGCAGGAGAAGCTGTTCTGTGTCTCTGATGATGCTGCCAGCCCCCTGAAGGAGCGGCCAAGACAAGTGCCGGAAGCAGCCATGTCCTGCTCTTTTCTGCTGTCAGATGCACACGGGACAGACTTGTTGCCCACAGGTCCACCAGACTTGATCCGGGAACCATGGAAGCCCATGCAGTGGTAGGAACGGGCTCCAGCAAGAGCAAAGCAGGATCTTGCAGCAGCAAAGCCTGAGCATGTCCTCAGCAGATACCAAAGTGCTTCCCTCCAGCCCTGAATGGTGGCCACAAGTGCCTGCCTTTCTTCAGCGCCTGCTGCTGCTTCCTTTGTTCCAAGCCAGTCCAGGATTTAGGTTGGAAGCTCATGCAGGTGTTTTTAAGGCACTTGCAAGGAGGAGAGGGAAGGCAGCTGCAGGGCAGGGCTCGTGCTGCCTCTCGCCATGGCATCAATGCCGCTGCCTTGGGACGCCTGCCAGTGGAAGGTGAGTCTGCCCTCAAGCACGGTCACTGTAGTCAGTCAGGGGCACAGGCTGCAGCGGCAGCTGCCAAGCATTGCCGTGAGGCTGGCAAGCCAAGAGACAGCCATTGTGGCTGAGTGCGCTGAAGCCTTTTGCTAAATCACACGCAATAGTGCCCAGAGTATGGCCCCTTTGGAATGGCGGCTGGTGCAGACGCCTCCTGGAGCAGGTGCCGGCGGTGGGGGTGCTGCTGTTCCTGTGCACGCTCTGGTGCTGTTTCTGTGGCGTCCAGAGCCGCTTTGGCAGCAGCGACTCAGCAGCCCTGCTCGAGGAGACATGGCCGCCCTAGCCACGGAGGCAGAAGCTCTGCGGGCCGAGAGCTCTGTGTCAGCAGGGCCTCATCCTCAGCACCATGGCCTGGGCAGCCGCAGGGCCCAGGCTGGCCGCCAGCCCTGCTCTGCCCACTGCCCTGGCAGCAAGCAGTGACCTTGCCTCGGCAGGGCCGCCTTGCCCTCCTTGTCCCCAGCCAGGCCAGTCTGGGCACCTCGGGGGGTCCCCACCCTCCTGCTGAGGCCCAGCCAGCAGGGCTTCTGCCCCAGGCGTGGGAGCCTCTCTGGGGAAGCGCCCGGCTGTCAGGAACAAGGCTGACACCCAATTCCTCAGGGCTTGCCAGCAGCCCGGCCCCTCAGGGGCCTCCTGTCCCTTTGGAGCCTCCTGCCAGCCACTCCCTCCCACAGGGCCCTCCTGCACCTCGTCCAGCACCTTGTCCCATCAGGGCCTCCGCAACACCTCATCCCTTCACGGCCTCCCACCGCCCCGTCGTCCCCTCAGGCTCTCCCCCAGCCCGGCCAAGCTGCCCGGCAGTGGCGCAGCCCTGAGGCAGCTCCAGAGGAGCCGCATCCAGAGGCACCTCAGAGGCCTCAGCAATGCAGCCAGCAAGACACGGGCAGGAGGACACACATGGCCCTTCCAGGCTGGCCATGAGAGCTTGTGGCCATCTTCAGGCACCAGTCCGGCAGGGATCCCTGCAGCTCCGGCCCCTGCCTGGCCGCTCTGTCACCAGCACAAAGGCTTCAGCAGAATCACCCAAGGCCAAGGGGCTTCTGGCCATTTCTCCTTCCCCACTCCACACCAGGGCTGCTTGCTTGGCACAAGGACCCGTTTTCCCCTCTTCCCCCGTGCCCTGCAAACGCTGGGCACCAAAGAGAGCTCCTGGGAGTCTGGGTATTAGAACACATTCTATATTTCTATCCTAAAGAACAACGAAAAAGATGGAATAAAACAATCTTAAAGCAAAGAAAAATCCCCCCGGCTCAGAAGGCCCCAGCAGACAGAGAGCCTCTCAAATCAGCTCTCCTCAGAGCTCCAGCAGCACAGCCAGCTGTGGCCCTAGAGACAAGGCCATTTCTTGCGGGCCCTGCCAAGTTGATTTTGCAGCTTCTGCAAGATGGAGCCTGGAGCTCTCTCCACAGCGCGGAGGACAAAGGCTGTTTGGAGAGCCAGGCTTCTGGTGGCAGGGCTGATGTCCTCTGCTTTGTCTTCAAGGGCTGCGAGAGAGAGGAACAGAGCCACGGTCAGATCCCGGATCTTTGGGGAGTGCCAGGAGGGTGCACTTGGTGCAGGCTCAGCCCCTTTTCCAAGGGCTCCGTGTGGTCAGCACTGGCCTCCCCTCCCATTCCCAGCCCTGCCAGGCAGTCAGCAGCCGCTGGCACTGGGCTCTGGAGGGGGCAGCGGGGCGGCTGCTGCCCGGGGAGCAGCAATGCCACCCACCCCACAGCCCGGCTGGGCCGGGCTCCATTGGCACCCGGCTCAGGGCGCGGAAGCCAAAGAAGCGAGATGTGCTTTTGCCATTTTATGATAAGAGAAACAGAATGCTCCAAGCTAAGATAAGAGGAACAGAATGTGTTGAAATCACTGAAACAGCCAACAAAGGACTGCGCATGCTTCAGAAAGAAAGCTGATAAGTGCAGACTGAATAAGACTGTCGGCCTTCATTGGAATGACCCCAGGGTAAGACTCGGAGCCTTCTTCAGTGGCACCACCAGAGTACACTGAACTTGCCGTCACGTATGCTAATGATATTAATGACTTCTGAGAAGTAATTTGTATAACCACTCCTAACCAAGGAATGTAATGAACATGCTTGAAATGGAACCATATATTGTGCTGTGCAAGTGCTGACTCTTCCTGTTAGATGGAGTGTTGGAAAATCCCAGCTCTACAGAGACGGGGCAACTGAGAGGCATTTTAAAAGATTTTATTCCATTACCATTCTTATAGAAGGGTGAGACATAAGTGAAATAAATAGGGCAGATGATCTTTCCCTGTGGGAACTCAGCAAATCCCTCCGGATGTCCAGAGTTGCCGAGAACCCCGTCGGGGGGCTTGGAGACCCTGGCATGCAGCCCGGAACACCTGGTGGCTTGATTTTGATCCTTCCAACGAGTTGTCAGCTTGGTATGGGGATGTGAAAGCCACACAGGTTTGAATGGCGGAATAATAAAGTATTCACAGGGTGAAAATATAGATTTTAGGATTTTTGGTGTAGGGGTTATTGAGGACAAGATGGAGGAATCAGGGCGTGTCTAGTCCTTCCACTTTCTTCTTCTCGTCCTCCATTTTCTGCTGTGATGTTGGCACTTTGGGATTGGTTTAGAATAGAAATGCACTGTCTAACATAGGTGATAGGTATTGGGAATTAAAAGTAAATATCATATATGTAGTTTGTAGTATAAAAGACGACAACCCCTCGGGGGCGGTGAGAGTGCTTGTGGCTGCTCTGCTGAGTGGACCTCGGCTGGGCAGAAAGAAAATTCTGTAGATAAGAATTAATAAACAACCTGAAGACTGAAAAGTGAAGAGTCCAGACTCATTCTTCAGAGCGCGGGCTGCCGCAGAACCATCCCACGCATCTCAGGGCAGAGAACAGACAGCCGACCCGAGATTTCTCCTTTTTAATGCCTTTATTAAAAATCAGCTTGGGTGGGAAGAACCGAGGGGTCGCGCTCACGCTGCTGCCGCTGCTTCCAGGAGTGGCATGGAGAAGGAGGAAAAGTGCAGCTTTGTCTGCTGATCTGCAGGCAGAGCTGGGGCTTCCGTCCTCACGAGAGCACCAGGAGATTCCCAGTTTTTTGGTTTGACATTCGAGGTCCTCTTTCCAGCCGACATCTTTTTAGGTTAGGGTGAGGGGTAAAAAGGGTCTTAGCAGACACTGGATTCTGTTCCTCATGTCTAGAAATCACTTCAATCCCTCAATTCCATGTTGGCTCTTTGTTTTTAGGGGTTTTTGCAAAGTTTGGTGAGGGGCTTCCTCATTTGCATGCCAACTTCGTTGTCCCTTCCTCTTCACCGTTTTGGGTGCCATCCTCTAGGAAGCAGCAGGGTGCCACTTGACAAAAAGGAGAATTCCCAACCAGCAACAAAAGGTAATTAACAAAAAACTATTAACAACCAGTGATTACAACATGAAACTATCAACAGTTAGAACTCTACCCTGGCAGCAACTGGCCCAACCTGTGAACTCTGTAACCTTTTCAAAAAACTGGGTAACTTTTCTACTCATAACAATAAGAGATGGAGAACGTAACACCATTCCACCAGAAGCCACCCTATTTCCTGGTTACAATACCTTATCAATGTTTTTCAGCCTACTAGCTTTTGCCACACAATGCTGCTAATACTTCTAACACCAACCACCTAGTATTTTACCCCACATAGTCTTGCTACATTGCATCTTTCACAGTTCTAGTTCTCCAAAATATCAGGTCTTTTTGCAAGGCCATCTTTTGAAACTTGTTTCTAGTTCAATCTCTCTCTCAACAATGCCATCTCTATTCCATGGCCTTCCTAAGGCAGCACACCTTATCTCAGAGTTTGCATACAGATGTACAAGAGCCTGTGAGCTTTCAGGCAGGTTTTGAGAATCCTTTACAAATCCATTTCTCACAGAGGAGCAATCCCCACATAGCCAGTGCCGAATAAAGCAAATGCCCACCTCACTGAGTCAGTCTCTGTGGTGCCTCTCGGCTCAGTGTTGCAGCCAGTCAGTTCTTTCCTCAAAATGTTCAAACCAAGTGGTATCTATGAACAAAAACACAGCATCTGGTTCTGGAAAAACCAACACATTGCTTTTCCTTCCTTCAACATTTGTATTTGTGGACAAGTTTGTTTTCTTGATTGCTGGATTAGGTACCACACTCTTACATACACTGCAATGATGAAGACAAACCCAATCCCAGCTAGTGCCAGTATCACAACTGCAGGATGTAGCTTAGGCTGGAAAAGCCTGTGGCAGCTGGGGACCATCCAAGCGAGTTTTGCCACCAGTGATTCTCTCCATGCCTCTTCATTTGTTCTAGGACATGATGTGCCTTTTCTATATTGTGATGGATACTGATCAGTGTCTTCTGACTTTTCTTCTGCTGCTGTTGTAGTTTTTCCAGTTTGTGCAGGCCAGGATGTTCCAACAATTTTTCTGACCATGGTAACGTTCATTTCAATTGGTTGTGGAGAAAAGTTGATGTGTAGGCTCTGTAACACAGCTTCTAGTAGGTAATAGTTGAAATCACATCCTGTTCTGTTAGTAAAGTTACAAATACTGACTTCTGAGTGCTTGGCAAGCTGGATGTGTTACCTACTGTTAAGTTGTCACAGGGGGTTCTGAAACACAGACCTCCCTGCCTTATCCATACCAGGATGGATTCAGGGTCATTGTTGGAGTAGATTTCAATGTGACAGACCCTTTGTTCTGGGCTTTCAGAGGGTTACTTTCACATTGTCTTGGGGGGTGGCTCATGGTGATGGGGAAATCTCATGGTCATTTGTGCCAGGAACTGTCCCTGTTTCCTGCTCTGGGTCTTCCACAGCTTGGGGGACATCAGGACAGGTGTAAGCCCCACCTGGGATCCCACAGAGGGTGGGGCCAAGGCTGCCTCTTCCCTTCCAGGGGAGGAATGGCAGGAGCGGCTGTGGGGGTATTGGGGTGTTCACGTTTATCTAGCCAGGGGTATGGCTGGGTTTTAACTTGGCACTAGAATCGGATCTGCCTGCCTTCAATGTTTCTGCTGGCTGCCGCTGGATGATCCTGAGATCCACTGCTGCTTGATATGATCTGCCTGCCCTCTCTGTTTTCTGCCTGCTGCCGCTGATGGTGCTGAGACTGCTTGCTGCCCGTGAATTTACCAAAGGAGCCATTTCCCCTCTTCCCCCTCACCCGAGACTCCATCACACCTGGGAACGGTGCCCAGCTGGCGTTGGAGCGCCCCCTGCTGGCTGGGAGGAATCATCGCACCTGCCCGGCCTCCCTGGGGCCTGCCAGCGCCCTCTGCCGGCTGTGCTTGTAACTACACCAAAGGGGAAAGTGGTGCTTGATGGGTGGAAAACTCCTGTTATTGTTTTCTCTTGTTGTTGGTTGTTTGTTTTGTTTTATATATATAAATATATAAAACAGATATATATACATATATCTATATATATATATATGTACCTATATATATAGCAGAGAACTGTTATTCCTTTTCCTTTCTTTTTGCCTGGAAACCCTGTAATTTTGAAGTTGTAATAATGTGGCAGGAAGGGGTCATCTTTTCCAGTCCAGGAAGGTTCTCGCTTTGCTTGGCAGACATCTGTCTTTTAAAACCAAGACAATCATTTGTGCCCAGTGTATGTCATGAAAGCATTGAGAGGAATGGATGAAAAGAGAATAAGAGCTCTTGGGTAACCCATTTGCGTACAGGATAAAGAATCTCCTTAATTGGCACCTTGTGGTCTGGCTTACCACCTTTGGTTGGCACATCTTTGTGGCTCTATTTTTCCAATTTGCAGCTCCTTATGGAAACAAGGGTCTTGTGACTAAGAGCATTGCGGCTGTTGCTCGCGGCGCAGACTATGCCCCGGCCGGGTGACGACAACAACAGGGGCGCGACAGATCCCCTCACAAGCTCTGCAAATCCCAGCACAAGCAGTGGTTTGGCGCAGGAGCAGAAAGGCAGCAGCACGGATCTTGGGGGTGAAACAGGGGTGCCTTTATTTCATGACCAGCACCCAAGACAAAGATTTGGGGCGAACAAGAGCCTTTATAACATCACTTGGGAGAAGGGGTTTAAGGTAGCAAACCAATAGGGGTATGGTTGGGGAGGGGTTGAAGGCTCTGGGATCGTCTTTGGCCCTTCTCTCTCGGCCTCTGCAGATCTGCTCTTTCGCACCCCCTCGGTGAACTTCCGGAGCCAGCCACAACAACAGGTCTACCCAGCACCTGACAAAAAAAAATAAAGGGATTAAGCCCCGCCGAAGCAAGGCAGACCAGTAATCCCACCGTTAGCCCTTCTCTCTCACCTCTCAGGACCATCTTACACCCTACTCTCTCAACTTTCAGGTTCCAGGATGGTAATCTTGCCCTTCTCTCTCACCTTCACAGGATCATATCTCCACTTCTCTCACTAGGTCCTTAGCCCTTCTCTCTTGCCTCTCAGGATCATGGATCATCTTTAGCCCTTCTCTCTCGCCTCTCAGGATCATGGATTGTCCTTAGCCCTGCTCTCTCACCTCACAGGATCACACTTCACCCCTTCCCCTCTCAACTCTCAGGATCATCATTAGCCCTTCTCTATTGGACTCTCAGGATTTCTTCAGCCCTGTCTATATCACCCCTCTCAAGACACTGGATCTTAAAGCCCTTACTCTAGCCTCTCCAGATCTGCTCTTTCCTACCCCTCCCTCTCACCTCTCCCACTGTACCCACTTCCCTGGGCAGGACGGGAGATGGGACAAAGCCACACAGACTCGTCCTGGGTAGGCGGCACTTGCTTTGCCCTTGCAACTGCACGCGCAGCCGCTCCGCTCCACCTCGGACACAGGCACGGGATCAACCTGCGGGAATGCGGCCCGTCACCTCGCTCCCATTGTACGGACAGACGAGTCCAAAGCCACCAAGGCCTCCAAGAGGAGCGATGGAGCGCGACCGGGGAGGGGCAGCGCCGCAGGCCGCCTCCTATGATACCGTAGCCGGAGGCGGCCGACAACAGCGACCCCTTGGTGAACTTCCACAGCCGGCCGAGACAACAGGTCTACCCGGCACCCACCGAAATTTGGCTAAATCCCACCGGTGCGAGGTAGACCTGATGTCCCCAGTCAGCGCCCGCCACCCAGGGGCAAGGCCGACCCCCGGCGTCCCCAGAGCCGGGGTAGACCTGTTCTCCTCCTGGAGCCGGGGTAGACCTGTTGTATCACAGGGTTTTGGGCAGACCTGTTGTCCCTCTAGAGCCAGGGTAGACCTCTTGTCTCTATGGAGCCAGGGTGGATCTGTTGTCCCTCTGGATTTGGGATAGACCTGTTGTCCCGCCGGTTGGGGGAGAGGCGGGGGAGGGTCAGGACACTGTAAACCATCTCTGATCACAGCTCAGCCCTTCATTTCTCTCTTCCTAGCCAAAAGCCATTCCTTCACAACTCTCCACAAGCACTCTTTCCTCTCTGTCAGGACACAGCAGGCATGGACAACATCATGGCACAGGAAACAATGACCAGAACCAATTCAATCTCAGTCAAGTCTCTTTGAACCTAAAAGGGCAAAAGTCAAGATGTGTTCAGCCTAAACCTCTTGCTCTCTTGACACTTGTCCTGAGCTCATGGGAAGGACAGCAGGTGCTGCATTCAGCTGCTGACACAAAAATCTCTTCTGAGAGCAGAGCTAAGCCGCCATGTCCATCCATGGAGCCCCAGAATGGCCCAGCTCTGCTCCACAGGAGAGCTGCCTCAGCCATGAGTTTGTACTGAGTGCAGTTGGAGATGGGTTTCAGGTTGATGAGGCAAGTGAGTTCTTTCAGGTGCTTCAGTGTCCTGTAGGAATTTTGGAGTGGAATCTTGAGGCCTGCTGGGTATAAGAGATGGTCTGGAGTTTCCTTCATTTGCCTGACGATGGTGGCAAGGAGCCTGAAGAGCCCCACCAGGAGCTGTGGCCTGAGTGAGGTGGGCATTTTCTGGCTGTTGTGCCCAGTGAGTGTTTGCAGGTGCGCTTCCTGTGCGTTCCCAGAACACTGCTTGGAACATGTGATCAATGGTGGCTTGTACTTACACAGCTGCAGCTGCCTCCCAAGTTCTGACAAGGGGTGGCTTGTCCTTGCACGCTTGCACCTGCCTCCCACAGCAAGGGCTCTCAAGACAATGGGCCATGAATCTTGCCCACCTTTTGGCTAGATGCCACTGGCTTTGGATTCAGACTGTAGAAACTGTAACTTTGGAGACAACTTTGGTGAACCCTCACAGACAAGAGCGAATTGATGGGGCTGGAGCATGAAGATTGCCTCTTGTTGGTAGCTCTATTGCCCTTGCCCTCTTTTTCTTTCTATCCTTGATTTTCTTTTCTGATCCCTCTATGGCATTTGCTGTTGGCCCTCCAGAAAGGTGCATTTGTTGTGATGAAAGTGCCAGTCCCCTGCTGTTTGTGTTCTGCCCTTTTGGGATGTGGAAAGGAAGCACCAGGACCTGGCTTGCCCTAGCAGATTGTGCCAATGGGTGACTGAGCAAAGCCTCAGCAGTGGGAATGCAACCAGGGCCCCAGGGCTGAGCTGGCTTGCTGCCTGTGTGAGCCAAAGGCCACAGTGCAGGTGGGGATGGGATGGCCCAGGACATCTGCCAGTCTGCAGGGGATGGTGAGGAGAGGGATAGGAGCCAGAAATACACTGGAGATGTGGGTCTGGAGATGGGAACGGAGAAGGTCTTTGTTCTCCATGTGTGAAACCCTGGAAAGGAAATTCTTCCTCTTCCAGACATGAGGTCATTTCCCTGAGCTGACAACAGAAACACTCCTCATGGTAATTGATGTGCCATTCCTCCAGTTGATCTCCAAACTCCTCTCCATAAATCCTATTGCTGAACAGGAGGGGGAACAAGTTTTGTTTTGGCGCTCAATTGTGCCAAAGTCCCCTGTCACCTGAATCATCTTCTGCAAGCATGGGGTACAGGTGCAGAGGCTGAAAGGCCAAGAGGGGCAGGAGAGCTGCTTGATGGCCTTGAGCTTGCTGAGGGGGAGCCCAGGGACACTGCCATGTGGATCTCAGCATCAAAGCAAGAGGGACTGAGTGGGGAACTTTGCCCTCAGTGCTGCCCTGAATCCAAGTGTCCCAGGTGAGCTGTGGCACTGGGGCACACACAGGAAACACTGCCGGGCCCCCCAGAGCCCAAGTGAGGCAGGGGAGCCTGGCCTGCCCCATGGCATGTGCCCGGGCAGTTGAGATGCTGGGGACCAGGGTGCACTTCAGCACAGCCTTGGGCAGCAGGGACACACCTGCCAGTGCCAGGAGAGCATGCTGCTCCTCTCCTGCCCCAGCATGACAGAAAGGGGAGAGTGCTGCTGCCAGATCTAATGCAGAGCCACAGCTAAGCAGGGCATTCATGTCTTGATCTTGATAATTGCTAGAGCGTGGAGCAGGGGGTGCCCACAGTGGATGGCTCTGTGCAGGACCTGGGGCAGCTGCAGACTGTCTCCCTGTCCTTTTCTCCTGCCAGGCAGTGCCTCCAGCTCCTAAGCAGGAACATGCACTGATGGGGAGTGATTCCCTCCCTGCACAGCCAGTGCCCATCAGCTTTGGGCCAAGGCTGCCCAGCTGCCAACACCATGGCACTGAGAGGTTCAACAGACAGAATCTGGCTTGGCTCTAAGGGCCTATTCTGCTCCAAACTTCCACTCTCCAGAATGTCCCTTTTCCCACAACAGCTTCTGTTTCTTCACTTACCAATCCTCCGTGCTTCCAGAAGTCTCACCAAGATATCATGATAGTGTTGGTGGTCATGTCTCTCTTCCTCCTGGCTGCAAGGAGCTCTTTGTTGCTGAGGGAAAGGTGAGTGATTTCTGGAGATTGAGTGTGAAGTTGCACTCTGATGCAGGGCTGTTGCTGTCTGACTCCTGCTGCTTTAGGATGGCCAGGTGCTTAGCCCATTTCCCAGGAAGCTGAGTCTCTCAGGCTTTCCTTTTCTCACCTGAGGGATGCAAAGCTGAGATGATGAGAAAGACTTGATCAAAGGGGTGACTGCCCTTCAGTCTCGGGGGTCTCTGTGGTCAGGATGACCCCGAGATGTGTTACAGAGTCTCTTTTCCCAGCCCGGCAACCGAAGAAGGAGTCAGGATTCCTTGGCTCTTATTCTCAAGGTTGTTGGTTATTTCTTATCTATATCATTCTTTCTCCAACCTGCTGAGATCTGTCTGGCAGGTTGGGTGGAGGCACACTGACTGCCTTCAGAGGCAGTGTGTGGTGTCCTGTTTTTGGTTTGCCCCAGTTCCTCCCCATTCACCTGTTGGTGGTTCTGCCCGGAATTCCCCTATCCCAGACCGTTGTCTGCCAATCCCCTAGCCCCTCCCCCGTTTCCATAGTTTCGAAAATGTATCTTTGTTTTCTCCACCCCAGGCCCCCTTTCCATCACCCGGCTTCCCTTCCCCTTCTTCTGGATTCTTCTTCCCAGGGCGTCGGGTAATTGGTTAAGGGTCAGGGGCCCCTCCCCCGAGCTTGCTTCATTTGATGATCCTGCCTGCCATTCAGTAATGTATCTATCTCTCCTGTACCTTGGTTGGTTTGTTGTAAGTCTCCACCCGTACCCACCCCCTGCATTTATAAGTGAGTGTCGTCCATATTTTTCCGGCTCCGAGGCTTCCCTCCCTACCTGTTCACCACCCTTTCCTGCCTTCGCCCGGTTGGGCTCAATAAACCCAACCTTGTTCCAACTGACCTCGGAGTCCTCCCTTCTTTGCACCGTGCACTTCGCCGTTGTGCCCGTGGAGCGGCCAAGACCCACGAAGGCGCAGACTGGACTTCGAGTCTGGCAAGCGCCTCTCCACTGCGAGCTCGGCTGGTGAGCTTGCCAGGCGCTCTTTCAATACCCTGAGACCAGCGCAGCCGCAGTAGTGTTATATTTTGTACTAAAAACCATGTGTAAAATATTTACAGTAATTTCCCAATACCTATGTTAGTGTGTTTCTACTCTAAACCAATCTAAAAGTGCCACCATCACAGCAGAAGAATGAGGCCAAGAAGAAGAAGGAGAAAGACTAGACACACCCAGATTCCTCCATCTTGCCTCCTGAACCCCCATTCTAAAAAACCCAAAAATTTATTTTTAACTCTGTGACAATCTATTATTCTACTTAGAATTTCGTGGCTTGCTGATCCTCATATAAGGTTGTTTTTGGTTTTTTTTCCATGGGTCAAAATCCAAGTCACAGGTGTCTTGGGCTCTGTGCCAGGGTCTCTGAGCCCCCCGGGCAGGGGCTGGAGCCCTCCAGGGCAGCCAGAGGAATTTCCTGGGTTCTGACACTTACCAGTAACTCTGTGTGGGGATTTGCATCCCTTGTCAATAAGCCAAAGGAAAAGAATTTAAATGATGCCTTCACTTAGGCCAGGGATCTTGCCTCGAGTCCCTGAAGGTCTAAAGTTGATTTTCTCCCTGAAAATTCCTCAGTGCTGGCTGGAGATCTGTGGATTCATTGAAGCTCTAGGCTGATCTTCTGGCTGGCTCTCCAATTTACTGCCACAAAATCTCCAAAATACTAGAACAAGACCCCTTAACACTAATTTGGTTTAAAAAGGCATAATTTATTCAGGCCTGAGGTCACACAAAGGATAGTCCTAACCATTCGTGCACACATGATTTTACAAGTAAGCAATTTACATATTACAATTTACCCATTACCATCAAGCCCAGATTCAGTCCTTGTTCTGTCTATTCCTACATTCTTGAGCCAAATGTCTTCTTCTTCTCTTCCAACTGTTCTTGCTGGGAAAAGCAGTTTTTGTGTGCCTTGTTTCTCTGCTGGAAGTTCACAGGCCCAGTAAAAACTAAATTAATCCCTTTGCTGGCACATAGCATGGAAGCCTCTCTCCAGCTTCCTTCCCTGAGCCCTCCTGCTCCTGCAGAGCCACCCTGATAATGGATCTCCGTGTGTTGGACATGGTGGCTGTCATCTTGACATGGCCAACACTCACCTGGACGGGCTCCTGGCAGGTGTCCAGGGTGACGTGGCAGCACGCAGTGGTCCCGTTGGTGGTGAAGGACGTCCTCATCTGGGACATGCGGTGGTAGGTGTCCTCCAGCCTGCCCAGGTGAGCTCTGAGCAGGGACAGCTCCAGGCCCAGCTCCATGGCAAAGCGGTTGTAGTCCAGGGGGTTGGAGAAGAAGATGGCCATGGTGAAGGTGGGGGCCTCATAGATCAGGACTCCACAAGAGCCGCGGAACAGGGGGCTGGAGAACTGGCAGGTGTCAGAGGAGCCTGGGGGCACAGAGGGGCTGGGGGGGACAGAGCTGTGCCCGCTGTAGAAGTAGGTCCTGGGGAGGAGAAACAGGGGTGTGCCATCAGGGGAGGATGGTGAGACCACCAGTGTCACAGACATCTTATATGAAAAATCCTTTCCTTGGGATTTTTCCTCCTGAGAAGCTGAGACACCTCAGGAACAAAATGTAAACATTGATTATCTGCTGCTGTGGAATGCAACAGGTGCATCTGTGATTGGTCTCATAGTGTTATTTCTTATTCATGGCCAATCACAGCTGGCTCAGACTCTCTGTCTGAGACACAAGCTTTTGTTATTCATTCTTTCTTTTTCTATTCTTAGCTAGCCTTCTGATGAAATCCTTTCTTCTATTCTTTTAGTATACTTTTAAAATAATATATATCATAAGTTTTAATATAAATATATAATAAAATAATAAATCAAGCCTTCTGAACCATGGAGTCAGATCCTCGTCTCTTCCCTCATCCTAAGACCCCTCTAAACACAGTCACACACCAGGAGATGCTGGTGGAGCAAGTGGTAGGTGGTGGAAGCAGCAGGAGACAGTCTCAGCACCACTGGGAGGTGCTGGGAGCACTGGGAGGTGCTGGGGGCACTGCTGGGAGGTGCTGGGGGCACTGCTGGGAGGTGCTGGGAGCACTGGGAGACAAGTAGGAGATTGACCAAGCCCTAGGAGATGCTCCCACCGTGGGATGATGACCCCGCCCTGTGGTGGTGTTCACAGGGGTCTCAGAATGAGGCAAGAAATGAGAATGTTGACTTCATGTTTCAGAAGGCTGATTTAGTATTTTATGATATAGATTACATTTAAAGAAAATGATATATTAAACCTTACTAAAAGAAGAGAAGAAAAGATTTCATCAGAAAGCTAGCAAAGAATTGAAAAGAATAGAATGAAAATAAAATCTGGTGACTGACTAGAGAGTCTGAGAAAGCTGGACTGTGATTTATAATTAATTAAAAACAATTACATGAGACCAATCAAAGATGCACTTGTTGCATCCTACAGCAGCAAATAATCCTTGTTTACATTTTGTTTTTGAAGTCTCTCAACTTCTCAAGAGAAAAAATTTTAAGGAAATGATTTTTCATAAAATATGTCTGCGACACCACCCTGTCCTGGTTTGGAATGGGAGGAAAATTCAGGGAAGTGATGCAAAGCTTTTTGTGTAACTGACGGGCTGCTGAACCACTGAGAAGCTGGGCACAACTCTGTGAAACACACACGTTAAAAACCAAAACCCCCAAAAACTTTCTCTTTCCAACCAACAAAACGCAGCAAACCCCAACCTCAACCCCCATCTCAACCAAACCAAGCCAAACAGTGTCACCGTGATATTTTATGGAAAATCCCTTTGCCAGGATTTCTTCTCCTGGGAAGTTGGGAACCTTCAGCTTCTCCCTGTTTTGCTAGTTTGGAATGTGATTTGGAGGATTGTTTACCCAGCATGGGAATTGTTTTAATTTAATCACCAGTCCAAGGCCAGCTGAGTCAGGACTCTGGTCAGTCACGGATTTTTATTATTCATTCTTTTCCAGACTTCTGATGTATCCTTTCACTTTCTTTAGTGTAGTTTTAGTATATCATTTCTTTTAATATAATACTGAAGGAACCCAGGAAATTCCTCTGGCTGCCCTGGAGGGCTCCAGCCCCTGCCCGGGGGGCTCAGAGACCTTGGCACAGAGCCCATGACCCCTGTGCCTTTGATTTAGCCCTTGGAAAAAACAATTACCAACCTTTACAGGAAGAATTACAAGTCAAGAAAGTTTAATTAGAATAATGGTTAGTTTATCACGGTGTGAAAAATAGATTTTTGAGATTTTTAGAATGGGGGCTCGAAGTCGCAAGATAGAATTTAATTGTGCCTTGTCCTTCCTTCCTCCCTTCCTCCCTTCCTTCTTTTCCTTCTTCCTCCGTCTTTTAAGTGATGTTGGCATTTTTAGATTAGTTTACAGTAAAAACTCACTGTCTAACATAGGTGATAAGTATTGAGAAGTTATTGTAAATAGTGTACACGTAGTTTTTAGTAGAAAAAGATAACACCACACAGTTCCCCATGGGCCCTCACAGGCCCCTCATGGCTCCCTCACAGTTGCCCAAGACCCTCAAAGCCCCTCACTGTAGATGCCATGGCACAGAGAGAGAGAAACAGCAAGTGTTTCTCACAGCAGCTTGTGAGAATTATTAGCAAGTTGTAAGAATGTGAGAACTTCAGTATAAACAATGTGCAGGTGATGTTCTTCTACTTCGTTTTTCTCTTCTTCTCAAGGACGGTGTATAAAGAATATTTTTGTTAACTAGCCAATCAAACAGAATATATCGTATCACTCTATAAAAACCGCACGGTTCTCTTGAATTAAACCTTCTTTTAGTCTTTCTGCAATACTGCCTCCTGCCTGTTCCTGTGTCATTCTCGGCGCAAGAGTGACACCTCACGGCCCTTGATGGCCCCTCATGGCCCCTCACAGCTCAAGGCTCTTCACGGCCCCTGAGCCGCCTCCGGCCCCGTCATTGGTGCCGCTCTTTGCTTCTCGCCAATGGCGGCCCGAGTCTGCAGTGACGTCACCGGTCGCCGGGCAAAGGAAGGCCTGGGGCTGAGGTACCTCGGGCTGGCCGGGAATGGGGTCCGGGCGTCCCCGGGCCCATGGAAACGGGGGATCCAGGGGCTGGGAGAGGAGGATACCCGGGAAAGGGGGTGCAGGGGGTGTCGGGGCAGAAAAAGGGGGTGCAGGGGGTCCTGGAACTGGGGAAGGAGATGCGAAGGGTCCCAGTGCCCAGGAATGGGCATTCAAGGGGGTCCCCGGGGGGCTCCCCAAAGCCCCTCCCAGGGGGCAGCAGGAGCTGGCTCAGGAGCTCTGGGCAGAGAAAAGGGGGTGACCCCGGCTTGGGGGGGACATGGGGGACTCACACACGCTCCCGGGGGGACACGACCCCCGGGGACCCCCCCTCACCTTGTCCCGCAGGGGAGGCCGAGCCCCAGCCCAGGCAGACGAAGCCCCCGAGCCCCGGCAGCATCTTGGGGGCCGTGCGGGGCCGGGAGGGGCAGGATCCGGGAAAGGGCGGCGGCTGCCGGGTTCCGCGGCTGCCTGGAAACCACGAACGCAGCGGCAGCGTCTGTGACAGCGGCGCGGCCTCAGTTGTCTGAGAACGCGGCCCTGGCTGGTTGTGCGCAGCCTGGGCTCCTGCAGGCGGCTTCACTGGGCGATTCGCCAGGGGAATTGTTCGCGGAGCATTGGCCTCTGCAAAGTTCCTGAGCGTGCAGAGCATTGGCCTCTGCAGAAAGTTCCTGAATTTCCTTTGAAGGTAAAGATTGAGAAGGTAAACTCAAGTTGAACTTTTTGGTTTTGTCTCATCTGCACTCTGAGAGAGAATGCCAAAGGGAAATACAGGATGGGATCATGCCCGTCTTCTGGTGCAGCAGTTCAGTGATCTGCACTGTCACTGACATGTTTTATGAAAAATCCTTTCCTTTGGGTTTTTTCTCCTGAGAAGCTGAGAGACCTCAGGAACAAAATGTAAACAATGGTTATCTGCTGCTGTGGAATGCAACAGGTGCATCTGTGATTGGTCTCCTAGAGTTGTTTCTAATTAATGGCCACTCACAGTCAGCTGGCTTGGACTCTCTGTGTGAGACAGAAGCTTTTGTTATTCATTCTTTCTTTTTCTATTCTTAGCTAGCCTTTTGATGAAATCCTTTCTTCTATTTTTTAGTATAATTTTAATAGAATATATATCATAAAATCATAAATCAAGAGTCAGATCCTCATCTCTTCCCTCATCCTAAGACCCCTGTGAACACCACCACAATGCATAGCTGAGTGGATGAACAATATATGCTCTACTGATTGTGCTTTTTTTTTGCACTGAAGGAATGCAACATTTTCTAAATGTACTGGTCTATACTTTTTTTCCCCGTCTAGTGGTTGCTTAAACTGCTTAAAGGTGAATGAGGTCTGTTCAAATTTTCATCAAGTTTCAGTGGGTTGTTATCATCTGGTTATTAAAATTATTAGGGAGAGGCCTGTGAATTGAGGTGCAAATGAGACCATATGCCAAAATCAATAGTCTGGATTTTATGTAACAGTAAATAGGAGGAAGAGAGAGAGAAAGGAAAAGAAAAAGAAGCGGGGGGGTGGCGGGGGGGGATGGGGGGTTAGGAAGAAGCAGAAGAAGGAGAGTGACAGAGACAGATGAAGTGAAAAACACCACCATTCCATGGATCCCATTGGCATACCATCAAATCCTCTTCTGGTCTTCTCTGTGGTGAGGTCTCACAAAACGTAAGGCTCCAATGGATTCATGCAGATTTGGGCAAGGTGGGACCTCCCAGCTGCCTCCCTGGGGTGGGGCAAGTTGGACTCTGTCTATTGCTATTTTCAAATAATATAAAATCTTTAGCATCTGTCTGTCCTTTGAGTCTGCCATCAATTGGCTTCTGGGTTTTCAGATCTGTTGTGTTACTTTGCGTGCCCTGCAGTCGTCTGGTGCAAGGCCTCAGGAATGGGTCTGGGGGCACTGTGGAGGTCTTTGATGGGAGGTTTGTGTGCAAACCTGGCCTCAGCAGACGAGTCTGTGGCTATGACTTGCCCACCTTGAAGCCAGACAGAGCTGATTTTCAGGACAGCTGCTGGGTTTGGCTTTGTTGTGGAGAGGTTTTTCTCTGCAGCCTTGTTTACTTCTCCCCAGCCCTGAGCTAATGGGACAATAGTGTCACCTTTGTCTTGTCTCAAGTTCCCTTCGGCAGCTTAACTCCCAGTGCCAAGTTCCAGTGCAGAGGCATTTTCAGGGAAGGGTGGGCTTGGGTGGTCGCAGCCTCTTTATACAGTTTTGTCCCAATGGGCAGAGAGTCCTTTAGAACAATTTTTAAGCCATTAGCCATAACATTCCAGTCTCTCCCAAGTCCTGTGAGGAGCAGCTGAGAGAGCAGGGGTGCTTTAGCCTAAAGAAAAGGATGTCCACTCTAGCTATTTTCAAGTAATATTTAGGCTGCAGCTTTGTCTGTTCTAACTATTCTTAATGTTCAGATTTTTAGCTCCAGGTTTCAGTATGATCCATCTTTGAATTGCACAAGGCAGCCCTATAGTTCAAATCAAGTCCAACTAGAGGCCTAACATACTAGCTACTTAGACCAAACAAGCACTTAGCTACTTTCAAATCATAGAAAATTTTTAGCACCAGTATATGCCTTGAATCTGCCATGAATTGGGTTCTGGATTTTCAGAGTTCCATTGTTGCTTCTTCCAGGTTTTTTGAGGCATTGTCACTCATCTGGGAGATCCTGCCTTCAAAATGGCTTCTGGATTGCCAAAGAAGACCTCGACACCTCGTCTTTTGTCCAGGGAAAGACTGACATCTTTCACTGTAAGTACCCACTGGGCTGTGTTAAGGCTGCAAACTGTCCTGGTGTCCCTGCTCTCAGTGCCCCTGCTTACTGCAAGCAAGAAAATGCTTTAAGTAGGTAATAAGCAGAAATATTCTAGTAAGGCTATGAAACGCAAGTAATAAACGACACAATTATGAAGGTTTCTTTTGAGATGAACAGAGAGGGGGAATTGTGGGAATCTACAAATTTAGAGGGTTTTGGGAAAGCTGCAAAAGACAAGCCTCAGATACAGTAGAACTGTGATTAGAGCTAAGCAGTAGCCATGAGATAGGTCAGCAGAAAAATTATTTAAAAAGTAGAAAAGCGAGGACAAATAGAACAATGGTCTGTGTATTAATGCTTGTCTCGAATAACTCCCTAAGGTACAGAAAAGATTATCTAGCAAGATATTAGGAGGGTTAAAGCTTAATAATGGAGCTCTGTGCATTGTGCTTTAAGGCTTACAAGCAGGTATTGTATTCAAAATAAGCAAGCATTGTTTTAACCAAAGGTACGTGTGCCTATAGTGGTTGGATAGAACTACTGTCAATGTGCTTTTGCTTTGTGTGATTGGTCAAGAAACTTATAAAGGAAGTTGTAACATTAAGTTCTTGGTCTGCTGCCTGGGATGTGAGCTGGTGGCATCTTCCCATTGTCATAACCATGTAATGAGAGTGATGCTGGAAAATAAAACAGCTCAAGGCAGTTCCACAGCAGCCCTGTCCTGTTTTTGATTTGTACATATACCCCCAACCAGCAATAGCCAAATTCAGCCCAAGGTTAATGACAGAAATGCCAATCCCCTCCTGTAACCACACCTTGCACTATTTCTGAGTGTCCCTTCCAGTGTCCTCTGTGAGCCTGGACACGAGGGTGCAAGGTTGAAATGGGCCTTTGGAGTTCTCCTGCACACAGGGACAGAAAATCTTTTCCTTTTCTGGTGATGCAAGCAAACTGCCATGTGCTCCCATCCAGCAGAGCCCTGATTCTGAGTACTGGCATTGGGAGAGATGATGAATGCCTGGTGTCTGCACAGTGCAAAATCCCTTCTCATCTTGGAGTAAAGCCCAGAATAATCCCAACCTCTGTTTTCTTTCAAAACAGCCGAACTAATATTTGCATTTCAAGGAAGGGGATCATGTTCTCTTCTTGCTTACTCCTATGGCCCATCTAAGGCTGAGAGCCAGCAGTGCACAGTGGCAGTTGCATCCCACTGTAGCTGACAGCAGCATGATGTGCCCAAGAGCTTGTGTCAGAGCAGCAGGAATATTGTGGAGAGTGGGAGCTGATCAGCTGAGCATTGAGAGCTGTGCCGAGCTGGGCTTGGAGGGTTTCCTTGGCTCCTTGTGTTGTTCACTCATCACTGATGCTCTAAACAAAGGCTTACAGGAGTGTGGTGAAAACAAGCAATGTGAAGTTTGCAGAGCAATGTTTTGCTGTCTCTTTCTGCTGTAGGAGGGAAAAATTGGGCCAAATTGTTCAGCTGAAATCAAGGTGACCTTCAAGCCCCTGGAAGGACTGGAGTATGGAAGTATGGCTTACTGCAGCATCTCAGGTGCAGCTCCTCTGCCCTGCTTCTCTCCCCCTCAGTGAAGCCATGGGGGAAGCCTGAGCGCACTGGGCTCCCATGGAAGTGCTGGGAAGAGTCCCTGGTCAGCAGGGCAGTGCTGGCACATCCCCCCTGGCCCTGCAGCTTCCAGGGAGTCTCCCGTGCCAGGCCAGGGCTCAGAATGCTGTGTGTGGGTTACTGATCCCAGAACAGCCCAGGCAGTGCAGGGAGAGGTTTTCATGCCATGGCTTTGCCAGCATTCCCTCAAAGGCCAGAGAGCTCCAGAGCAGAACAGCTTTAGTGAACAAGCACTAAGACCCTCCAGGCCCCTGGCCTCCAGGATGGGTCCATTTGCCATGGATCCATCATCAGGTGGGAGGAGCTGAGTTAGAAATGGGCTCCCTGAGCCTGGATCAGCTCCCAGTGCCCAGACAGCAGCAGAGCAGAGGTGGCTGAGCCCCACTGAGCCCAGGCTGTTTGTAGAGGGAGCCCCCTTGGCCAGCAGCTGCTTCTCTCCCTGTGTGGAGTTGTCCCCTTGCAGCTCTCAGTCTGTGCAAATAGAACACAGGGCTGAGTGTCAGAAGGGGAGCACTTGGGCAACAAAGTCCTGTGCTCCTGGGCCTGGGAGTTTGGTAATTGCCAAACTCTGTATGAGCTTTGTGCCTGCACTGAATGGATTTCAAAGCTCCTCTAGGTGCATGGGAAGGAAACCACAGAATCACAGTGTGTTAAGGATGGAATGGACCTTAAAGATCATCTGGTGCCAAGGCCCCTGCCATGGGCAGGGACACCTCCCCCTAGAGCAGGTAGCTCCAAGCTCCATCCAGCCTGGCTTGGAACACTTGCAGGCTGGAACCTCTACACCTTCCCTGGGGAACCTGCTCCAGTGCCTCACCACCCTCACTGTAAAAATTTCTTCCCTAATATCTAACCTAAATCTCCATTCTTTCAATTTCTACCCATTACTCCTTGGCCTGTCACTACAGGACACCAGAGATGTTTTAAACTCAGCAAAATGGTGGCTCAAATTGGAAAGCAGCCCGAGGAATGGGTTAGAAATTAGGAGTCAGCCCCAAGGGATTTCTCCTGAGGGAAGAGAAGGGTGCATATCTTCTCCTGCAGCATCAGGAGCTGGTTGCATCCAGCTCAGAGTCAGGGACTAGCACTGAGGCAGCCTGGAAAATCCAGTGGAACAGAGGCAATGATTGTACTGCAATGGACATCTCTCCCCAGGCCGTGAGAGCAGGCTGCCCCTGCAGCTCAGAGGGGAAGGCCAAGGATCCTTGGTTGAACTCAGCTCTCAGACTCTGAACCTTGGGAACATTTTTGTCAACACCCCCCATGTCCATGAGGTGAGCAGCAGGGCTTGGGATGGGTCCTGATGGCTCCTGAGGCAGCAGCAAGCCTGGTGGAGCTGTGGAATTGCTGCCAACCTGGGCACTTGTGAGCAGGGAATATTTGATGCACTGCTCAAATCTGGGGGCGTCAGAAAGGTGTGTCTGTTGTTCCTGAAGCCCCAGTCCCTGCTTTTGGGCAGCCTTCCTTAGGGATCAGCCTGGAGGCTTCCTGCAAAACAAGCCCTTGGCCCATGAAACCAGCACTGGCTCCAAAAGCTGCATGTTCAGAGGCTTTTGTGGCAGTGCCAGACACAAGGCACCTTTGCACTGGGCTCTGCAGAAGCAGCTGCAACAAACTGGCTGCCTTTGAGCTTCAGCCCTCTGCAAACAGCTCCCAGTCAGGTGTCCCTGCTTATTCCTGCAAGTGACAGGAAAGCCTTGGGAGTTCCCTCCCTTGCTGAGCAGTCCCTCACCACACTTCAGCCTTGCTGCATCTCTGGCTCTAGAAAGAGAAAAGTGTTCCTGGGAATAAAGCAAAGGATTTTTCTACCTATTTGCCTCCCCCCAACAGTGTCAAGTTTGGAAAAAAAAAAAAAAAGAGACAGACCAACTGGAGGAGGTAGAAAATGAGGCACTGCATCATGCCAGACACTTTCAAAAGCTTGGCTGGGGAAGAGAAAGACACCCTGGTTTTCTTGCCAAAAGATGGTGCTGTCTGAACATTTTGATGCTGATGCCTCATTCTCAATGTATTGTTTTCATGGTGTGGGAGAAGGTGAATGAGTAGATGGTGCTGTTGGAGCTGTGCTCACTGGGGCAGCAGCAGCTCTGGGGTGATTCACTCCGCAGCTGCAATCAGCCCACGTTGCTCTCAGGGCCAGCTCCCAATGAGCTGGGTGCTGCTGAGCAGAGGTGCACTGCTCTGCGTCCATGGGATAAGCCCAGGGTGACTGCAGTTCTGTGCAGTTGCCACTGCTCTGCATGAAAACCCAAAGGCAGAACTTGTCCTGTTGTATCTTTTGACTTCTGCCATTCAGCAGCACAAAGCATCTTCTGTTTTTTCTGGGTGTTCATTGCATCATAAGACAAGAGCTCACAAGAAGGGAAGGTTCCACATGTATTTCCACTTTGCTCTCTTGCTGCTGCAGGTGAAACTGATGAACCAAGGAGCTCTTGATGCTCCCTTCACCTGCATCCCTTCAGGCACCAACATGGGCTTGTGCTTCAAGTTTGCACCCGAGGAGGGCATCATTGCAGCAGGTGGGAGCCAGAGTGTCCAGATCTCCTTCAGTGCCACCGTGCTGGAGAGCTTTGAGGAAGAGTTCCAGTTCAGTGTGGCTGGATCTCCTACGCCTGCCATCCTGACCATCAAGTAAGGACCCTGGCAGCTGGGTGGGCACATGTGTGGCTGTCTCTGGGACATCCCCCACCTACCTCCTTTTGGGGTGGAGCAGAGAAAAAAGGTCTGAATGTCTGCTCTGCTGCTGGCATTGCTTTAGTGTGAGGATGCCTCCTGCCCTGTGTGGTGCCTGGGAGCTGGAATGACTCCTCCCTGCAGGGATCTCCCTGTGCCTTGGGCCCTGGCAGGCAGTGGGATGGATCAGCTTTGGGCAGCAGCTGCTCTGGGATGTCCCAGCTGAACACCCAGCAAGGCCCCCAGGGCTTTGCAGATGGGCCAGCCTGGGTGATTCTGCAGCAGCAGCAGGGTTTGTAAAACCTTGTGTGAATAATCCATGGCAGATGGGCAGCAGCAGTGTTTGTAAAACCTTGTGTGAATAATCCATGCCAGATGGGCAGCAGCAGTGTTTGTAAAACCTTGTGTGAATAATCCATGCCAGATGGGCAGCAGCAGCCTCAGCTCAGCTCTCATGGCCATGCTGTGGGGCGCAAACCGTGCTCCCAGCTCCTGTGCACAGAGTGCTCTGGTGCCTCCTTTGCACAGCCAGCATAGGGCTGATGTGGGAGTCAGGAACTGTGCAGCAGGAACTGTGCCAAGGACTGGGGCACCATCCCGTGGGCTGGTGCCATGGCAAGAGACAATCCTGGCCCAGCCAAAGGGAGAAGGGCTGATCACAGGGGAGGCAGAGCTCAGTCCTCAGCACCACAGCAGCGTGAGGCCTTGTCCCTGCCAGCCTGAGCCATGTGCTGCTGGGATAATGCAGTGGAAGCAGGAGAGCTGATGCTGGCTGCTCTGCAGCTTTGCAGCTGGGCTACTGCTCTTGGGAGGCACTGGCTCAAGGCAGTCAAGAAATGAAAGCAATCTGCACTGGATGTTACCAATAAGATAAGGGAGATGGATAAAGAAGAACAAGGAAGTTATTCCTTAGCAAGAGAAAAGTGGTGAGTAGGTGTGCCCATAGTGGAGAAACAATGATGCTGGCTTTGTTTTTGGAGGAAAAGTGCTGCTTTTTTCTTTTGGAAATCAAGAGGGAACCTTTCACCATCAAAGAATTGATTCTCCTCTGTCCCTCCCCCAAAGTGGTCATGGGGTGTTTCTGCATAAGCAGCTTTCTCCTGGAGCAAGGGCAGGTGTCTCTTGTTGAGATGTGCAGAGCAGAGCCAGGGCAGTCCTGTGAATACAACACAAGGCCCAGGTCACTGCTCCTTGATTTTGAACCAAAGGGCAGAGTGGGCACTGATTGGCATCAACCATGAAATCAACTGGTGAGTGTTGTGCAGCTTCAAGTGCTGATTTCAGTGGATGTTGGTGACTTTTGGAGTGTGTCTGCTGAGTTCAAGGACAGGTGAGGTGCTGTGCTAGATTCAGGACAGCCTTGTTTGCTTGTTGAAACTCTTGCTCTTGGCTGTGCCAGCTGGGGCACTGCTGACAAGCTGGTCCTTTCCTCTAGGATTCATCTGTCCCCTGGGTAGAACTGTTGCTGCTCTTTCCAGAGGATGTTTGGGAATGCCCTGGATTTGTGTTTCAGAATCTGTCTGTAATGATTGGGTGGGTCAAACTCTCCTGGGAAAGCTCCTCCATGGCAACAGCAGTTGCAGCTAAGAAGGAGCAAAGCAGGGCACCTGTGGCTGGCAGGGCTGCTTACAGAAGTTTGTGGGGACACCTTGATGTCCATCCCATTGCAGATGGGGAAACTGAGGCACGGAGCCACGTCTGGGTGTGTGTTCAGGGTCCTTCATGGGACCCCCAGCAACCCAGGGGCTTCTCCTGCCTGCCCTGTGCCCAGAGCCCATCAGGGGCTGTTGGCTGCTGCCACTTGGCTTGAGCTACCCCCTGTGCACAGGGCCCTGTGCTGAGCACATGGTGCTGTGTTGGTTGGAAACCCAGGGTGCCCTGAGCCCAGGTTTTGTGCCCCCGAGCCACGACAGCCAGACCTTTGCAATCCCTTTAACCGAGCCCTTTCCTGCTCTGTCCTCGGCCTCCAGGGGCAGTGTCACTGCACCGAGTTTACACTTCGACCTCCTTGAGCTCGACTTCGGGGACATCTCCTTTGGTGAGTGTTGCCTGGGCTGGGACACAGCGTCAGGGATCTGTGCCTTCCAACAGAAAAGCATCCCTCACTCCTGGTCTGCCCCAGCAGCCTCTTCAGGCTGTGAACTGCAGGGCTGCTGCTGCTGCCTCAGGGGGCATTTTGCCATTGTGAGATCCAATAGGAGCAAGGAATAGAAAGTCAGTATTTTCTGGTGTCTCTGTGCTGCTTGAAAAGACAGATGTCTGCCAAGGAAGGTGGGAATCTTCCTGCAATGGAAAGATGAGCCATTCCCTCCAAATTATTATCCCTTTGAAATGACAGGGCTCCCAGGCAAAACTATGGGAAAAGGAATAACAGTTCTTTCCTAGACTATCTCAGGAGAGCACAGACAAGAAGGCAAGAACAGACGTTTCCCAGGGGCCAAGTCCCGTTTTTCCCCTTTGGTGGAGTTGTGGTCACAGCAGGAGGAGCTGTGGGCTCTGGCAGGGCAGGGATCCCCTCCCAGCCGGTGCGGGAAGGGAAGGGAAGGGAAAGAGGAAATGCTCCTTTTGCAAACCCCCAAAGGGCAGGAGGATGTGGGCAGTGCCCAGCAGCAGCAGGCAGGAGTGGGGCAGGCAGGCAGGGTCGATGGCAGCGCTGAGCTGCAGCCAGGGCAGTCCCGGGCCAAGCACACAACCTCCCGCAGCAGCAGCAGCCGAGCTGCGATCCCCAGCGGGAGGAAGGGAAGCTCCACTCCCTGCCCAGCCTCAGCTCCCACTGCACAGCCGCCCACGGCATCACGCCACAACTCCCAAAAACCCCAGCGGAAAAGCCCAGCCCAGGGCCAAAACCCCCCAAAACCCCTATCCCCCTTCCCAGACCAAGGGCAACATTCACTGCCAAGCCTAAACCCAGGACAAGGAAGTTCATGAACTTCTGATGGAAACTCATTGCCTTTCCTGAGCTGCTTCTGCCCCAGTCTGCATCACCACAGAGGCACTTGTCAAGTTGCCTTTTGAAGAAATGAAACAAGAAAGGCAACAGATGGAAATATGGTTCTGAAGCAGGAGATTGATCCTGCTGAATGCCATTTCATTCCTAAGGTCTCTTCAGCTGAAGGCAGCTGTTGTGTCTTTGCTTCTTTGTAACTGTTGACTGTTGTCTGCATGTGCTGGCCTCAGTCTCATTTGAGGTTTTGACACCTGGGTTTGTCCTTTTTGTGCCTCTCTTGCCTCCCTGCTGGAGTCCCTGCTGGAGCTGGCAGTGGTCACTTGGATGGGCACAGAGAAGCTCTGGGCTGCAGCTGCAGTTGTTTATTCCCCCCATCTGTGTTCCAGTGACTCTTGGTGAGCAGGCCTGGGGAGAAGCCTCCTCCCCACAGAGCTGCCAGCCCAGCCAGATGTGCACTGCAGAGCAGGCTGTGGCTGCTCTGCGGGCTCTGCAGGACATCCCCACCATGAGTGGCTGTATCTCTGGCTTTGCAGGATGGAAAGCAAATCTCAGAGCTAGAGTGGGGGAAACCCTTGCAGGCAGCAATCACAGTGAGCAGCATGGCTGTGATGTCCCCGTTTCTTGGGTGAGGTGGGACCTGGTTCCTAATTGCTGATCTCAAAGCAAGGCTTGGGTGTGCCCCCAGTTGAGTGGGCTCTGAGCTGCCACGTGCTCAGTCTGTTTGGCCCAAACCAAGAGATGCCTTAAGGATCCTGCAGAGACAAGCTGCATTAGGGTGCTTTGCATCATGTTCTAGTTCCTGATTCCATCCTCACTTTCTTTTGCTGTAGCTTCTTCTCAATGACAACTCACTGTTTATATATCTTGAAAACGGTGGGAGTGTTGGCAGGCTGACCAGGGAATTTGACAGCTTGAATTCTCAGAGTAAATGCTGGGTCTGGGTGCACACTCATCACTGAGAGAGAACTGGTGCTGGTTTGGGGCAGGTGAGGGAGCTCCTTCCCATCACAAAGAGAGAAGCTTGCAGTGTTCAGCAGGTCTAGGAGTGGGCATTTTCAAGGCTGCAGTCTGGAATCTGTGTCAAAGGGAACTCAGTAACAATTCATTCCTCACGCAGCTTCTCGCTGAGCTGTAGTTCAGCTAATAAAGAGCTCAACTCCAATCCCACTTTCATCCTGCCAGGATATTCCCCCAGGATCATGCCCTAATGGGTGCCTGAATGGATATTTGTGTCCTTCCCCAGGCTTTCCCTACACGCGGCGCTGCCGCCTCACCAACAGCTCCCCGGTGCCCCTGACGTTCCAGCTCCGCATGTTGGACGATGGCACGCAGCCGGCTGTGGACAGCGTGGATCAGATCCGCAGGGACACTGACCCGGCCTGGAGGGAGGGAATCCATTTCTATGTGGAGCCCAGGGAGTTCACCATGAATCCCAGCCAAGGCACCATCCTCCCCCAGGGACACCAGGATATTGAGGTACGGCCAGAGCCCAGCCACAGACGCTGCAGCACCAGGACTGGAGCTGCACTGCAGTGTGGGAGGGCTTTAGCTCGGGTGCCAGCTTTGAGCATCCTGGCAGTGAGAGATCTGCACTGCTGGGAGGCCTCTGCTAGCTGGCTTACTCGGGATGTTCCTCAAGGAGCACTGTTTGGTTTCCAAAATCATATGCTGAGGTCACATACCTTATGGTCAAGGCCTGAAGCCATTCTTGTGTTTTTGAGAGTGAGTTATTTGATTGCAAGTGGGCAGCAGAAGGATGAGGGCAGAAGGTGGCTGTTAGAGAGATGTCATTGTATAAAGCAGTTAGCTTTTCTTCTTGGTCTCATTTCCCCCCTCCTGGGGAGCAGAATGATTTGTGTTCACTGTAGGAATCTCCAGTGGGGACAAAAAACTCTGCAGCCATGAACTGCCCAGCACCTGCTGGGCCACACTTTGCCCTCAGCTTCCTGCTGTGAAGCTGAACTCATTGTGTTCAAGTCAGGTTTCCTCTGCATGGATGTCTTTGTAGTCAGATGAAAAATTGGCCCCTTAATTTGAATGCAGTGGTGCATAGAGCTTTAGTCTAATGTTTTAATGTAGCTGACCTGTGCCCTGATAGCAAGGGGTGTTTAACAAATCTGGCATTGCCAGAAGGCTTTTGTTACTCTGAGACTGTGCTCTACACATGGAGCAGCAGAAGAATTAAGGCCAAATCCTCCCTCAGGAACTGGAGGATATCACCATGGGTAATGAACTTATGTAAGGAAGAATTGACTGTTCTTCTCTTCCACCAGGTGACCCTGTGCTCCAACACGGTGATGGAGTTCTACCGGAGAATGCTGGTGGACCTGGAGGGTATTGGCAGGGGAGTGGCAACCCTGATCATCACAGCCAGGTACCAGCCCTTGCCTGGCCCCCCCAGGCACTGCCTCGCACAGGCTTTGCTGGCTGCAGCTGCCAAGGAGAAGTGCTGCTGAATGGCCTCATGTTGTGCCAGCTGGACATGAGAACAGCAGTGCTTGGACAGCAGCCTGTGGTGAAAAGCACCCCTGCTCACAGCCCAGCACGGTTCTGGGCCCTCTGCTAAAGGCACCAGGAATGATGTCATTTCTTGGCCTGGTTTTTGGTGCTTGAGGTGGAACAAATTTCCTGAGGGCCTCCTCTCCTTCTTCTGTGGAGTGGAGTTGTGCTGGTTGTGAGCACTGTGCACTGGTTTGGGCCACACCAAGCAGCTGCTGAGAGTCAGGGTCTGGCTCTGTCCATGAGGGCCCATGGCAGGGGGGAAGTGGCTCCCAGCAAGAGTGGTGAGGGCAAGGTCTTACGAGGGGAAAGCAGCCCTTGATGTGGCAGGTCAGCTCCAGTTATTCTCCTTCCCTCTGCTTCCCATTTTGAGCTTTAATGTTGTCAGAGTTGAGACCAAAAGTCGTTGTTGCTGCAGCAGAATTCCATGCTGCTGTGCTGCTGTGGGTGTCAGTGTGATGCCCAGAGGGATGCAGCTCCCTGGCGCTGTTCCCTGTCCCAGGCAGAGCCATGCAGGCAGTGCCTGGGCTGCCATTCTGTAAAGCAGGTGGAGCTGGGGCCAGGCAGGGCCTGGAGCTGTGCAGTGAAGGAGCCAGGGAGCTGCAGGGCCTGGCAGGGGCTGATCAGCCCCTCTGTGGGGCAGCTGCTGTCTCGTGCCCTCCAAGGCTGGAGCAAAGAGCCGAGTTCTCAGGCAGGGCAACAGCACCATGGGAGAGAAGGGAGTCATTTTTACTGAGACACTGGAGTTGTGTGTTCCTTGAGCCTTAGGGAGCACTGATCCTTGTTGGGAAGGCTCCCCCAGAGCTCGTGCTCACTGGGACTGTTCCAGGAGTCCTTGCAAGCCTTCTTGGGTAAAGGAGGGGCTGAGGCAGCTGTGGCTCAAAGTGCTCTGCCTGGGGCACTTGGCAGCCTCTGGGTGCTGCTTCTCAGGGTTTGCCCCTCCTTGACAAGACATGTTGGAGTGGGAAGAGGTAGAAGGCAATTTATCCCTGTAGGGCTGTTCAATGTGCATTTGACAGTGACCAATGTGTTCTGCTCCATTTCACAATCTTTGGGGGGAAACGTTCTCCATTCTCTCAGTATCTCTGATTCCCCTGGGGTCATCTCTTTGCCCAGATGTCTTGTTCCTGAGCTCCAAGGGTCCTCCCCAGTCCCGCTGTATGATGAGTGCCACCTGAAGGTGCCATATGAGAGGAAGATCATCATTAGGAATCCCAGCCACCTTCCTGGCTGCTACGGGCTTATTCCCCAGGTTTGGCATCACATCCACCTCCTTCTGTCAAATATTACTGAGGAGATTATTAGGGGAAAAAAGGGTTTGGATAAGACCTTGCTGGTTTCTATTCAGTCTTATAGATCTGCTGAGAGCAGGATCCTACCCGACTGTAGGTTGTGAAAAGCTGCTGCATCCACAGACACCAATGCCTGTGCTGGCAGCCTCCTTGCAGGTTCCCCTGGGAGTGCTAAGCCTACAATTCTTGCATCTTGTTTGTGCCTTTTACCTTTGTGCTGGGGCATTTTAAACGTGTGTGTAAGTTGCTGTTGCGGTGGATGTTAAGGAGTCTAAAGTTTCTTCAGAGGTGTCTCTGAAGTTGCATTTCATTCTGTCCCTTCCAGAAACGCAAGGAGGACTCTGCTGTGCTCTACTCCAGCCCCAAGCCCTGTGGGATTGTGCAGCCCCAGAGCACAGCAGAGATCCCAGTTGTGGTGGAAGTGCAGGCCCTGGGCACTCATCGCACCAACGTTGTCATCGGCGTGTTCGGGGATGAGAGAAACCCACTGGTGAGGGCAAGGGGAGACGTGAGCCTGTGTGCAGCTGCTCCTGGCAGGGTGCACAGGGCCAGGGAAAACAGGCCCAGGCTGCTGGGGAGAAGGACAGGAGGGATGGGTGGCACAAACAGCTCCTGCCTTAGAGGTGGCAATCTCAGTGTCTGACACAGAATGGAGCTCGGCTAAGCTGGAATCCAGGGGCATTTGAGTTCGTTCTTCTTTCAAATGCTGTTAACTTTGGAAACATCTGTTTGAAAATGTCATCTCTCTGAGCACAAAAGAGGACGTCAGAAGACTTCTGGGAACCTTGAGCTTTCTGTAAAAGAAAGGAAAGCTGGCATTTGAAGGGTGGTTGCAAGGATTGAAACTTATATTAAAACATATGGAAACGGCAATGCCAAATTCCCTGGATGGCACCAGACATCGGAACCTGGGCCATTGTGGCACTGCCTGTAAATCAGTGAACAGGAAGGACAGGCAATGCAGGCTGTGCCAGGGAGCCTGAAGTTTGACAAAACAGTTGCTTTCAACTCTCAGGCTGCTTCCCTTAAAGAGGAGGGTTTCTCCCCACCAGAAGGACCAGTTGTTTAACTGTCAGCCTGGTCTTAACTAGAGATTTCTTGCAAAGGTAAAAGCTTTGGGCCAATAATTTTTAGTTTGAAAGGTTCTCTTACCTTAATCCTTTTTGATTTGGAGGTGAACATGTAATTTTCTTTTTCCCCAAAAGCCCAGCATTTCAGCTGGAGAGTGGTAGCTGTCCCTAAAGAAATAACTTGAGCAAGGTTGAGCTGTTGAAGGTTTTTTAGGTTTCCCTGTTGTGGTTTGTTTTGGTTTTTTTTAAATCTTTCTTGCTTGCTTCCTGGAACAGAGAGCACAACTATGGAGCTCAGGACAGCTGGCAGAAATCTCCCCAAGCCCAAGGCTGGCAGAGCTTGGCAGGATCCCAGCACCACAGCCTGTGGATGGATGGATGGATGGATGGATGGATGGATGGATGGATGGATGGATGGATGGATGGATGGATGGATGGATGGATGGATGGGGAATGCAGCCTGAGTCACCTGGGAGTGTTGGAAAATGTCAACCAACCCCCCAGCAGTGTCAGGGGAACATTCCTGATAAATCCCTGGTGGAGCTGCAGCGTTTCTGGCCTTGGGCACTGGGGGGGCTCTGCTGGCTGGGCACTGGCTGGGTCTGCCCCTCGGTGCCTCAGATCTCACCTTTTTTGCTGCCTTCTCTGTCTTTCCCTCTCCCACTGTGCTTTTTGCATCCCCACCAGGTGTTCATGCCTGTCCTCTGTAGTTGCTCAATGCAAGCAGTTGCAGCTGCTGCAGCACCTCAGTGTCATCCCTGGGCTGCCTTTAGAACAGACCTGCTCCAGCCTGGATTGGGAAGGGCTGGATCAAACCATTTCTCAGGTCAACGTGCCAGCACCCACCCAGGGGCTGCATCCTGGCCAGGAGCTGCTCGTGCAGGTGTCCCTCCCTCCCACTGCAGGTCCCTGTTCATAGTTATCTTATTTTCCAGATATGAGCTCTACCCACATAAATTCAAACCCCAGCCACCGAAAGAGAAGAAAACCAGTTTGGATTCCCTGACATCTCAATGGAGGCACTTCAGGATTGGACAGGAGGATACAGCCAGAGCCCTGAAAGAAGTGCAGGATTTTACCCACTCTTCAGGAGCAGAGGTAGATTTTCTTCTACATCCAGTGCTTGTGTTGCCTCCCCAGCCTGCCAGCACCAAGTCCTGCTCGTGCTGAGCTCCCTTTTTGCTGCCCTGCTCTGCTGTGCCCTGACAGTGGGCTGGGCAGCAGGGCCAGTGGCTGGACATGGGCTGAGTGGGAGGGAGAAATAGGAGAGTTTTCCTTGGAGAAGCTGACTCAGAACCTACAGACCTGTGCTGAGTGGGGGATTTTTTTGCCTTGTTTCCTTCCCAAAGTAAGATGAGGCTTTTCTCTGCATCATCCTGGTCAGATCTCCAGCTTCCTTCCCAGAGCAAGCTGGGATGATCCTGATCTCCATGGAGCCTCTTCCCAAGGCAGCCAGACTCCCTGTTTGCAGGGCTCTGCTTTCACCCAGAGCTGCTGCTGCACTGCTGGCCCTGAAGCTGTCTTACAAAGGGAGACTTTGCAAAGTGGCTGTCTCTTCCTCCCAGCACAGAAAATGGCTTGTTTTTCAGGTGCCAGCACCAGCTCCTGCAAACCCTCACCTGCCACGAGGCTTGCAGGGATTCAGGTGCTCCCTGGACGTGGCGCACACTCCCCTGGGAGCGGAGAAGGCAGGAGGGAATCTGTCTCACTGCCCATTGTCAGTGTGGCAAGCAGGGCTGGAGCTGCCAGTGCCGCTGGGGGCCCTCAGCATTGGCCACAGAGGGGCCTCCCATCCCTGCAGGCCCATCACAAAGGGCTGCTGAAGCAGCTGCTTGTTGGAGAGGCTGTGCAGGACACGTTGTAGGGCTGCCCAAGGACGCTGTGCAGCACCTGTGGAGGGCACTGCTCCCCCTGGAACTCCTCAGGTGCTCCACAGGAAGTTTTTGCAGGCGCTTTTGCTGTAGCACCTTGAGAAAGCAGCATTTAAATCAGAGAGAGAGGGGAAGAGCCTCAGAAGTCAGATGAGCTGGGCTGGGCTCCTTCCCTCAGCTCCAAGAGCTCTCACTCTGAGTCTCCTCCTTTTCTAAAAGCAGGAAGTTTTGAAACTTTTTAAAGGCAAGTTGTGGATCAGAGAGAATTTCTACTGCCAGGAGACATCCCAGGTCACTTTCATGTAATGTACTATTTAATGCATTGACCCGTGAGGATGGGAGAAGATTTTACCCATGGTCCCTGCACTGGTCAGTGGCATGGATGCAGGATGAGGTTAGGGTGATTCTGGCAGTGTTTGGGGAATAGGCCCCTCTGGCTACAGCTGCACTTTGCTCCAAAATGCTCTTCTGCATCCATTTCCATGCTCAGCACCTCAATCTCTCCTGTCTTCCACCCAGGCTTTCAGTATCCTGCCAGTGTCAGGTGTGCTGCAGCCAGGAGAGAGCCAGCAGGTCTCCTCCACCCTCTCTGGCCACCTCAGTAGCACCTGCAGTGTCCTGGAGCTGTGCCACGTGGAGGGAGGCCCCAGCTATGAGGGGCCGGTGCCCGGGGAGGCCTCACGTGTCAGCTCCTCCCTGAGCCCCCGGGAGATCAACTGTGGCTCTCAGGCCCCTCTGAGGGAGAGGTGAGTCAGCCTTCCATGGGTTCCTGCTCTGCCATGGGTTATTGTCCCTGCAGGGCTTCCCTGCTCCAAGGACTCTGAGCTCAGAGGTGCTGCACAGCAAAGGCCAGCAGCAACACAGGGAGGGCCACTCTGAGCTCCCTGGCTGCCAAGAGAGGAAGGACCTTCTCCTGTTGAGACAGAACATCTTCTCTATTTGAGTGCTGAGCCCTCCTGGCTTAGCTGCTGCCTGCAGGGAGCTGGGCTCTGGGCTTGCCTTGGCACTGCCTCTAGAGATGTCTTGAAGTGCATGGTGTTGAGTGGCATCTTCTTCATCATCTCCCTTCTTCACCAAAACAGTGGCATCGTGGTATGGGCAGGCGTGGGGCACAGAGCAAACCTTGCTTTGGGTCCTGCTCCTGCCCCAGATGAAGCCCTTGCACTACTGATCTGCCAGGGTTCTCCTTATGGTGGGACAGCAGCCAGAAAAGCTCATGTCCTTTAGGCTCCCCTGCATCTGCAGCAGTGGGCAAGCACAGGAGAAGCTCAGCTCCAGCAAGGCAGCCCAGCTCAGGACACACAGGCCAAGTGTGGAGCTGGGAGTGGAGGTGCTTCAAGCCAGCCTGTGCATCAGGACTTCTTCAGGCCAGGCTGAAGTTGGTTTCATGGGGAGGAGAGGGACGAGGCTGCTTCCAATGGTTTCCATGGCAGCCAGCACTGGTTTGCTTGGTCACAGCTGGGTTCCAGCAGGAAATCTGGCTGACAAGAGCCTGCCTTGCAGGAGAGGAGTTCCTGCAGCCTTTGCTCTCTGACTGATAGGATTGTTCTCATGAAGGAGCAGGCTAGGAGTCATTAAAACCGAAGGTCACGGACAGAGACTCTCTAACTAATTAAAGTTAGACAGTGGTGTGTTTATTAACACCAGCGGGAGGCACCAGAGCCATCCCTAAAAGGCGTGACCGCGCTGCCCAAGGTTCTTTGCCCTCTCTTATTGCCCAAGATCTTACATACAATACATCTGCACAACCCCAGCACCTCCCATCCGCCCTCTGTATTCAAATGAGCTCATTGGTCCTTCACACCTGTGCAATTCCTCCCTTGAATTGGGTCTCGAATTGGGTCTGTGGTCTTAAGGGATGAAGTCAGGAATGTCTTCATCAGGTCTCTGTGACCCTCTGGCACGATCCAAGGTCCCCTGCTTAGTGACTGATTGACATCAAGCCCAGGTCCTAAGCATTGTTCTCCTGGTTTCAAGATGTTCTTATAACAGTTCACTTCCTCCACTTCCTTCTAGAAAGAAGCTCCTAATGGTAAACAATAGAACATTCAGCTCTGGCTTAAGCATCTCATAATCAATCACCTATGGTCTGCCTATCTAACTTACATCCTGATCAATGGGAATTGCTTCTAAGCCTCAGCTGAAATCTGAACTCTTTAAAATCATGCTTCAGCTATGCCCAGGAGGAAGGGGGCTGAATGAGCTGAGTAAGAATTGTAGGAGAGATAAGCAGACGTCAGCAATCTGTGCTCTGCTCTAAACTGGGAAGCCAAGAGACAAAGGGCGTTTTCAGGCACCAGCACAGAGAGCTGGTGGATCAGCCTTGGGCAGGGGCTGGAGGGGTCTGGCTGTGCCTTAAGAGGGAGCTTGCACAGTCAAGAGCTTATGATGGCAAAGCTTAGGTTTGGCTGGTCCTGGAGGTCCCCTTCCACCAATGGCCTCACTTGGGATGTTCCCAGCCTCTGTGGGTTGAGGAGAATTCACGGAAATGGCCTCAGGGTCAAGGAATGAAGTGCAGGGCCAGCCAGGACTAGGGAGCCCAGTTTCTGGTAGGGACTCTCAGCCATGGTTTCTGTTTTGTCTGCAGAAGGGAGCTGAAGCAGTCAGCTAAAAAGCTTGAGGAGGAGGCAAAAGCCTTAGAGGAGGAAGAGAGGCGGAAGGATGAAGAGAGGCAGAAGAAGGAAAAGAAGGGTGTCTCTGTGGGAAAGCAACCTCCAAAACCAGAGAAGGGGAAAGCCAAGACCCCAGAGAAGAAGGAAACCAAAATCCCAAAAAAGGAAACTAAATCCCCAGAGAGGAAGAAAACCAAAATCCCAAAGAAGGAAACCAAAATCCCAGAGAAGAAGGAAACCAAAGCATCAGAGAGGAAGGAAACCAAAATCCCAGAGAAGAAAGAAACCAAGGCCCCAGAGAAGAAGGAAACCAAAGCATCAGAGAGGAAGGAAACCAAAATCTCAAAGAAGGAAACCAAAATCTCAGAGAAGAAGGAAAGCAAAGCATCAGAAAGGAAGAAAGGCAAAGCATCAGAAAGGAAGGAAACCAATGCATCAGAGAGGAAGGAAACCAAAATCTCAGAGAAGGAAACCAAAATCCCAAAGAAGGAAAGCAAAGCATCAGAGAGGAAGGAAACCAAAATCCCAGAGAAGAAGGAAACCAAAGCATCGGAGAAGAAGGACACCAAAGCCCCAGAGAGGAAGGAAAGCAAAATCCCACAGAAGAAGGCAGCCAAAACCTCAGAGAAGAAGGAACCCAAAGCCCCAAAGAAGGAGGAACCCAAAGCCTCAAAGAAGGGGGGAACTGAAATCCCAGAGGACCCAGCTGAGCTGGAGAACTCTTTATTCTTTATTCATGCAACTCATTTTACACAGTTTGAAAAACCTTGTGTGCAACTTTAGTTAGTTCAGAGATTTCTTATCAGTTATTCTATTATTGGTTAATAAAATAGATTTTACTTGTGCATCAAACCTCTCTGTTGTATTGTTTACCTGTTCTCTTCACTGATTCTCATGGACAAATCCCTTGTTGTTGCAGGTGCATTTGTTTTTCACCCTCAGAACAGATTGCTCACAAAGTCTCATTCTCACAATAGCTTCACATGGGAACTTGTAACTGCTTAGCTGCACTCAGAAGAGATGACAGGCCAGCTATTAACATGGCAGAACAAGGCCTGATTTCATAGGGCCTTTCTTTTATCATTATTCTACCTGTCTATGACATCTCCCCCTTTTCGTTCATTTAAAAAAGGCTCCTATGTTCTGATGTTGAAACAGCTCACTCTTGTGAGGGTATTATCTCATCAAGGTTATCACTGGTTATCTGTTAGATATGGGATAAGATAGATAAAAGACCAATTACAATCAACAAAACTTACCAAATTCTATCAAGTCATTGACACAGGGTTTTGCAGCATGAGAAAACAAAAGAATAATGTCCAATGTCTCTTAGGGAAATGGAAAGAAATGACCATTGTTTCCAATGAGTTGAGAAGTATGAGAAAGTCTATGAGTTGGAAATGTTGATCTTTGACATCACTGAATGTCCTCCTGGGTGCTGGAACAGGGAATAACTGAAGAAGGTTCGTAGGAGCACTGTACCATGAGGATGCCAGGAGGCTTTTGTTGGCAAATTGCATCTGTCAGTTTCCAGACACAGCCATGTCTTGGCAGTCCTCCTCCTGCTCCTGCCCTGGCCACAAAGGCTGCAAGGAAACCTTTTAAGCAAAAGCTGAAAGGTGATGAGGTTATTTCTCTTTGCACTGGGCCTCATTTCTTCAGAGCTGATCAGTATCTGATGGAATGAACAGGTGACTGCTTTGAACTGCGGATGATGAAACACAGGCACATCTTCTCCTGAAGTTAATGAATCAATCAGGCTTCACTGTGGTACACTCAATTGGGATTTAGATGTGATGATCTTTTTTCCAAATTTATCATGTAAATATTGCATTATTCAAAATGATTCGTTGTCCAAATTTCTCATGTACATATTGCATTATTTGAACGTTCTTACGGCATTCATTCCTTTTCTTTATTGTTTTTTAAGAATGAGATGCATGTCTTTTGTTATGAGTATGAAGAAACATCATAGCAAAATAATACATGCAGTGGACAAGAAACTTAGAGCAATTAGGAATAATACGGATACAACAATCAGGAATATTTCAAATAGCAGACAAAGCTAACAACATAGGTGGAATTAGGTAAATAGCAATCTCTGCAATAATGTACCATCATCCCAGAGTCTGCAAACAGCTGACAAACCTTGATTCAGGAGGGACTTGGAGAATTATTTCCAGATAATAATTCCCAAGCTCCCTTTAAAAAGAGTTCAACTGTCATATCTAGAGAGTCAAATTGCCAAGTCAAAACAACTCAAATCTAGTTTTGATGCAGACACCATCTGGGTCTGTTGGCAATTCCCATCCAGGAAGAGCAAAGGCCTGGCCACCACCCAAGCCCTAAGTGGGAGAGAATTCTCTAAACGTCATTTAAAACAAGGCTCTTGAGAATAGCACTTAGGAGTAAAGGTCTAGGGGTGACAGACTAATGAACCATGCAATAGCTGTCTCCTCCAAAATTTCCTAGCACAGAGATGCTTTAAACCCAGCAGAATGTTGGAGTGGTTCTGTAATAATAATTGGGGCTACATCTGATTACTTGGAGTAGATGTCACAATACCATCAGTTTAGAGGAGGCTTCCCACAAAGCTGAGATATCATTTCTTGGAACTCTGAAAAATACTTAAAAATGATGAGGCAGCACTGGGTCAAACCATAGAGCCAGAGTGCAGAGCCCAGCCAGAGGGGTAGTCTGGTCTGAGAGATACATAAGCAGCTAGAGAACAAAAGGAGGATCCTGAAATGACACGTGTCTTGTAGATAATTACACCAAAAGATGGTAAAGCATATGAAAAGCTGGCTATAAAAACAGTAAGACAAAGATTGATGTATTTATGACAGAATAAATGCATCAAAGGAAAACACTGAACAGCTCACTAGTAAAATTTATGATACCTCAGATTAAATAACACTCAAACCTGATAGAAATTTATTTGGACAGCGCTAGAGCTTAGCAAGAGGAACTTAAACTCAGCCCTAAAAGGATTTCAAATTAAATTCATTATCACCTTATAGAACAAAGAGCGCACTCGAGAGAACTCAAAGTTAATTACTATTAATTCCAAACATAACTGGACCCATAAAAACTGGAATAGAACGTTGTTCAAATTTAGTAATACTGAAACTTAACAGAAATTAAATCTACAAAATTTAACAAAAAAACCTTTGCCTTATTTAATTTAACAGAATGTAACTGAGCATTACAATATTGGGCTTTAATTTAACAGAATTAAAATGAACATCCTTAAAAGTTACAGATAATGGCATGATGTAATTTTGTCCAAGGTTATTAACACAAAAAAACTACTTAAAGGTGAATAAGCCATAAGTGAAATAACAGCACGATGGTGCACTGGAGGGATTCAAGTTGTAACAAGCATGTTAGAATTAGAAGTAAATCAATTATGAGAAAAACCCACGGTAACTGCAAATTCCATGGAAACAGAAATTCAGTAAGACTTTTTGAAGTGCCGGGTTACTGGAAAATAAATATAATAACGTGCAATTTAGCATATTGCTGAACAACCCAACAGCTTTTTGTGACTGTATCTGGCATCATTTTATATGGCACATTTGTTAGCATTCTTGTTAAAGAAATCAGACCGTGTTAAAATTTGATAGGCAATAAGGCGTTGCATTTACCGCTTTTCAATATAGTTGATAGTTATCCATAGGGATAGTTACAGGCTTTGTTAATTGCTGATATGTCTTTTTGGTCCGGTCAATTTCTGGCCAATTGTTTTTCAGTCATCTAAAGTAAAATTTGACACAGTACGTGGCCTTGGAGGACCTCAACAGGTCCAATTCTTGGGGTTCCTCTAGAGCATTAGGCAGCATTTTTGTCCCACCTGTCCCAAGTATCTGCCAGGTTGGGTCTCTTACCTGTGGTGCAGAGGAGCTCTGAGTTATAGACGGGCCAATCATCTGCTACAAAGGTGTCACGGTTTGACGCTGGCGCAATGCCAGTGCCCACATGAAAATACATTCTCCCTGGTGTCTGCTGTGAGATGTGACCAGGAATAGGGCAAAGCAGGCTCCAGCTGAGGAATAAAAGGGAAAAAAAAAAACTTTATTAACTTACAATATATAAAAGAAACACACAGAACTGAGGATGAAAACCTTCCAAACATTCCTCCTCCCTCCACCAAATTCCCAATACATCACAGTAAGACAAAACCTTGGATTCTCAATTCAGTTACCACCCCTCAGATCACCAACTCTCAGTCCATCACCACCCTTTAGATAATCAGTTCTCAGTTCATCAAGAAGAGAGGAGTCCCGCTTGTACCATAGGCTTCCCCTGGAAACACAGTTGAGACCTTTTGTGTTTCCATGTCACATGTGGCACTGCCTGGAGATCATTTGCCATCGTGACATCTTCCTTTCATGCCCAGTGCTCTCACCACTGCACATGGACCAGAGCTGCTTCTAGGGTTCCCCTTTTAAGGATGCTTTGCCCAGTTCCAAAAAAAGCACAGTCTCTCACTTTCGGGACACCTGTCCCTCCCAAATTCAGCCCCTGGGGCCGAGGGGTTTCAAGAACAGAGATCTTCTTCTTCTTCCCTGAAAATGGAGAGCACCACTGCCCTCCTCACCCGTTGTCTCTGTTCACGCACTCCTTCACATAACATTACTGCACTCTCTTGGCTCCAAGCCATTGCCTCCCCCTAGATGCAGTCTCTGTGTCACAGGAAAAAAATGGTTCTGTTCATGGCTATAAAAGAAAAGTCCAGCCAAAGGCCATTCCATCACCTCCTCTCAACGAAGATTCTTCTCAACTTCTCTTGTGGCCCATTTCCTCTTATCTCATCTCTATCTCTCTTCTCATTCAACTCCAGGAGGATCAGTAAGGTTTCCATCATCCAAGAAAAGGGTTAAAAATCTCAGGCTCTGCCTGTCCAGAACTCCCATGGCTGCCCTGCCAGGCACCTTCTCGCTGCACCCACCTTCTCCTTTATGGCTTTCTGTGCTGCCTGCATGTGATACCGAAATTCAAGCTGGCACAAGCACAGGCACAGGCTCACTCTCTTTCTCTCTCTCTCTCTCTTTCTCTCTGGGGGGCTGGCTGCCCGATGACTCTCCAATGTTCCTCTACCCTTCCATCCTGCAGGGGCCTTCACCTTCCCTCTCTGTCCAAGGCCCGGCCTACCTCACCCGGCCGCATGGCTTCCCCTCCCCTGCCAGCCCGCAGCCAGGCAGGGCAGCTCTGACCTCTTTCACAGAAGGAACCCAAGAGAGCTCCCCCTGGGAGTTCCCTGCTTTTAACCCCCTGTGTTCTCAGAGGCGTATCCATGTCCTCAGTGGCCACACCAGGTGCCAATATTCAAATCTGAGCACCTATTGGTTTGACAACAGCATCCCAAAAAACTCGCGTCCTTTTCAAACCAGGACACTGGCGGAAAAATATTGCCATTTCTTGAAAGTACTCTAATGACCCAGATAATAAAGATTTGCTTGTGTATTATGAAACCAACAGGTATTAACACCTGTGCCAATTTCGAGGCAGACATCAGTTGTGTGCCCATCAACAGGCAGTGCCACTTGTGCCCTGAGGTGGGGTTGGATCTCTCTGAGAGTACCTGAGGGAGAGCAGAGCACCTTGCAAGCTGCAGGTCCCTGACAGTCCCGCAGGGCTCCTGTGCCATCAACATCTGCTCTGCTCCAGTGTGAAACAGGGCCCGGCATGGTGCCGGGATCATCAGAGAGCTGAGGTGTGTGCTGGAAGTCAATGGCCTCCCCATCCCGCAGCAGCCCTGCATTTCCCTCCTGTAGCCTTGGTCTCCAGCACAGCCATGGAGGCTCTTTGGGCTCTGGAGTGTTGCTGCAGCCCCCAAGGGCAGCTGAGCTCTTCCTTTGGCACAGTCAGGCCTGGCCAGCGCAGGCCATGCTCAGCAATTGCTTGTGTGTGCCTGGCCTTGCTGTCAGCCCCGGCAGCGGCTGCGTGGCCCCTCTGTGGCCCTGTGCTGGCCCTGCCATGGTGGCCCAGCCCCTGTGCAGGCCCAGCCCAGGCCAGGAGCATTGCGGCTGGGAACGGCCCCTGTGCCGTGGTGCCCACAGCAGCCTTGGGGCTCTGTGCCCCATGGCCTCCCTGCTGGGCAGCCTCTCCCAGGTCCTGCAGAGCCCCTGGCACCTCTGGGGCTACACAGAAAGCCCTGCCCCGGGCTCTGCTGGCCTCTGGCCCTTGACATTGGTTCTGCAGCACCTCGAGTGCTGTGTCCAGTTCTGGGGCCCCCAATTTAGGAAGGCCACGGAGGGGCTGGAGCGTGTCCAGAGAAGGGCAACAAGGCTGGGGAGGGGTCTGGAGCACAAGTCCTGTGAGGAGCAGCTGAGGGAGATGGGGTTGTTTATCCTGGAGAAGAGGAGGCTCAGGGGAGACCTCATCACTCTCCACAACTCCCTGACAGGAGGGTGCCGCCAGGTGGGGGTCAGGCTCCTCTCCCAGGGAACACTGACAGGACAAGATGATACAACCTAAACCTGCACCAGGAGAAGTTTAGGCTAGATATTAGGAAATATTCTTTACAATTCTTTACATTGGAATCACACATTGGATCCCTGGGCTTTGGAATGGGCTGCCCAGGGAGGTGGGTGAGTCACTATCTTTGGAGGTTTTTAAGGAAAGACTGGATGGGGCACTCAGTGCCATGGTCTGGGTGACACGGTGGTGTTGGGTGCCAGGTTGGACCTGATGCTCTCCAAGGTCTTTTCCAGCCCGGTTGATCCTCTGATGATTGTGACACTGCAGGGCCCTGGGGAAGCAAGGGGCCATTGTGACACTGCGGGGCCTGGTGGCACTAAGAGGACCATGGTGACACTGTGTACAACATGGCAGCACAGAGCCAAGGGGCCATTGTGACACTGTGGGGCTGGATGGAAGCAAGGAGTCCATGGTGACAGTCTGGGGCCTGCTGGAACCACAGAGGCCACTGTGACAATGCAGGGCCTTGTGGAACCAAGGGGCCATTGTGACACTGCAGAACCAAGGAGACCCTTGGGAGAGCCTGGGGACAATGGAATCAAGGGGCCATTGCTCCATTGCAAGGACTCTGGGAACTGAGGGAACAATTGTGACACCGTGGTGCCCCATGGAACCAAGGGTCCCTGGTGACGCTGCAGGATCTTGTGTCACCAGGGCTCCATTGTGACACTGCAGCACCAAGGAATTCATTGTGGCACTCTGAGACTACAAGGGACTTTGTGACACCAAGGGATCCCATGGAACCAAAGGGACATTGTGACACTGGGAGGCCTCATGGATCATGGAGACCATTGGGACACTCTGGGGTCTCATGGAACCGTGGTGACACCAAGTTGGCTGGGAGTGTTGATCTGCTGGAGGGTAGGAGGGCTCTGCACAGGGCCCTGGACAGGCTGGATCCAGGGTCCAAATCCAACAAGGTGAGGTTTAACAAGTCCCAGTGCCGGGTCCTGCACTTTGGCCACAACAGCCCCTGCAGTGCTACAGGCTGGGGACAGAGTGGCTGGAGAGCAGCCAGGCAGAAAGGGCCCTGCAGGGACTGATGGACAGCAGGTTGGACATGAGGCAGCAGTGTGCCCAGGTGGCCAAGAAGACCAATGGCTCCTGGCCTGGATCAGGAATGTTGTGACCAGCAGGAGCAGGGAAGAGATGGGCTGTTTGTAGGGGAGGGAACAGGGGTGGGCAAGAGGAAGAAATTTGTACAAAGAAAGAGTAAAGAAAGCAAAGGAGAAGGAAAGGAAATGCTCAGGGCATTTTGGGGGTGGCTGCCAGGCAGCCCTGGCTCTGAGCAACAGCGTCTGCAGTGGCACAGGAAACTCCCAGCTGATGGGAACAAACTTTCTGGCTGAGTGCAGAGGCCAGGACAAAGCTGAGTGGTTTCCCTGGTGTCCCCCAGCCCTTGCTGGCCCCAGGGGCTGATGGCATTTGTGCTCCCTCAGCTTCATGTCCCCACAGCAACAGCATGGGGGTGCTCCCGCCTGCTGTGTGCAATGCAAACAGGGGCTGCTGAGCCAGTGCTGCCGTGTCTGTGCCTGCAAGGATGGGGCACCTGTGTGAGCTGGGGGAGAGGCCAGGGCTGCAGAGGGGGGATGTTGTTGGCAGCTTATGAGGACACTCTGGGATGCTGCCCTGGGCTGTGCAGCGCACTGGGGATGGATCAGCCCCTGCTCTGCTGCTCCTTCCCATCTGCCCCAGGGCCCTTGCAGAGTCCCAGCCATGCTGTTTGCCCCCAGCCTGCCCACGGCCAGCCTGGGGCTGCTCACGGGGGTTTCTGTGCTGAGCATTGGTCTGGCTGTGTTCTTGAGAGAGCCTGGGCAAGGAGCCTGGAGCCCCCAGGGCCTGGCCTGAGGCGTCAGCGCTGCCCCAGCAGTGCCCATGGCCTGTCCCTGCTGCAGCCCCAGCACTGCCACCCCCAGGGCTGTGCCCAGGCCCCGAGAGCACTCAGGCCCTGCAGCAACACCAGGGCCACCAGGGCAGCGGGGCAGGGCCACGGCAGCAGCACTGGCAACACCAAGTGCTGCTGCTGCTGCTGGGCACAGCTGCTGGGCCAGCACTGATCTGCCCCAGCCCTGCACACAGACATTGCTGCTGCAGCTCCAGAGAAGGCAACAAAAGGGCATCTCTGCAGAAAACTCTGCTGGGAGATCCTTTAGTTCATTTAAAGGCACCAAGAGCGCAGCCCCTCATTGCCACAGTCTGTGGGCACAGGGAAGGTGGTGAGAAACAAAATGGGAAATGGCAAAACCAATCATATTTCTTTGTGGACAATATGAACAAAAGTAAAAGACAGAAAAAGAACCCTCAAAATTAAATCAACAAGAAGTATCAAAGATGACTTTTATTGCAAGTGATTTGCAGAGATTGACCAGCAGTTTAATGTTTCTGAAAGCATCCAGTCATCAGTCTCCTCATTGCAGCCTTGAGCTCCTGGTTCCTCAGGCTGTAGATGAGGGGGTTCAGGGCTGGAGGCACCACTGAGTACGGAACTGACAGGACCAGATCCAGGGATGGGGAGGACATGGAAGGGGGCTTCACATAGGCAAATGTGCCAGTGCTGAGGAACAGGGAGAGCACAGCCAGGTGAGGGAGGCAGGTGGAAAAGGCTTTGTGCCGTCCCTGCTCAGAGGGGATCCTCAGCACAGCCCTGAAGATCTGCACATAGGAGAAAACAATGAACACAAAACAACCGAAATTTAAACACACACTAACAGCAAGAAGCCCAAGTTCCCTGATGTAGGAGTGTGAGCAGGAGAGCTTGAGGATCTGTGGGATTTCACAGAAGAACTGGCCCAGGGCATTGCCATGGCACAGGGACAGGGAAAATGTATTGGCCGTGTGCATGAGAGCATTGAGAAAGGCACTGGCCCAGGCAGCTGCTGCCATGTGGGCACAAGCTCTGCTGCCCACGAGGGTCCCGTAGTGCAGGGGTTTGCAGATGGACACGTAGCGGTCGTAGCACATGATGGTCAGCAGATAAAACTCTGTTGAAATGAAGAAGAGAAAGAAAAAGACCTGGGCAGCACATCCAGTGTAGGAGATGTTCCTGGTGTCCCAGAGGGAATTGTGCATGGCTTTGGGGACAGTGGTGCAGATGGAGCCCAGGTCAGTGAGGGCCAGGTTGAGCAGGAAGAAGAACATGGGCGTGTGCAGGTGGCGGCCGCAGGCTACGGCGCTGATGATGAGGCCGTTGCCCAGGAGGGCAGCCAGGGAGATGCCCAGCAAGAGGCAGAAGTGCAGGAGCTGCAGCTGCCGTGTGTCTGCCAATGCCAGCAGGAGGAAGTGCCTGATGGAGCTGCTGTTGGACATTTGCTGGGGCTGCACATGGGCACCTGTTCATGGAGAAAGGACAGTGACAAGTCAGCAGAGGCTGCTTGGAGCCAAACCTGGGCCATTCCCTGCAGACTGTCCCGCTGGGACTCACCCAGCCTTGTTCCTGCTCTGGGAAAACCTTCACCCAGGTCCCTGCCTGAGCTCCAGTTGTGCTGGCTGAGTGTGCCAGGAGCAGCCAGGCCTGTGCGTGGGGGCTCTTGAGGAGCCATCCCTGCCCCACTGCCCTGGGTTTGTGGCCATGTGGCAGAAGAACAAGGCTGGATATTCAGTATTTGTCATAGAAATCACTCCTAATGAAAAAAGTCTTGGTAGCATCTGCACTCACAATCCTATAGGACATGGATGGCAGGAGCTGGTTTAAGGAATCCTTTTCCTACCCACACATCATTCCTGGCTCTCTGAGGACAGAAATCCCCAGCATTTCTGCTGCACTCAGAGTTTGCCACTGAGAGATGGGAGAGGCAAAGGATTCCCTGTGGCTGAGGGAAGGTGAGGGGCTGGATGGGCTTGTTCCCAACTGCCCTGGCTTTGCACCTTTGGCTGCAATCAGAGCACAGTCACACTCCTGGGGCCCTACAGAAACCTGCCTGTGTGCAGGGCCCTGGCTGGGGCAGGCTCTGTGTGCAGCTGGGCAAGGGCAGCTCAGGAGAGCCCTGCTGGGCCCTGCAAAGGTGATGCTGCTGCTGTCCAGGGCTGAGGAGTGGCTGAGGGCCCTTTGGGAGGCTCCCAGCAGAGACACTGACCACCCAAAGTTACAGTTCTGGACTCTCTGTAAATGCTCAAACATTCCTTTGATGATCCTGTGTGTGCCTTTCAACTCAGAATGTTCTGTGAGTATCTGATTACAATTCCTGTTCAGCTTCTCTCATGCTCTTGTTGTCTACAATCAAAAGAGAAAAAAAAAAAAAAACCAAACACTTACAACAGTGTTAGAACAGTAAAGTAAAAACCAGACATAAATTGGAAGCTTCCAGGTGTCCCAGTGTGGATGGGGCACACCCAGCCCCTGATTTCAACAATTTATTAAGGTTGATTAATTAGGATATTTAACAGGAACATCCAATAGCAGATTCAGTTGCCCCAGTTACACACCCTGGCTCAACCCATTGGAGTAGGTCCAAAGGCTTCTTTACCTTCACTTTTTGTATGACTGCTCATTTATCTGGTCAATAAAAAAAATGGTTTTGTAGGTTCTCTTCCTGATAATAGGACTATTTGATAATAAGACTGATAAGACAGTATTTCAGGAATGTATTTAGACAGTCAGCTTATTGTTCTAAAATCTAAGATAATGGTTAGGAAATGTACTAGAGTTAATTAAGGATTATAATTATATAAGTATATAAGAGTAGTTAATATAGTTAATAAGAATTTAGTAGTGTTAAGTAAGGATTGTAGATTTATAACTATATAATAGTAATTTACAGAGCTATGAATATATCAAAAATGTGTAAAAAGCAAAAATCTTTTTGCCAACACCCCAACTTTCCCATCCTTCTCCAAGAAGGAAATTGAAAACACTCTCAGGAAAGCTCCCGATCTTTCCAGCAATCCCAGGCTTACCTTCTTTGGGAAGTGCCCTCCGGAGCAGTGCCCAGGCTGGTCTGGAGCTGGGAGCAGCCCTGCCCCACCCAGCCCCTCTCAGCAGCAGCCCCTGCCCTGCTCAGGGCGGCTCCTTCCCCCCAGAGCTTCTCCCCAGTGCTGGGAGCAGCTCCCCGGGCCGGCTGAGAGCTGTCCCTGGCAGGCAGCAGAGTCCCTGCCCCAGCACAGCGCCCTGGGCTGCAGGACCCTGCTCTGCAGGACAGCCCTGGGCACCCCTGGCTGCAGCCCCGGCTGCTCAGCCCTGCAGCAGAGCCTGGCAACAGGAGCTACCTTGGGCTGTGCCTGGGCTGGGGCAGCAGGGAAAGCCAGCCCTGCCCTAGGGCCACAGCCCTGCCCTGGAGCAGTCCTGAGAGTCCTCCTGAAAGGTCCTAAAAGCTGTGGGATGTGCCAGCTCCAGGTGATCCCTGAAGGAACTGCAGCTTCTCTTCCCTCAGCCAGGGAATGACTGCTTCAAACCTGGGCTGATTTCTGCTCTAGTGAGCCCTGAGTGAGCTCTGCTCTGTGCTCCCAGCCCAGGCTGAGTTTAACCCCTCTGGGCCTCTGTGCTGTGCCCGGGCTGGCTGCAGGCAGTGCCCCAGCCCTGCTGGGCTGGCAGAAGAGCTGCTCATCAAGAGAAATGTGCTTTTGAAGCTCTTCTTGGTGACCAGGAGCTTCCTCTGTGCCAGGAGCCCAGCCCAGCTCAGCAGCACAGACACAGCCCAAGGACTTTAATGAGCCTCTGGGCCTTTGTGCTCAGGCCCTGAACATCAGTCCCTGAGAGGCAGCTGAAGAAACTTCTCCAGAACTCCAAGGCAGAATCCAACTCCAAACTTTCTTGGACTTTTAATGGGTCCCACTGAGGGACACGACTGAGCAAGTGTCCCCAGGCCCCAGGCAGAGCAGAGAACTGCAGGCAGTGATGACAGGTGGGGACAAAGAGACGCCAAGTCTTGGTGCCCTGGGGAACAGCAGGGTCTGTGCCACCAAGGGCTGGGAGGAGACACCTTGTCCTGAGGCCCTGGGGCCTCCTGGCCCAGCCCCAGCCAGGCTGGGCACTGTCAGCCCCTTGTCCTGCCCTCAGCATCCCCCCCTAGCCCACATCCCAGTGGCCTCAAGGATCTGCTGCAAGGAGTCCCTGGGGAGCCTTGCTCAGCAATGGCCCTGGGGGCTCCTGAATGCTCCCTGCAGGGACTGCAGGTTTTTCAAAGGACTTTGGGTTTGGCTTTAGCCTTGGAGTCTCTGAGAGGTTTGTGCAATCATGGCCTCCAATTATCTGCTGTAATTAGTCCCTGGAGAGGCTTTGTCAGTAACAACACTCAGTGGGGCTCATTAATGCTTCAGGGTACTTCAGTTATTTGAAGGTACTTGGTATTTCCCTTTTGATACAGACTCTGTGAGAGGTTTGTGCAATCATGGCCCCAATTATCTGCTTTAATGAGTCCCTTGAGAGCTTTGTGCTGACACTCAGCGCTGCTCAGTAATGCTTTGAGGTTCTCAAATTTTTTAAGGTAGTTTGGAATTTCCTTTTCACATTGAGACTCTCAGAGGTTTTTGGTCAATCCTGGCCTCCAATTCTCTCCTCTAAGGAGTCCATGAGGAGCCTGTGTTGGGGATGGACCTCAGTTGGACCCATTCATGCTTTGAGACACTTTGGGGTTTTCTTCTGACTTTGACTCCTGGAAAGGTTTGTGCAATCTCCTCTCAGGCCCTGAGGTTCAAGGGCTCAGCTCCAAATGCACCACAGGGCTCATCAGGATGCAGCAAGTCCTGACAAACCATGGCTCTGCCTTGATTTCCCTCTGCTCTAATGAAGTTTATCAGGAATGTATCTGGAGTGATTTTGGTTTGTTAATTTGAGATTTCTCAGCCAATTCATCTATTAGTTCAGTGGGATCAGTGTTGGCTAATTACCATTGCACTCCCTGGAATATATTTACTCATTTCCTGCTGTGAGACAGGATTAGGAGAAGGGCAAAGTAGGCTCAAAATTTTTAAACGGTATATAGAAAAGTTTATTACCAGTAAATAGAAGAAAGAGTAATAAGAACCTGAACACTTCTCTTCTCCCTACAACCTTTTCTTTCTTACTGACAATGCAAGGAGACAAAATCTGAAATTTTCAGTCAGTTTACACCATCTAGAACAGTCTTTCTTCAGTTCACTTAGGGAGAGGAGTCTCTCTTTCATGCTATGGAGACTTCTCCATAAGAAAAAAGTTCACTTGTGGCTCTCAATTCCATGAATAGCAGCTGCCCAGAAAATCTGCAATTGTGAAGTCCCTTCCATTTTTCACAGCTTTTCCCACAGCTGTGTCTATGGGCCATGTCAACTTACGGGGTATGAGTTTAAAGATCAGCTGTTGAAGAGCAAAGATTCTCTTCATCTATTTCTGAAATCATCTTCATCTCTAGGAACAGAGATCTTCTTCTCTCCATGAGGGCCCAGGATGTCACCACTCTTCTCTCTTTCTCTGTTTAAACTTTTCATGGGATCACAGCTACTTCAACATTTGCTTTCTTTAGCATGGAGGTTTTTGCAGAACAAGTCATCTCCTCATATTTTAAATGGATTATAGGGAAAAAGAGAGTCTGATATATTAATTACATCCTTCCCCATAGCTTTACAAGAGGATTTCAGCCCCAAGATCAAGGCATCTCCTCATCCCTCCCATCTGGGACTCAACTTCCCCTTCACTGACCTCGGTGTCTTCATGTTGCTCCTCTGTGTGCCTGCACTTTGTCCTTTTCTCTCACTGGAGGGAGGAAGGAAGCACTGAAAGAGTTCATATCTCACCCGGGGCCTGCAGATGGTTCCGTGACCCCGGTCGGGCTCGGTGCTGTTTTACGACGGAGGTTTCTGCAGCGGCTGCACTGGGGCTGTGTCAGGATGGGCCGCGCTGGGGCAGGGCCAGGATCTCAGCAGCCAGGCCAGAGCACAGCAGCAGCACGGCCGGGGACCGATGACTTCTCCTGCCCCTGCCCGGGGCTTGCGGCTGAACCCCAAGGGTGGCAGAATCTTGGCCGAGCCGGCCCGGCCCTGGGCTGCTCCTGGGGCCCAGCGGATCCTGGCTGGGCCCGGGCTGGCAGCGGGGCAGGGCTCAGCAGGGCCCAGATGTTCCCAACTGCAGCCATGGCCCGGCCCGGCCTCGGCCCCGCGGCCTCCCCTGCCCTGCCCGGCAGCCGATGGGGCCTGGCGGGGTCCCTGGGAAGGGGCCCGGCCCCACGGCAGGAGCCGCCCGGCCCGGCCTGGCTAAGATGGGGCCGGGTCAGCCTTGTTACCTCTGTGCCAGCCAGAAGGGAAAGAGACCCTCCCAGGCTTTCCCATCTTTAACATGTGTCTTCACCGAGGCGTGTACAGTTTCCTTAGTGGTTTAACAGATTGTCAATTCTCAAAGATAATTACTGATTGGGTTTTTTGTCAGACACGGAGGAAACTCCTAGCAGCTCCTCTTAGAACATGACTTCCGTGATGCAAAACCACCACAACAGCACAGAGCACAGAGCTCCTCTGTCCATATGGAGTGCTCATGTGCCCGAGGCCTCAAAACCCCTCCATGGGAGATCTCTGGGCCCTACCCAAGGTGTTTTCAAATGAAAACATTCAGCTCAGTGTCTAAGAAAATCACCAGAGGACGGGGCCAGCCTGACCTTTCTGTCCTGGCTACTTTTGTCTGGGAGCAATCCTTGGAAATAAGGAAATTGGGAGGCCAAATGCTAATTTTTGTCTATGGCCCTTGGACATGAAAAACAGTTCTTTTCCGTAGAATTAAAGGAATAGAGCCAGTGTTTCAGGAGCAGATGAGAGGTGGCCACCAGAGGCCAAGGCCAGCCAGAGCTGGCAGGTTTTTTTCTGGGAGATACCATTGCATTAAGGAAATTGTTTAGGGAGAGTACCAAGTTTGGCAATGAGCATCTGTCACAATCTGCTCTTACAAGTGGGGGTCGTGATGGTTCATTAACTGATCTCAGAGTGCAAAAAACAACACGAAGGGGATTTCAGTATTAATCAAATAAATGCACCTTTTATTGAGTGCCCACAGCAAATGCAATAGAAGGATTTAGAAAGGAGATAAAGGACAGAGAGAGAGAGAGAAAGAGAGGGGGGGGAATATAGCTACCAAACAGAGAGACTAAATCCTCATGTGGTCCAGCCAATAGATCTGTCTTGTCACGTCAGGGAGAATCTCAAAGTCTTGGTTAACTCAGGGGTCTATTATAGTCCTCTGCTGAGGGGGGAACAGGTAAAAGACAATGAAGAATAAGTCTATTGAAAATGGGTACAGACAGTCCATATTCCAAAACAGGATAAGTCAATCTCAGCAGTGAGTGAGAGCAATTGTTTTCTTGGTCCAATGACCACACCTGGGCAAACATCTCACTTCAATCAGGCCAACCCCTCCCCGTGTTAGGGTTATAGGGGTCTCAGTCTCAGTCCTTGGGAGGGGGCTTCAAACTCTGTCCATCACGGTGGTCGTGAAGCAGATGAAGGATTTTCCATGGGGGACCACCAAAGTTACCCCAGAAAGTTCATTTGGCCAAGAGGTGGGGAAATTCATGGGCTATTGTCATGAAGCAGGTGCCAGCATATAGGGCGAGCTGCTCCTTTGCCAGCCCCCTGCTCGAAGCAGCAACCATGGCAGCACTGCAAATACACCTGCAAACAATCCCTTGGTGAGCATCCACCGCAGCCAGGCCAGAGCTCCCGTCAGGGTCCTCAGGGTCCCGGTCTCTGTCCTTGGGACAGTCGTGAGGCAAATGAGGGAAACTTCAGACCGTCTCTTACAGCATCTGAAAAGCCAGATGGTTCTTTCCCATAGCAAGGAGAGCATGGAGCCCCAGTGCTCCAGGAGCTGATGAGAGGCAGCCCTTGACATCAGCCAGAGCTGTCAGGTGGCCCCTGGGAGGCCAAGCCAGCCAGACCTGTTCCATGTTCCCTCGGTTCCATCAGGCCCCACAGTGTCCCAATGGTCCCTCGCTTCCCTGAGGACCTGAGGTGCCATAATGCCCCCTTGGTGACACCAGGCCCTGAAGGGTCCCAATGGTCTCCATGGTTCCATCAGGCCCCACAGAGCCATAATGGTCTCTGGGTTCCATGAAGCCCCGCTGTGTCACCATGGCCCCTTGGTTCCATGGGCTCCAGTGGTGCCACAAGGATCCCCTTGGTTCCATGAGGTCCCCACAGTGTCCCAGTGATCTCCATGGGAAGGGAAGAACCCAGCCCCAGTGTTGCAGGGGCACCCACCAGAGGCCAAGGCCCACCAGACTTGATGGTACTGGCAGGCTGTGCCTGGGAGCAACCCTTTGATATACGGAATTTTAGAGGTGGAATCCCAATTTCAGACATGGACACCTGGAAGAGAAGGATGGTTCTTTTCCATAGGAAAGAAAGCACGGAACACTGATCCAACAGTGTGATTTGGGGATCTGTGGGGGCTATTGGGGATCCTTTTTGCACCTCATGACCCAACAGGAGCATCTCTAATAAACTTTGCCTGAAGCTCCCACTGTGGCCATGACAGGAACCCCTGTGAGTGTCTGGGACATCCCGGCTCTTTGGCAGCCTGGGGACTCCTGGAATGTCACTGTGGAGCCCCCATGAGTGCCTGTGACAAATTGGTGCCTGTGCAGCCCAAGGTGCCCTGGGATGTCACCATGGAATGGCTGTGACTGCCTCTGACCACAGAGCTCTTTTCCATCCCCAGAAAGGCCTGGGAGGTCTCCATGGAGCACCTGTCTGTGCCTGTGACATTCCAGCTCTGGAACAGCCTGGAGACTCTTGGAAAGATCCCATGGAGCCCCTGTGAGGGCCTGTGACAAATCTGATCCTTAGCAGGCAACCATCACCAGCCCCCTGTTGCTGTGGTCAGTTTCCATGGCAACCATCACCAGCCCCCTGTTGCTATACTCAGTCCCTTGGCAGCTCCATGGTGACCCCATGCCAGGGGTGGTTGCCATGGACACCAGCTCAGGCCTGCAGCCAGAGCCCATTGCCATGGCAACCATTTCCAGTCCCATCCCCAGGCTCATGGGATCCCAGAGCCACAGAATTGGCGGAGCTGGGAGGGACCCATCAGGATCCTCCAGTCCAACTCCTGGCCCTGCACAGGACACCCCAACAATGCCAGCCTGGGCCTGGCAGCGCTGGCCAAACGCTGCTGCAGCTCAGAGAGCCCTGGAGCTGGGACCATTCCCTGGGGAGCCTGGGCAGGGCCCCAGCAGCCTCTGGGCAAAAACCTTTTCCTGACATCCAACCTGAGCCTGCCCCGACTCAGCTGCAGCCGCTCCCTCCACTCCTGTGCCTGGGCACCAGAGGGAAGAGGTTCCCACAGCCCCAGCCAGGGACCCACTCCCAAGGCTGCTGCCATGGCCACCAGGGCTGGCACCAGCTGGGATGCTCGTTCTCCATGGGCTGGGGTTTAGGAATGGGATTCCCCAATTTCCTGCTCCTGCTAAAACCACGCTGCCGTGCGCTGCCCTCCCGCCTCCCATGGAAAGCACAAAAGGCAAAGATCCGGGGCTGGGATAAGAACAATTTATTGGGAACAGCAACGAGATAAGGAACAAATGGAACAGAAACAGTATTGATAACCGAAGGGATCAATAAAACTGTTTACAGGGAAAACTACAACATCAACTACTGGCTCTTCCCAGTTTCGTATTTCCCCTCCCTGGAAAGGACACCCTTCTCCTCAGGGAGAGAGAGTCCCTTTCCTGCCCCTGGCAATGTTCTCAGGTGGGAGTGAATGTAATCACATGGCCATGGCCAGACCCTCATGTTCTTCATTCCACACCATGTCATTGACAGGGGCAGGAAAAGGGACAGGTGTCTTCCCAGCATGGATCACAGGGAACATGGATCCCCAGGGCTCTTTCCAACATGGGTTTCCCCATGGGGGTTGAAGCTGGAGCTGGGCACAAAGCTCCTCCTGCACTTGGGGCATTTGCAGGGCGTCTCTTACCGGTGACTCTGTTGGTGTCTTTTCAAGTTAGAGCTGCTGGTGAAGCTCTTCCCACACTGGGAACACTCGTAGGGCTTCTCCCCAGTGTGGATGCGCCGGTGGGTGATGAGGTGGGAGTTGTGCTTGAAGCCCTTCCTGCAGTCAGGGCAGCGGAAGGGCCTCTCCTCTGTGTGAATCCGCTCATGCAGGAGGAGACTGGAGCTGGTCTGAAACCTCTTCCCACACTGGGGACACTCGTAGGGCCTCTCCCCAGTGTGGATGCGTTGGTGCCTGATGAGATCTGAGCTGCAGCTGAAGCCCTTCCCACACTCCCCACACTCGTAGGCCCATTCCCCAGTGTGGATCATCTGGTGGCGGATCAGGTGGGAGCTCTTCCTGAAGCTCTTCCCACACACCAAGCACTTGTAGGCTTCTCCCCATCATGAAGCTGCTCATGGGCCACCAGCTCTGAGCTCTGGCTGAAGCCCTGTCCACCTTCCTGGCTCAGGGTGGGTCTTTCCTCCTCAGAGCACCCTGGGCTGGCTTTGTAGCCCCTCTTCCTGTACAATCTCTGGGGATTTTCCTCCCTGTTGGATTCCTCCACTCTGGAATCACTCAAAACAGCCTCTTCCGTGAGGTTCTGCTGTGGGGATTTGTCCTCCCTGGTCTCCATCCTCAGCATCTTCCCTGGGGGAGGAAGGAAAAGGAGAGGATGGGATTTGCCTCTGTGCCACAGGAGAGGGGAAGGAGATCCCCCCAGTGCATCCCCAGCAGGACGGGGTTGACACCGGGTTCGTCCTGCAGCCGGGGGCCGTGCTGGGCTGGGAGATGGAGCAGGAGAGAGGGGGAAAGGGGCACTGACTTCCTCCTCACCTGCCTGGGTGTCCCAGGGCTCCTTCCTCTTCCTCACAGCCTCCTCCTCCATCTGGCCAAGAACTGAAGATGGGAAATTCTCTTTTAGGAGGAAAACAAAGGATGAGCACACTGGATTTTGTACTGGTTTGAAGGCAAACCTGGGGAGGGTCTAAACCAGGAGTACAATTTAATAAGAAAATTTCGATCAAGGCAATGATACAGAAACGCTGCCTTAAACTGACAGAGTCAGGATATAACCTGACACCCTGTTGCTCAGGGTGGTGGCAGCAGTCCCATTAAATGGTGGCTGCAGTCCTGTTGGAGAGATGAACGTGATTCTGTCCAAGCAGTGATCCTGTAGAAGGTTCTAGTCTTCCTCTGGAGGTCCAGGGATGGTTCTGGAGCTCTTGTCCTCTGGGAATCCAGAAGGCAAGCTGCTCCTGGTGTTGCAAGGCTCAGCTTATATTCTGGTAGGAATGCTTGGATCCTCCCCCTGGGCGGAGCATCCCACAATGGGATGATGGAATTTTATCAGTCCTGCAGTGACACACAATGGCCCATTCGCAGAAGATATCTCCCCTGGAGGGCGTTATCAGGGCTGAGTCATGGAAGAGATTAAGAACACTGCCCCACCTGTTTATAGCAGTTGATGAAGATGGGGATTGAAAACGTGCATTTGGTTCCATCTTACATTGCAACCTGAAACAGTGGGGGAATCCCTGCTCAGGGGGTGAACACCACCCCCCTTACCCAAACTGGCTCAGGTGTAAAACCCCCACCCCGGGAAGGCCACACACACAGGGGACAATGTCACCCTTGGACCACTCCAGGGGAGATCTCTGTCCCTCTCAGTCCCTGGCTTTCACCCCTTTTCTCTTTCAAAGGCTGGGGGCTTTGCCAAATCTAAGAATAATTTTTTTTCTTTGTCCCTGTCACCTTTGTCACATCTACACAGAGCTTTCCCTTCCTTTTCATAATCTTTTCATAAAAGAGTAATTGCAATGTATTGGGCCGAATTTCCACTTTTCTTTTATCAGAATGTGCCAGCAGCTGAGCTGGAGCTCTGCAGGACCAATGGATTTTGGAATTGCCACAGAATTGCTTCAACTGTCAGTTTATTAAATTTTGCGATTTGTTCTCGTTTCCACCACAAGTTACTTGTGGGAAGAGCAAATTCAAGGCATTTTCTGTAGGCTTAAGTTTGATTTTTGTCAAGAAACAACTTCACTTTGTCCAGTGCCCAGGGAATGCTCAAGGGGTCACTGAGCCTCTCAGACTGGGGTATGCTTGAGAGGGGCTTGGGAGGGTTTGTCCCCGTCCCAGTCACCCTAGGCCATTCCCCAGGATTGTCCCTGTCCCTGTCACCCCAGGCCATTCCCCAGGGGTGTCCCTGTCCCTGTCACCCCAGGCCATTCCCCAGGGGTGTCCCTGTCCCTGTCACCCCAGGCCATTCCCCAGGGGTCTCCATCATTCTCACCCAGGGAATGCCTGGGGGGTCTCCCTCCCTCTCACCCCTGTGCCATGGGATGCTCGGGGCTCTCTGTCCCCTGGCCCTGGGGGATGCTCGGGGGGTCTCCATCCCTCTGGCCTCAGGCAATGCCTGTGCAGGGCTGGGCACCAGGGGCTCTGTGTCCCTCTCACCGCTGAGGCTGCTCGGGACTGGGGGGGCTCTGCCACCTTCTCACCCCTGGGGAGGCAGGGGGGGTCTCTGTCCCTCTCAGCCCTGCTGTGACCCCACCCAAACATCATCAGGGTCACAGGGACAGAGACACCCCCAAAGCCCCAGAAGGGCTGAACCTGGGATTTGGTTTGGGGCTGAGGATTTAGGAAGGGGCTGGAATTGAGGCTGGGGTTGGAGTTGGGCCTGAGATTTGGATTAGAGCTGGGATTGGGGTTAAGACTAGACATGGCTAGGCTTTAGGGCTGGGGTTGGGATTGGGTCTGGGGCTAGATGAGTGTGGGGCTGGGATAAGATTAAATTCAGAACTGTGAGTGTGTCTGAACATGCAGTGAGATTGAGACCAGGATCAGGGTCAGGTTTGGGACTGAGCTCACCCAGAGCAGGACAGTGGGGATGTCACTGCAGGATGGTTTGGGGAAAATCCTGTTTTGGGGAAAAACAAGGTGTTAATGCCTTGTGCTGGGGATTCCTCCTACTCAAGTCCATCTCTAGAAGGCATCTGGTGTCCATAAAAACCTTCAAAAATGAAGAGTGAATCAAAAAAAGGCACCAGGAGTGTACCATGTCCAGTCTCATCCCTCTGGGGTTCTGGTGGTCCCCTGTCTCAGGGCTGCTGGGGATCCTCAAGGGTCCCCAGGACCCCTCTCCAGGGTCCTGCTTAGGGATGCTGGGGGGTTTTGGGGTCCCCTTCTCCAGCCTCACCCCAGTTCAGCCACTTGGAGGTCCCCCCTCTTCCCACCACCCTGGCCTCGTATGGGGCAAATTTGGGAGAAAATCTCCAAAAGAGTTTCCTCTAGAAAGCAGATTTAAGAAGCCCCTCCCCCAACCGGATTGGGAAAATATTTCCATGGAGGAAAGGGGAAAAAACTGTTTCTTTACCAGGCAAAGCATTCACCAGCACAACAAATGAACAGTATTAAACAATAAACCTCTTGCCTCTCCAAAAGAGATGACAAACTCACAAAGTCCCTCTGTGGGCTGTAGCTCAGCTCACTCAGTCTCTTATCAGTCTCTTATCAGTCTCTTATCAGTCTCTCCAGCACTGGAAATGCCGCGGCCCAGGCCTGGTCCAGTGGGCCACAGGTAGGAGCTGCCAGTGGTGTTCTGGGTGTTCAGTGCAGAGCAGGTTCAAACAGCTCCAAAGAAAAAGAAAAATAACAATCCAGGCAACTTCTCTGCCTCAGAGAGCTAAAAACTAACTAAAAGCAAAGGAGAGCTCTGTCCCACCCTCTGTCCATCCAGGAGCCGGAATGTGGAGGAGTGACTGCAGTGTATGAAAGCAAACTGCAGCTTCTTCCTCCTCCTCTTGGCTCTCAGAACCAGCCTTAAAGGTGCAGAACTCATTTCTGGGCTAAAGGGACCGATGGGGCACGAGCATCATGAAGTCACCCCAGGACACACCCCTGTCAGGGTCACGGGGTCCCATCCCCGCCTCATCTCCTGGCTGCCGGGGGGGCCCCAGCTCCGGTATCGCCCCTTCCCCTCTCCCCGCCCCGGGGGTCCCCCGTTCCACAGCCCCGGCTCTCACGGGGATCCCCAAAACCAATGTCCCGTCCCGTCGGTACCGGGCCATCCCCACGTGGACCCCCCGGGACCCTCCCGAGGGGCGATCGTGGCTCCTCTGGCCCCGAAAAAGCTCCTCTTAGGGAGCCCGGAGATATCCGGGGCTCGAGTCCGGGATCTGCCGGCTCCGAACACTCTCCAAAAAAATCCTCCCGGACACCCCAGGCTGGAGTTATTTGGGAATTTAGCTACTTGAGCTGGGCTTCTTGTAGGACTTTTAGCAGACTTGTGTTCCTCACCTTTGAGTAAATGAACTTTGTCAGTCACGCTGATATCATTTGCTCCCTCTTCTCCAGTGATTTTAACAAACTTTTCAAGGAAAGACAACAAAATATTTTCTTTTTCACTGGCCACCCACAACAGCCATTTTCCCCATCAGTTCTTCCATAAGTTCCCCAGGAGGAAGGAGGGACGGTGTCCAAGTTTCCAAGAGTTCTTCCAGAAAGAACCACAACCTCCTCAGAGGGAACCATGCTGTTGTCAAAGGCACCTGGGGTGAGACAAGAGTGCCCTGAACTCACTGTGCAAAAATAATGTCACAGTCTGGTTACGCAAATTGTTAGAGAAATGCCTCTGCCCCAGTTAAGGTGCTAATGAGACCAAATCCAAAGTGGATTTTATTGAACAGTAAATGTGAGGTAGAGAGAGAGATGGAAAGAAAGAGAAAAGGGGGAGAGCAAGGGAGTGACAGGGACAGAGACCTCCCTGGGGCAGGGCAAGTGTGACATTGTCCCCTGTGTGTGTGGCCTTCCCAGGGTGGGGGTTTTACACCTGAGCCAGTTTGGGAAAGGGGGGTGGTGTTCACCCCCTGAGCAGGGATTCCCCCACTGTTTCAGGTTGCAATGTAAGATGGAACCAAATGCACGTTTTCAATCCCCATCTTCATCAACTGCTATAAACAGGCGGGGCAGTGTTCTTTATCTCTTCCATGACTCAGCCCTGATAACGCCCTCCAGAGGAGATATCTTCTGTGAATGGGCCATTGAGTGTCACTGCAGGACTGATAAAATTCCATCATCCCATTGTGGGATGCTCCGCCCAGGGGGAGGATCCAAGCATTCTTACCTGAATATAAGCTGAGCCTTGCAACACCAGGAGCAGCTTGCCTTCTGGATTCCCAGAGGACAAGAGCTCCAGAACCATCCCTGGACCTTCAGAGGAAGACCAGACCCTTCTACAGGATCACTGCTTGGACAGAATCACGTTCATCACTCCAACAGGACTGCAGCCAACATTTAATGGGACTGCTGCCACCACCCTGAGCAACAGGGTGTCAGGTTATATCCTGACTCTGTCAGTTTAAGGCAGTGTTTCTGTATCATTGCCGTGACCTTAATTTTTTTATTAAATTATAATTCTGGCATAGACTCTCCCCCAGGTTTGCCTTCAATCCAGTATAAAATTTCGTGTGCTCATCCCTTGTTTTCCTGCCAAAGCAGGATTTCCCATCCTGAAACATTCACTAGATGAAGGAGGAGGCTGTGAGGAAGAGGAAGATGCCCCAGGAGCCCCAGGCAGGTGAGGAGGAAGTCAGTGCCCCTTTCCCCCTCTCTCCTGCTCCATCTCCCAGCCCAGCACAGCCCCTGGCTGCAGGACAACCCTGCTGCCAACCCCGGCCTGCCGGGGGATGCTCTGGGGGGATCTCCTTCCCCTTCCCCCTGGCATGGAGGCAAATCCCATCCTCTCCTTGTCCTTCCTCCCCCAGGGAAGAAACTGAGGATGGAGACCAGGGAGGACAAATCCCCACAGAAGAATCTCGTGGAAGAGGCCATTTTAAGTGGCTCCACGGTGCAGAATTCCAACGTGGAGGAAAAGTCCCAGAGATTCCACAGGAGGAGGGACTACAAAGCCAGCCCAGGGTGCTCTGAGGAGGAAAGACCCACCCTGAGCCAGGAAGGTGGACAGAGCTTCAGCCAGAGCTCAGAGCTGGTGGTGCATGAGCAGCTTCACAATGGGGAGAAGCCCTACAAGTGCTTGTTGTGTGGGAAGAGCTTCAGGAAGAGCAGCACCCTGATCCGCCACCAGATGATCCACACTGGGGAATGGCCCTGTGAGTGTGGGGAGTGTGGGAAGGGCTTCAGCTGCAGCTCCGCCCTCATCACCCACCAACGCATCCACACTGGGGAGAGGCCCTACAGGTGTCCCGAGTGTCAGAAAAGGTTTCAGACACGCTCCAATTACCTCTGCCACCAGCGCATTCATACAGAGGAGAGGCCTTTCCGCTGCCCTGAGTGCGGGAAGGGCTTCAAGCACAACTCCCACCTCATCATCCACTGGTGCATCCACACCGGGGAGAGGCCCTACGAGTGCCCCACCTGTGGGAAGAGGTTGCAGACCAGCAAAAATCTCTGCCTGAATGAGCAGAGTCACACCCAGGAGAGGCCCTTCTGCTGCCCTGATTGCAGGAAGGGATTCAGGAAAAAATCCACCTTCATCATCCACTGGCGCATCCACACTGGGGAGAGGCCCTACAAGTGTCCCACTTCATGGGAAGAGCTTCTCCATGAGCTCGAATTTGACCAGAAACCAATGGAGTCGCCAGTAAGGGAAGTTCTGCGAGTGCCCCAGCTGCAGGAAGAGCTTCATGCACCACTCCAGCTTCTTTCTCCATTGGAGGTCCCACGTTGGGAAGAGCCCTGGGGATCCATTTTCCCTGTAATCCATGCTGGGAAGACAGCTGTCAATTTTCCTGCCCCTCCCAATGACCTGATGTGGCATTGAAAAATATAAGGATCTGGCCATGGCCCTGTCATTACATTCACTCCCACCTCAGGTCATTGCCAGGGGCAGGAAAGGGACTCTCTCTCTCTCTCTCTCTCTCTCTCTCTCTCTCTCTCTCTCTCTCTCTCCCTGAGGAGAAGGGTGTCCTTTCCAGGCAGGGGGAAATACATGGCCAGGAAGACCCAGTGAGTTGTGTTTTAGTTTTCCCTTTAAAAGTTTTATTTATCCCTTCTGTTATCAATATTGTTTCTGTTCCTGTTTGTTCCTTATCTCATTTCTGTTCCCAATAAATTGTTCTTATCCCAGCCCCGGATCTTTGCCTTTTGTGCTTTCCATGAGAGGCTTGAGGGCAGCAAGGGCAGCGCGGTTTTAGCGGGAACAGGAAATTGGGGAATCCCATTCCTGAAGCCCAGCCCATGGAAACCAAGCATCCCAGCTGGTGCCAGCCCTGGTGGCCATGGCAGCAGCCTTGGGAGCGGATCCCTGGCTGGGGCTGTGGGAACCTCTTCCCTCTGGTGCCCAGGGACAGGAGTGGAGGGAACGGCTGCAGCTGAGCCGGGGCAGGCTCAGGTTGGATGTCAGGAAAAGGTTTTTGCCCAGAGGCTGCTGGGGCCCTGCCCAGGCTCTCCAGGGAATGGTCCCAGCTCCAGGGCTCTCTGAGCTCCAGCAGCATTTGGCCAGCGCTGCCAGGCCCAGGCTGGCATTGTTGGGGTGTCCTGTGCAGGGCCAGCAGTTGGACTGGAGGATCCTGATGGGATCCACCCAGGGACTCCACCCTTTTCTACAGGAGCCGTGCTGCAACAGACCCACATCTGACACTGCAGGAGGACTGCAGCCACAATTCCAATTGGATTGCTACCAACAGCCTGACCAACAGGGTGTCAGGTTGTGTTCTGGTTCTGTCATTGCTGTTTTAGTTTACTGCATTGTTTATTTTCTCCTTTTATTTTCTTCCCCAATAAAGAACTGTAATTTCCTGCTCCCCTTTTTTTTGCCTGAGAGCCCCTTAATTTAAAATTTATAGCAATTTGGAGGTGCGGGGAGGTTATATTCTCCAATTCAGGGGAGGCTCCTGCCTTCCTTAGCAGGCACCTGTCTTTCCAAACCAAGACAGCAGGACAGAAGGCACTTTGATTCCTTTTGTCCCAAGTTTCTCCTGAGTTCATGACTTCAGATGAACTGGAATGGTCCCGACAGCACAAAAGCAGCCCCAATGAGTAGGATCAACCCCCAGGTCACCATTAAATGCACTCAATCCACACCTTCCAGAGCCCAGCAGCAATTCCTGCCTGTGCCCCCAGCTCTGGCTCAGCCTGAGGGGCATCGCTCTGGTGTGTGCGGGGCCGGCTCCTGCAGGACACAGCGCTGGGAGCTGCTCTGTGTCCCACAGCTTCGGCATCTCAGGCGCCGCTCCACAGCTGTGGGGCTGCGCCACCACTGTTCCATGGCTGTAGCTCCTGTGCCACCACTGTTCCATGGCCGTAGTTCCTGTGCCACCACTGTTCCATGGCCGTAGTTCCTGTGCCACCACTGTTCCATGGCTGTAGCTCCTGTGCCACTACTGTTCCATGGCTGTAGCTCCTGTGCCACCACTGTTCCATGGCCGTAGTTCCTGTGCCACCTCTGTTCCATGCCTGGAGTTCCTGTGCCACCACTGTTCCATGGCTGTAGCTCCTGCGCCACCACTGTTCCATGGCTGTAGCTCCTGTGCCACCACTGTTCCATGGCCGTAGTTCCTGTGCCACCACTGTTCCATGCCTGGAGCTCCTGTGCCACCACTGTTCCATGGCTGTAGCTCCTGTGCCACCACTGTTCCATGGCTGGAGTTCCTGTGCCACCACTGTTCCATGGCTGTAGCTCCTGTGCCACCACTGTTCCATGGCCGTAGTTCCTGTGCCACCACTGTTCCATGGCTGTAGCTCCTGTGCCACCACTGTTCCATGGCCGGAGTTCCTGTGCCACCACTGTTCCATGGCCGTAGTTCCTGTGCCACCACTGTTCCATGGCTGTAGCTCCTGTGCCACCACTGTTCCGCCTTTTCCATGCTCACTCCACTGCTGCTCCAAAGCTGTGCTATGCTGTTTCAGCAAGGTTCCTCTGCTCCTGCACCACTGCTCCACTGCTGCTCCACACTGCTCATCTCCCCCTGTTCCACTGCTCCTTCTCTGCTCCTCCCCTGCTCCCCCGCTGTGTTCCACGGCTGCTGCTTCTGTTATAGTGCTGCTGCCACAGCTGCAGTGTCACAGAGAGGGGAACGTTCGGGCAACAACCACTGTGGTGTCACAGAGACCGGGACAACGGGACTGCCACAGCTGTGGTGTCACAGAGAGGGGAGCTCTGGGGCTGCCACGGCTGTGGTGTCACAGTGAGGGAAATGTTGGGGTGGCTGCTGCTGTAGTGTCATAGAAGGGAACACTGTGGCTGCCAGTGCTTTGTTGTCATAGAGAGGAGAACACTGGGGCTTCCACTGCCCCCAGTGATGTCATAGAGAGGAGTACATTGGGGCTGCCATCCTTGTGAGCTCAAAGACAGGGTAACCTTGGGGCTGCTACCCCTGGTTTGTCATGGAGAGGCTAATCTTGGGGCTGCCCCCGCTGTGGTGTCATAAAGAAGTCAATGTTGGGACTGCCAATGCAGTGGTGTGACAGACAGGGGAATGTGTGGGGAGTCACTGCTGGGGTGTCACAGACAGGGGAGCATTTGGGGCTGCCACCCCTGTGGTGTCACAGAGAGGGGAATGTTGGGGCTGCCACTGTGGTGCTGTCATAGAGAGGAGAATTCTGGGGGTGCCACCTCTGTCGTGTCACAGAGAGGGGAACACTGGGGGTGCCACCTCTGTGGTGTTACAGAGAGGGGGACGAGGACTGGCACAGCTGTGTTGTCACAGAGACAGGAACAGTGGGGGCAACCACTCTGGTGTCATAGAGAGGGCAACATTGTGGCTTTCACCACTGTGGTGTCACAGAGAAGGGATTTAGGGCTGCCACAGCTGTGGTGTCACAGAGAGTGGAAGGTCAAGATTGCCTCCGATGTGGTGTCACAGAGAGGGGGACACTGGGGCAGCCATCACTGTGATGTCACAGAGAGGGGAATTTTAGGACTGCCACCTGTTCTGTCACAGGGAGGGGAACATTGGAATTGCCACCCTTGTTGTGTGACAGACAGGGGAACGTTTGAATTGTCACTGCTGTGGTGTCACAGAGAGGGGGACATGGTCTTGCCACAGCTGTGGTGTCACAGAGTGGGGACACTGTGGCTGCCACCCCTGTGGTGTCACAGACAGGGGAATGCTCGATCTTGAAGTGCTGTGGTATCATAGAGAGGGGAACATTGGTGTTGCCACTGCTGTTGTGTCACAGACATGGGAACACTGCCAAACCTGCCCTGGTGCTGTGCCCACTCCAGTGCTGCTCCTCTGTGACACTGCAGTGCCTCCTGGGGACATTGTTCACACTCTGGAGACTCATGGGACTATAGGAGCCCTGTGACTCTCCAGGGTCTTGTAGAATCCATGGAACCAAGAGGAGACTGTGAAACTCTGGGCTTCATGGAACCATCCACTGTGATACCTCAGGGCCTCATGGTTCCCAGGAATCCTTGTGACTCTACAGGACTAAATGGAACCAAGGGGACATTGTGACACTGTGGAGTTCATGGAACTGAGAGGATGCTCTGAGACTCAGGTGCCTGAAGATGCTCAGGAGCCGTTGTGACCCTGTGGCTTGTGGAACCAAAGGGACACTGTGACCCTGTGGGGTCTCATGGAATCCAGAGGCCCTTGTGACTCAGTGAGGACAGTTGGAACCAAGGATCCATTGAGATATCTCAGGGCCTTGTGTTGTCCAGGGATCCTTGTGACATTGTGGGGCCTCATGGAACCAAAGGGACCCTGGGACACTGTGTGATCTCAGGGAACCAAGGGGACTCAGAGACACTGTGGGGCCTCCTGGTTCTCAGTCACTTCTGACACTTGTGTCCATCTACAAAGAGGCAAAGCTGGGCAGCCTGAGCCTGTTGATCCAGAATATTCGCATCTCCATGGGAGGATGTTCCTGCCAGCTGTGGTGCTTTGTGTTCTCTCTGCTCTCTGGGGGAATTGCATCCTACAGGAGACCCCAACTACTCCTGTAGCTGACACCACAGGGCCTGCTGTGGGGTGGGAGCAGAGGCATCTTTCACTCCATCATGTTGCTCAGAGCCCATCCAAGCAGGAAGGTTTCCAAGGATTGGGCATTCACTGGCTCTCCACTAAGGCTAATGGTGAAAGCAGGGCACTGGGGGAGGCAGCAGGGAGAGCAGAGGCTGTGCTGGGTGAGCGAGGGAAGAGAATGAGTGCAGAAGGCACAGCCCACCAGGAGGCCACCAGGCAGAGCCGTGGAGCCTCCCCAGGTGAGGGTGACCTGCCCAGGGAGTGCCCTGCTGCCCCCGGGACTGTGCTGCCACCCCCGGTGGAGGTGTTTGCCCAGCAGGATGTCCCCTGGTCACTCGGGACCGTGCTGCTGTCCCAGGCGGGAGGGCGCTGCCAGCTGAGTGTGCCGTCCCTGGGGTCAGTGGTGGAGGCGCCCCGAGCAGCCTGGCTGTGTTAAATGAGCACCCTGCAGCCCCTCTGTGCCCTGCCATGGCTGCCAAGACACCTGAAAGGACTGGCTGCTGTGCTGCTGTGCCCTCTGCTGCCCCTTGTTCTGCCCTGCTGGCAGAAACTGCCGCAACCGCCCAAGCCCAGCGCGGTTGTCAATGGAGCGCGCTGCTGCTGATCCAGATGGTGGAGAGACGTCATGCTGCAGAGCCACATTGAACAGGCACTCTGCCACTCTGCTGTGCCCTGCTGCCGCAGCTGGAACCCCAGAAGCAGCACTTGGTAGCAGCAGGGAGGCGCTTTGCCACTGCAGCCACTGCAAGGCACCCAGCCACCACCACTGTGAGATGCCTTGCTGCTGCAGGACAGTGCCTGGCCATGGAGCGGGGTTTGCTGCCCCTCCACCAGGCCCTGCCACACCAGCTGAGATCTCAGAAGCGGTGCCCGGCCCCTGCGAGATTCCAGCTCCTCTGTGCCATGCTGCTGCCCCTGTAGCCATCTCTGCCTGCACTGGAACCACCTCTCTGTGCTTTGCTGTGACTGAAAGCGCCCCTACAGCTGTGCCCAGCCACGGCGAGACAGTGCCCGGCCCTGGCGGGAGAGCGCCCTGGCACTGTAAGGGGGTGCCTGGCTGCGGAGCCATTCCTGGCTGCTATGGAGCTGCCCGTGCCTGTTGTCAAGCTGTACCTGGCTGCTGTGAGACTCCCAGCTGCTGTGGAACACCTGGCTACGATCAAGCCGTATCTGTCGCTCCATGCCCTGCTGTCAACTGCTGGGAAAAGGCGTCGGCTGAGCAGTTCATGCAGAGGAGGGTCCCCGGCGGGGGTCCCTGGGCCAGTGCCCCACCTTGGCCAGCACCCAGCAGCCAGCTTAGAACTGGTGCAAACCAGGTGCAAAAATCTGACTGTCTAAAAAAACAAAGCATCCCAAAGGCCTGAGGTGGGTGATGATACGATGGGATTGCTGCCCAGTGCTCTGAATGTCAAAGTGAAGAAATTCAGTGAAGTGCAGGCAAAAGGCGGGAGCGACTGTGATTCTCTTAAGGCAGTTTTTGAGAGTATAGTTACAAACTGGGCATTGCTGCAGTGATTGCACCTCCTCATGGTCCTGCTGGAAACCCTGTGTAATGTAACCCAGTCGATCTCTGCCCCAGCACAGAGGTGGTGGGGATGGCCAGTTCAATGTCCTCCTGTTGAAATGTCATCCTCCTGAAACAAACAGTAAGAGCTGGGTGGCTCTTTGCCCAAGACCTGACTCCAGGATTTTAAAGTGGGCAAAAGATTGCTATGGCCTTGCTCTGTCCTTCTTATTCTACCTCTCCTAAACTTGTGGCAAATTTACTATCCGGATCCATAAAATGGGAAACCATTTTAAAACAAAACCTCTAAACATAACTAGGCGACCTGGTGTCCCAGGGTCTACAACTGGACACCTTCTCTCAATTTTGCAAGGTAAACCTGGGGTTTTTATTTTCTAAACACCAGCTAGACCTGTTGTCTAAAAACTGGGTAGACCTAGTGTTGAAAAATTTACCATCTCACCCCCCCAGTATGTGAATTGGCCTCTCTGGTGAACTTAGAGTTTTCTAGATTGGACTTGTTTATGAATAACTTTGAATGTGTTCATTTTCCCGCAAGCTGGGAGGGTTTGAGCAGGCTGCCTGAGGTCTATGAACAGTTTGCACCACGGCCAAGTGTGGAACTGAAGATCTGCCTTCCGAGGAACTGTGAATCGTTTGTCCTTGACAACAGGTAGAGAAACAGCAATTGTGAGACTGAGGGCACACCAGAAACATCACCTGCTGAACCAGAGAACGACACCAAGCCGGCGACATGCCCAGCTCAGACAGAGAACCACGGGGAACAGACACTGCAAGACATCCTTACTGTGACTGCTCCTGATAACAAATCCACCTTGTCCTTGCTGCAGTACCCAGGTGAACTGTGTGTTGGGCTTGATTGAACACCTGAGGGTAGCCCACGGGATAAGGAGGGTTTGTTTTCTGTGTGCTCAATGTGGAAAAGAGAAGAGTAATTCTCATGGTATTGTTTGTCACTTTGGTAAATGCAGGGGAGCAGCAGAAATGGCTCCAGGCAGGGAGTGGATATATGAGGAATGCAGCAGAGACTTCAAGATGAAAATTGCTCTGGGAAAACACAAAAGATTGGCACATTCATTGGTTAGAAATCAGGAAAGGGTTGCTGTTTTCCACCCAAAAGAGACTTCCAACCCAGGAGCCCACCAAAAATGCTGGACTAAAGAGGAAGAACTACTGGTAAGATTGGAGGCTCAGTTTGAGGGCAACAAAAGCATCAATAAACTCATTGCAGGACACACATCACAAGCAAAACAGCTGAACAAATCAGGGACAAAAGGAGATTGCTGCCCAGGAAACCAGCTGAGGATGTAGATAAGGAACCTGGCATGAGTCATGAAACCAGGAGAGCAGCTGGGGGCCTGAGAATGGACTTGGACAAAGATCTTGGGAGGAGTCAGATGCCTGGGAGAGCAGCTGCTGGAAGGAAAACAGATCCCAAGATGAGTCACCACCCTGATAAAGATAACAACAGCTGGGAAACAGCAAGTGACAGAGGGAGGGGGAGCTGCAGGCCCATTATCTCAGAACCCTCAGTGAATGGCTATCAGCTGGGACAATTCACACCTTCCTGTGGATATTCAAGCACTTAATAGATGATAAGGAGATGCAATCAACAATCAATCAGCACAGGAATGCTTTTGATGCCTTGAATTAATCAGCCAGATAAGAACAGCAACCCAAGATAAGAGAAAAATGGGGAGCCAGGAAAAAGGACCAATAAGACCTTTTCAAAAGTGGATGAAAAGAAGAACAGTTAAGAAAGGTCATTTTCTTTGCTTCTAAGACCTGTTCCATCTAGATAGGGGAAAACTTGCTAAAATTATCCTGAATGACAAAGAGTGTTTGTCCTGTGAAATCCCACCCATCGAACTTTATTCAGTTTTTAAAGCCTGATGGGAAACACCTGGAACGTTTGATAGTCTTGGGAACTTCCAAATTGTGGGAGATTAGGGACCGGCCCCAAGATCTGGCATTGTTACGGCAGACAGAAGCCCTCCCCTTTACCGTTACTTAGCCCCACGTGTTGTTGACCATTAACCCCTGTTATAAATGACCCTGCCTAACCGTTAATAAACGCCAGTTACCGTCCACCACATTGGTGTGTGCGTGTGCTTGGTCCATGTGGCAAAGGCGCTGCCACCGAGCCGTCCTTGACCTGGGATGCCACGCCCCAAGCGGCAGCAACACCAAATTAATGGGAAAGCCAACATTAGTGCTTTCAGAGACTTAATTATGGCAAAAGAAATTGAGAAAAATGTGCAGGAGATGAGCAAAAACTCGGCTCCCAGTCCAGGATTACTCTAAGAGACATCAAGAAGATGGATCCAGAGTACTCCTGGACCATGGAGATCTTCAGCTTATGGTTAACATCAGGAAAAATCCCAGACATGGTGAGGGCTTGCAGGACTGTTTTGATTCCTAAATCAACCAAAACAGGGCACATAAGGACATTAACAACTGCAGACCCATCCTGATCGGTTCCATCTTGCTAAGACTGTTCTCCAGGATTTTAACAGCCAAACTGACCAAGGCTTGCCCCCTCAACCCAAGGCAAAGAGGCTTTATAAGGGCAGTGGAATGCTCCGAAAACCTGAAACTCCTGCAAACTAGAATTCAGTCTGCAAAAGGAGAACACAAACCCCTGGCTGTTGTATTTGTGGACATGGCCAAGGCTTTTGACACCGCAAGCCAGCAGCACATTCTACATGCCCTACAGGAAAGGGAGGTAGATCCCCACATCATCAATCTGGTGAGCAATACTGTGAAAAATGTTTTTGTGATTTGTGTCAATCAGCAATGGAATCAGCAAATGCTTTTATCTGCTGTGTGGAAAATGGATGCATTCTTTGGGATAGATACAAAGAAGGCTTATGAAACTTTCTATAGCCAAATAAAGCTTTGAACTAGGGGAAGTATGGTAAAGTAAAGAGATGAGGTAGCAAGATGACTGATGCTTAGAATAAAATAGAGGAAGTTGTGGTGAAGCTAAGGGGACTGCAATGCGACTAAATGCTTATGTGTAATAAAAAGCTTAACAAAATCATGTAGCAGACAGTGGTGAAGGGGCCTCGCTCCAGACAAGCACAAGAAGGACAGGAAGCCAACAACCACCTGGAAAGATGATGAAATTGCTTATTCCAGCTGATTGATATTTACTCATTTCTACTAAACAAGCACACTGGAAACTGCTTTTTTATGCTTAAAAACAGTATATATACACTTTACTGAATTTGTAAGTGGTGTGTGCCATGAGTGGAGCAGTGACTCCCCGGCCAACCAGCGCTGCTTGCTCGCCTTCTTTAAAATCAAAGATATAGAAATAAAATTCACATTGACTATTGAAATTTTATGTATTAGTATGATCCTTGTCACATGGCAGCACTCCCAGTATGGTCCCAGAATAATCCCAGTTACTTTCAAGCACTCCCAGGATGGTCCCGGTTGCCTCCAGCTAGATCAACCCAGTCAGTCCCGGTATGATGCCATTTGCTCCCAGTGTGCTCCCAGTTGCTCCCAGTCACCCCCAGTCCAGGGACGATGTGCATGGTGTGTTCCCAGTCACTCTCAGACACTGCCAGGGTTAATCCAGTCAGTCCCAGTATGATCCAGTGATGACCCCGGTGTGGTCCCAGTTGCTGCCTGTAGGAACCACTTGTGCCCCACATGGTTCCAGTTGCTCCCTTTCACCCTGACTTTTGTTCCAGTCTTTCCCAGTCTTTCCCAGTGTATCCCAGTTCCTTCCAGCATATTCCCAGTTACTCCCAGCATGATCCCAGTAGAAGCCCAGTTGTTTCCAATGACCCTCAGCATGCACCCAGTCACTCCCAGTTCTCCCACATGCTCCTGGCATGATCCCAGTTGCTCACAGCTGCTCCTGCTCACCCAGAGCATGATCCCACTTGCTCCCAGTATATCCCATTTGCCTCCAACAGGGTCACAATTGCACCCGGCAGGCTCCTACTCAGTTCCAGTATGATCCTGGTATGATGTGAGTACAAATGCAGTGCAATCCCAGTCACTGCCCATTTGATCCCAGTATGATCCCAGTACAGCCCAGTCCCTCCCACTGAAGCCACTCCTGGGATCTCCCAGCCCTCTCTGCATTCACCCCTTCCGGATCTCCTGGGAGGAACCCCAAGGGCTGGAAGTCTGCAGCCAGGGTCCCCAACAAGGCCCAGTTTGGATGAAGAAGGAGAGCAAGAAGGGAGGAAGTAAGAGAAGGAGGTTGGCTTAGGAAGGAAAAGGAGGAGGAGGGAGGGAAGATGAGGAGTGGGAGGAAGAGGAGGGACAAAGGAGGATCAGGGAAAGGAGAAGGAACCATGATGTTGAGCACTCCCTGAATTCACAGGCTGTGGGATCATCACCCATCTGTTAGAACTGGAGCATTTATCTTCTGTTAATTGGGCAGTTTTCTTTATCTCTTCCACAACCAATCCATCCTCTGGGAAATATCTTCTCTTAATGGGCCATTGAGTGTCACTGCATGACTGATAAAAACGACATCATCCCATTGTGAGATGCTCCGCCCAGGGGGAGGAGCCAAGCATTGGTACCTGGATATAACCGCATCCTTGGGACACCACATCAGCCTCTTCCCACTGGATTCTCAGAGAAGCAGCTTTCTTCTCCACAGGATTCCCAGAGGAAGACCAGGCCCAACACTACCACCACTGGACCTTCAGAGGAAAACTCCACCCTTCTACAGGATCCTAACAGAACCACATCTGTCACTGCAGGAGCTCTGCAGCCACCATTTCATAGGACTGCTACCAGCAGCCTGACCTGCAGGGTGTCACATCATATTCTGATCTGGTGAGTGGGGTTTTTTTGTAAAACGGCATTTGTATTTTTAAGATTTTCCTAGTTCAATAGCTGTTATTCCTATTCCCATACTTTTGCCTGAGATACCCTTAATTTCAAAATTCTAGTAATTTGGAGGGAGAGGATTTACTTTTTCCATTTCAAGGGAGGCTCTTGCCTTCCTTAGCAGACACCCGTCTGTTCAAACTGAGACAATGTCCCAGGACACCCGGGCAGGTGAGGAAGAAGTCAGTGCCCCTTTCCCCCTCTCTCCTGCTCCATCTCCCAGCCCAGCACAGCCCCCGGCTGCAGGACAGCCCCTCTGCCAATGCCGTCCTGCCAAGAAATCAGTGGGGGGATCTCCTTCCCCTTCCCTCTGGCACAGAGGCAAATCCCATCCTGACCTCGTCCTTCGTCCTCCAAACAAGAAGCTGAGGATGGAGATCAGGGAGGACAAATCCCTGCAGCAGAACCTCATGGAAGAGGCCATTTTGAGCAGCTCTACTGTGCAGGAATCCAATGGGGAAAAAATGTCCCAGAGGTACCAGAGGAGGAAGGGCACCAAACTCAGCCCAGGGTGCTCTGAGGAGGAAAAACGCACCCTGAGCCAGGAAGGTGGGCAGAGCTTCAGCCGGGGCTCAGAGCTGGTGGTGCATGAGCAGCTTCACGATGGGGAGAAGCCCTACAAGTGCTTGGAGTGTGGGAAGAGCTTCAGCCGGAGCAACACCCTGATCCGCCACCAGATGATCCACACTGGGGAATGGGCCTACGAGTGTGGGGAGTGTGGGAAGGGCTTCAGCTGCAGCTCTGACCTGAGTGTCCACCAGATGATCCACACTGGGGAGAGGCCCTATGAGTGTCCTGAGTGTCAGAAGAGGTTTCAGACCAGCTCCAATCTTCTGCTGCACCAGCGCATTCACACAGAGGAGAGGCCCTTCCGCTGCCCCGACTGCCAGAAGGGCTTCAAGCACAAACTCCCACCTCATCAGCCATCAGCGCATCCACACTGGGGAGAGGCCCTATGAGTGTCCTGAGTGTGGGAAGAGGTTTCGGACCAGCTCCCAGCTCCTTGTGCACGAGCGGATTCACACCGAGGAGAGGCCATTCCGCTGCCCTGACTGTGGGAAGGGCTTCAAGCAAAACTCCCACCTCATCACCCACCGGTACATCCACACCGGGGAGAAACCCTATGAGTGTGGGGAATGTGGGATGAGCTTCAGCCGCAACTCTCACTTGACCAGACACCAACGAAAGCACCAGTGAGGGAAACCCTGCAAATGCCCCAAGTGCAGGAAGAGCTTTGTCCACTGCTCCAGCATCATCCCGCATTGGAGGTCCCACATTGGAAAGAGCTCTGGTTATCTACGTTCCTTGTGATCCATGCTGGGAAGACACCTGTCCCTTTTCCTGCCCCTACCAATGACATGATGTGGGTCCAAGGTTATGAGGGTCTGGTCTTGGCTGTGTCATTACATTCACTCCTACTTCAGGTCATTGCCAGGGGCAGGAAAGGGACTCTCTCTCTCTGCCCTGAGGAGAAGGGTGTCCTTTCCAGGCAGGGGGAAATACATGACTGGGAAGAGACGGTCGGTGGTGTTGTAGATTTCCCTGCAAAAAGTTTTTCTTATCCCTTCTGTTATCCATGTTGTTGTTGTTCCTGTTTGTTCCATATCTGGTTGCTGTTCCCAATAAATTGTTATTATCCCAGCCCGGGATCTTTGCCTTTTGTGCTTTCCATGGGAGGTGGGAAGGCAGCGAGCGGCAGCGCCATTTTAGCGGGAGCAGGAAATTGGGGAATCCCATTCCTAAACCCCAGCCCATTGAGAACGAGCATCCCAGCTGGTGCCAGCCCTGGTGGCCAAGGCAGCAGCCTTGGGAGTGGGTCCCTGGCTGGGGCTGTGGGAACCTCTTCCCTCTGGTGCCCAGGGACAGGAGTGGAGGGAACGGCTGCAGCTGAGTCAGGGCAGGCTCAGGTTGGATGTCAGGAAAAGGTTTTTGCCCAGAGGCTGCTGGGGCCCTGCCAGGCTCCCCAGGGAAGGGTCCGAGCTCCAGGGCTCTCTGAGCTCCAGCAGCATTTGGCCAGCGCTGCCAGGCTCAGGCTGGCATTGTTGGGGTGTCCTGTGCAGGGCCAGCAGTTGGACTGGAGGATCCTGATGGGTCCCTCCCAGCTCCGCCAATTCTATGGCTCTGGGATCCCATGAGTCTGGGGATGGGACTGGAAATGGTTGCCATGGCAACAGAACTCTGGCTGCAGGCCTGAGCTGGTGTCCATGGCAACCACCCCTGGCATGGGGTCTCCATGGAGCTGCCAAGGGACTGACCATAGACACAGGGGGATGGTGATGGCTACCATGGAAACTGACCACAGCAATGGATTCTAGTGATGGCTGCCTGCTAAGGATCCGAGTTGCCTCAGGCACTCAGAGGGGTTCCATGGGGACATTCCAAGAGTTTCCAGCCTCTTCAAGAGCTGGAATGTCACAGGCACAGACAGGGGCTCCATGGAGACCTCCCAGGGCTTTCTGGGAATGGTAAAGAGCCCTGTGGTCAGAGGCAGTCACAGCCATTCCATGGTGACATCCCAGGGCACCTTGGGCTGCAAAGGCACCGATCTGTCACAGGCACTCATGGGGGCTCCACGGTGACATGCCAGGAGTCCCCAGGCTGCCAAAGAGCCGGGATGTCCCAGACACTCACAGAGGTTCCTGTCATGGGGAGAGTGGGAGCTTCAGGCAAAAGTTTTGTTTCTTTCTTGGAGAAACTCCTGCTGAGTCATGAGGTAGAGAAATGACACCCAGCAGCCACCACAGAACCACAAAACCCCTGCAGGACCCCATAACTTCTAAAATTCCTTCTCAGAAAGGAGACTGGGAACAGCTGAATCCAATGCTAGCCCCAGACTTTGTCAAAGGTATAAAATATTAGACAGGTGGAATTGAACTTTAATGCAATTTGTCCTACAGGATTAATGATGCAATACCAGATAGATTTCTAGAAAAACAGCTCTATTTATTCTGATCATGATTGGACAGAAAGATCTTGATCAGAGTTCTTTCCTCCACAGCAAAGGAGCTCAAACCATTAGAATCTTCTGCTCCAGGAAGCAATTTTGAAGTCAGCAGGGCCCTGCTGGAGTTGTTGGAGCCCATTGCAGGCAGAGCCTCCTGCTCCAGCAGGAACTGCCTTTCCTGTGCCATCAGCAGGCCAGGTCCCGCTGCAGGAAAAGCCCCAGGCCAGCCCCAGCACAGGAAGGCCTCGGGCACAAGGGCAGAGTGCCGTGCTGGGAGCTGTGCCAGGGAGAGCCTGAGGCACCAAAGGCACCTTGGCAGCAGCAGCTGCTTGCAGGCCATGGCCAGAAGCCTCCCTTGGCAGCCCGGCCTGGTGGCCACCACTGCAGAGCTGCTGCCTCAGGGCTCATTCCTGGCTGGCCTCTGAAAAGCCACTTGTGCTCCAGGAGCCTGACTGGGAAGCCATTGGCCCCAGCACCTTGGGGACAAGTTATGAATGACAAAACTCTTCATGCCAGCAGAGACAAGGCAGGGGCAGAGCAAAGGGCACAGCCAGGCCCAGGGGACAGGGCTGCCATGGTGATGGCTGTGAGGTCACTGCCCCTGCAGCAGCCTGGCTGCCCTCAGCAGACATTCTGGCCACAAGCCTTGTGAGGGCACCCAGCACAGCAGAGAACCCACACTACAGGAATTCTGTCACTGGGGAGGGCAGGGGGTTTCACTGGGTCAGGTTGCACAAAGCTCCTGCTCATGGACAATTCCTAGGATGGCACATCCACTTGTCTCTAAAAGAGTTGAAGTTTTGTTCCACTCTCATCATTGTAAAATATTTCCTCCTTCTAACAAATGTAACTCCAGCCTCATTCACTTTAGAGTTATTGACCCTTGTTCTGCCACTGCAAAATTGCAAGAAAATACCTTTGGCAGGTATTTTTCCATTTTCACAGACATTGGAGAGGACCCAGACATCTCCCAAGATGGGGTTTGGAGGCCTCATCACATAACCAGCAGGTAGAGGCTGCAGGTTCTGGGCTCAGTGGGGTGGAGACTGAGGACAGAACAGGAGTAGCCTGGCAGGGGCTGAAGGGTGGTTTCAGAGAGGCTGGAGCTTTCCTTCCTAGAGCATATGAGCATGAGAAGGAAATAATGGCACCAAGGGCAGCTGGGGAGGCCCAGACAAGGCAGCAGCAGAAAGGAATTTCCCTGTCAGGGCAGGGCTGTGGTTCAACACGTGCCCCAGCAGGAGCCTGGAGCAGCCCAAGGCTTTGTGTGGGCAGGCAGAGGCAGGCAGGAGGCAGAACTGTCAGCAAAGGAAGGGCCCAGCCAGGTGGGGCAGCTGGGGGATGCCGACAGCCTGCAGGGACAGAGGCGCAGGGCAGGGACACCGTAGGACAGCCTGGGCTGCACAGGGCACAGGCATGGGCAGCAGCTGCAAGACAGCCCTGCCAGAGCCAACTCCTGCAGCACTTTGGCCATGGCTGCTGGCCCTGGGCCTGAGGCCAGCAGGAGACAAGTGACCCTTGCAGGCCTGGGGCCTCATTGCCTCCTTGTCCCTGCTCAGCAGCCTGGCAGGGGCCGCCCCATGCTCCTGCCCTTGGCATTGCCCATCCCCACATCCCAGTGCCCCAGCAAGAGCCCTGAGCAATGAGGGAGGGACAGGATCTGCCTGGCCAGGGGCTGGGGCTCAGGCCTTGGCCCTTTGCATTCCTGAAACACATCCAGCTTTGCCCAGCACCAGAGACACGTTTCCCTTGCTTGTCCCCAGCTGTCATCAGTGCTTCCAGGGTTCTGCTCTAACTGGAACCTGGGGACATTTTCACATGAATTGTGTCCCTCAGTGGTACCCATTAAAAGTTAATGAAACTTTGGACTTTGAATGTGAGTTTGAGTTCTCCAGAAGTTTATTGAGCGCACTCTGAGGTACCGAGTCTGATGCAAACAGCACCAAAGCCCCAGAGGGTCATTGAAGTCCTTGTGCTGAGTCTGTGCTGCTGAGCTGGGCTGGGCTGCTGGCCCTGAGTGTCCTAGGTTAGAATAGAAAAATGTCTTCTATTCCCATCCTCAAGAGCTGCTGAAACCAGGAGGGACATTGTTTTGTTCCTTATCTCCTGTTAATGGCCCCATCAATATCTTGCCTCATGACTCAGAGATAACTCCCTCCAGGAGCCATTTCTGTTTATCGGGTAATCAAGGACCCACCCCATGACTCAGAACGATTTCAGCCCATTGTGAGATTCCCTGCCCAGGGGAGAGGAGCTCAGCATCCCCACCTGGATATAATCTGGGCTTTGGGACAGAGCAGTCAGTCTTTCCACTGCATTGCCAGAGGAATAGCTGCCCTTACCCACTGGTTTCCAGAGGACAAGACCTACCAGATTGTTTCTACAGGATCACCGCTTCAACAAGACCATTTCATCTGGACTGCTACCACCCCCCCAACTAGCAGGGTGTCTGGTTGTATTCTGACTCTGTCACTGATTTTTCTTTTGTATTATAGCATATATATGGCTTTATCCCTTTTCCTGATAAATTGTATTTCTGACTTGGAATCTTTTACTGGTTTTGCTTTGAAACCAGAACACAGAGGCAGCTCCTGGCAAGAGCAGCAGAGCTGCAGAGAGACAGCTCTGGCCAGGAGCAGCTCCTGTGCACAGCCCAGCAGGGCTGGGGCACTGCCAGGGCCCCTCAGGGACACCAGCAGGGCACAGACAGAGCTCCCAGGGGCTCAGCACTGGCAGGGGCTGTGGCATGTCCCAGAGGGGGCTGTGGCACAGCAGCACCTCTGTGGCTGTGTGATAGAGGCACAGAGCAGCTGTGATGTCAGCAAGGGGCTGTGTGACAGAACAGAGTGGGCTGTGTGAGGTCACAGCTTTGGCTATGACATCACAGAGCTTGTGGTTTGAGGTCATCAAGCAGCTACAGCATCATAGAGGGGACTGTGTGACATCACAGAGCAGGCTGTGACATCATGGCATGGCTGTACGACATCATGGATCCAGCTGTGAGGTCAAAGTGTGTGCTGTGTCATTACAGAGTGGGTGTAAGACATCCCAGAGAGGGTTGTGTGACATCGCTGAGGGGGTTGTGACATCAAAGGTGGCTGTGGCATCACAGCGTAGAGTGTGAGGCCATAGAGCAGACCCTATGATCATGGAGGGTGGCTCTATGACATCAGAGAGTGGGTTGAGACATCACTGGGTGTCTGAGTAACATCACAGAAAAGGCTGTGACGTCACAGAACAGACTGTGACATCATGGAGTGACTTTGTGACATCACAGTGTCTTCTGTGATGTCACTGCACAGCTGTATGACACCACAGAGTGATATGCCAGCCTTGGGACTGTGACATCACAGGGGCTGTGTGACATCACAGAGGGCTCTGTGACATCACAGGGGCTGTGTGAGGTCCCTGGGGAGGTCACTCTGCCCCAGCCCCCCTCAGTTTTCCCCCAGAGCACTCCAACCCTGCTCATGCACAGCGGGGTCCCCTGTCCCCCTGGGTCCCCCCGCCCCCGGCCCCGCAGCCTCCCCCAGAGGATGTTCCATGAGATCGACCCCAGAGCCTGACAAGGGGACGTGGGGCCGGGGCCCTGGGGGTGGCACAGGGGGACAGGGACCCCCCGGCAGCGTCCCCGTGTCCCCCAGGGCCAGAGCCTGGGCCAGGGCTCCTTCACCCTGGTACCAATGAGGTCTTGAGAGCACTGAAAAAATCCCCAGCAAGGGATCAGCCAAAACCAGATTTAATATTAAGTGACAGCAGCACAAAGTTCCTTGGCAAGAGTCACTCTGCTCCTGACTGGACACTTCAGGCACACCAAGGAAACAAAGCAACAACTAAACCAAACCAAATCCAGGCAATCAAACCAGAAATGAGCCAAGAACTGTCCCTGTGTGTGTGTGACACAAAAGGACAGTGGGGGCAAGGATAAAAGGAATATGGCCTAAACAATTAACAGAGCTCAAACTTAACAGGACTTAACTTATACCTTAACCTTAACTGATACCTTCAATTTCATAATTTCGCAAAAGAACAGCATTTAACACTACTTAACCAAACTTAAAACATATGACTTAGCAATTTAACAGAGGAATACCATTTAATATTCAACTTAGCTAATAAATAAATTGCAAACGAACAACTCTTAGCAGCATGTAACTTAGCTTAGACCTTGTGACTTAGCATTAGTTACTGCCATCTGGATATCTGACCAACTCAGCTATCTAAGGCACTCAAACCCCTCAGAGAGCAGCATTTCTGCCACATTTCCCCAGCACAGGCACTCCTGTGTGCACACAGACACCAAGAGTCAGTGCAGGGCACCTGGGAGAAATTCCCCTGAGGGCAGGGAAATGCTCCCTGAGGATGCTTTGGCATCTCCCCCGCAGGCAAAGGGCTGAGCCTGGAGGAGTGGGGGGATCGGCCCAGGCTCCGTCGTTGTTCGGGATCCCTGAGTGCAGCAAACGGGAGAGTTCCTGGCTGGGAGAGGCCCCACTCAGAGGGAGTCGCTGGCCCAGGAGAGCTCCAAGGGCTCCTTTTGGAGGGCTGTTTGCAGGGCCCCAAGAGAGGGGCTTCAGTGCCAGCAATGCTTCATCCTGGCCGCACTGGGCACCAGCAGCTTTCTTTGGCAGGGTGAGAACAGGGATGTTGTGCCACGGAGGGAACAAAACCAGTTCCCAGGGCTGCTGCTACAGAAAACAGGAGCTGGTTGGGCAGCAGCAGTGCCTGGAGCAGGCAGTGTTTGTGATGAGCTGCAGAGGAGCTGAGCCCAGGGGCTGTTGGCCAAGGCCGAGGCCCGGGGAGCATTTCTCAGCTGGCCTGGGAAGGGGAGGGGGGAATGCAGCAGCACAGGGCCCCTGGAATGTAGGGGCCATTGTGACACTGTGGGGCCTTGTGACACCAAGGGACCAGGGTGACACTATGAGGCCCCATGGAATAAGCAAAGCATTGTGACACTGTGGGCCACCATGGAACCAAGGAGACAATTGTGACATTGTGGGGCCTGATGAAACCAAGAGGCCTTTGTGACATTGCAGGGCTGCATGGAACCAAGGGGCCCCTGTAACATTGCAGGGACTTCTGTCATCAGTGGTCCATTGTGACACCAAGAAACCAAGGGGGACCATTGTGACACTGCAGGGCTTCATGGAACCAAAGCTCCAGGGTGACACAGACAGGCCGCCTGTCATCAATGGTCCATTGTGACACTGTGGAGCCAAAAGAGACCATTGTGACACCACTAACCCCCATGGGCCAAAGGTCCATTGTGACATTGCAGGGCTCACAGAACAGAGGAGTGATGTGACATTGTGGGGCCTGTGGAACCACAGAGACCATTGTGACACTGCAAGGCCTCGTGGAATCATTGGGACCATTGTGACACTGTGGGACCTTAAGGAACCTGGGGACCATTGTGACACTGTGGGACCCCATGGAACCAAGGCACCCTTGTGACACCTCAGGACCCCATAAAACCAAGAGAACACGGAACAGGTCTGCCCGGTTTGGCCTCCCGTGGGCCACCTGACTGGTCCAGCTGACCTTGGCATGTTGAGGGTCTCTTCTCATTTGCTGCTGAAACACTGGGGCTCCATGCTTTCCTTCCTATGGAAGAGAACTGTCCTTCTCCTCCAGGCACCCATGACCAGAATTGGGATTTCACCATCAAATTTCCTTCTATCTGGGATTGTTCAGATAGCAATATTGCCAGGACAAGTCTGTCTGGCAGTGGTTTCACAAGGGTCACCTCTCATCTGGCCCCAAAACCCTGGGGAAGACTCCGTGCTTTCCTTCCTATGGAAGAGAACTGTCCTTCTTGGCCAGGTGCCCATGGCCAAATTTGGCTTCCACCTCCAATACTGCCTATTGTGACAGACTGGAGGAGATTGTTGACTTGAATCATTTTGTGTGTGTGGGAGGAAGAGGCAGGTCCAGCCTTGCCCTGCCCTGTGACCCCAGCTCTGCCCTGCCCTGGAACCCCAATCCCCCAGATCCTCCATCCCAGCCCAGCAGTGTCTGCCAGTCCCTGGCAAAGCACAGGCAATGCTCCACAGCCACCTCTGCAGCCCCCAGCCCAGCTCCTGAGGGACCAAATGAGCCCAAGTCCCACCTGGGGGATGGGCACAGGAAGACCGAGGGTGACCACAAGGGTGACCACAAGGCAAGCACACATCTTGACCCTCCCTCCTCTTGGCATTTCCATCTGAACAACACTGGAATGCAGGTGTGGGTGCTTCTCTGGTTCTTATTTGTCTTTTTCTCTGTCTACTTCTTCTATTTCTGTCTCCTTGCAAATTTTGATTAACTTCAGATTGAATGGGCTTACAGTTTGTGAAGTTGAATGGGCCAAGTTAATGCTTTGAGAAGTGTTTGGTTTTGATTCACTGTCATATTAAACCTTTTGCCAAAGGTTCTCTGATTTTCTAAAGTTGCCAGTAAAGGCTGTTTGGTTGTTTTGAGCTCCTGAGAATGTCTTGTTGGTATTTCTCCAGTAGATCCAACTCAGAGGACACAAACAATTGTAATTCCTTTAAAATGTCTCATTAAGAGAATTGTTTGAGTAATGGGAGTCAGGGCTTGCCTGTCCTGCTTGGCCCAGCCCAGGCAGGGCTTTCCCAGCCACATTCCACACTCAATTGCCCAGCTGGAGCTGCTGGTGCCTCTGAGTTCTGCTTGCCCAGCCCCAGGGACGCTCTCCTTGTCTGCCCATTCCCCCACAGTCTCTGGGCAGGGATGGCTTCAGTGGGGGCTGCTGACATCCTCAGCAACTTGCAGAGGCTGCTGCTGAATTTTCCTGCTCCAGAGGCTCAAAGTGTATTCAATCTGAATAGATCATATTTAAAAAGAGAGTGAGAAAACATTTTCAAGGCTGCTTAGGTTTTTCTTCCTGTTAATACATGGATATGTGCAATCTCCAATTGACACTGAATCCAGGTTCCCCCTCGTGCTGTTTGAATGGCTATGAAAATCAAGACCGTCCATGGCTGACAATCAATCAGACTCTGTCCCTACCCCCACCCCACCATTTCCCCCATCCAAGCCCTGGCATTCAGAGCAGCCTTGTGCAAATCTGAGCTGCCTCCAGCCCAGGCTGCACCTGCAGCTTTCAGCTCCTTGGCTCCAACTCCCACCTGCTTTCCTTGGAGAAGGAGCTGCCCGAGACACAGAGGGATGTTCATTTCTTGTCAGCCAACAGAGCCAAGGGAAGGCACAGCTCCATCAAATGCAAAAGTCATTCTTCCCCTTGGCTCTGCCCTGCCCCTGATCCCCCCAGCCCATCCTGTTTCCTTCATCCCTCATTCCCCAGGGACTTTCTGGGACAAGGGAGCTCTGCTCTGGCTATGGAGGGAGGTGCAAGTGCAGCCCCTGGAGTGGCAACCACAACTCGTCAGGTTTGTGTCCTTGGAGGGACCAGGAACTGCTGAGACTCAGAGGCACAGAAAGGTTTCTCTTCATGGCCAACATAAAAATTTGAAAATTTGAAAATTTAATAGACATCAAAACCCTTCCCTCTGCTCCTTTTGACATCCCAACAACATCTGACATGTCCACCATCCACAAGGGATTGCCATAGAAAGGATTTAGACAAAGACATGAGAAGAGGCAATATGAAAGATAAAAATACATCTAAGATGCTGAATAAAGAGTTCTTTAAACTTCTGAAAGATTGGGCAACTCCCTGAAGCTCAAAGCATGAAGCCATTCAAGGCAGATTCATTGGAATGACCAGAGAACAGCTGCAGGAGGAAATGTGGGGGCAACAGGAAAGACATAGATGAAGCTGCTCTAAATGAAGAGATGTCCTTGGACATGGCCATTTAACCAGGAGAGCTCAAAACACCTGAAGGAAGAAGGGAATGAATATTAGACTGAATGTTGGAGGCACAGCTAGAGGGGAAGATTAGTATTTCTTCTCCTGCCATCAGTAGAAGAATCCAGTTGATCCAGGAAATTCCTGTTCCTGGTGGGAAAACTTGGCCATTTCTTCAAAGTCCTCAATGACCCAGATAATAAAGATTAGCTTCTATATAATGAAGCTAACAGGTATTAAAACCTGTGCCCCTTTCCAGGCCGACATCAGTTGTGTGCCCATGAACAGGCAGTTCTCCTGGTAGGGCCCCAGTAGCCAGAGGTGCTGAGCTGGGATTGGCATCTCCCAGAGAGGAGCTGAGGGAGAGCAGAGCACCTTGCAAGCTGATGAGTCTGCTGGAATTCCATCCCCTCCCCATTGCACAGTAGCCCTGCATTTCCCTCCTCCAGCCTTGGTCTCCAGCACAGCCATGGAGCCTCTTTGGGCTCCTGAGTGTTCCTGCAGCCCCCAAGGGCAGCTGAGCTCTGCCTTTGGCACACTCAGCCCTCAAGGGGCTCTCCTCCAGAACAGGTAATGTTGGAGGTGGAAGCCAAATTAGGCCATGGGCACCTGGCCAAGAAGGGCAGTTCCTTTCCATAGGAAGGAAAGCACAGAGCCCCAGTGTTTCAGCAGCAAATGAGAAGAGACCTTCAATTGTCAAGGTCAGCTGGACCAGTCTGGTGGCCCACGGGAGGCCAAACCAGCCAGACCTGTTCCATGCTCCTTGGTTTTATGGAGTCCTGAGGTGTCACAATGGCCCCCAGGTTCCTTAAGGTCCTGCAGTATCACAATGGTTCCAACAATTCCATGAGGCCTTGCAGTGTCACAATGGTCCCAACAATTCCATGAGGCCTTGCCGTGTCACAATGGTCTCTTGGTTTCACAAGGCCCCACAGTGTCACAATGGCCCCTACATTCCAGGGGCCCTGTGCTGCTGCAATCCCGCCTCCCCTTCTCAGGCCGTCCTGCCAGCTGAGAAATGCTCCTTTGGCCTCGGCCTTGGCCAACAGCCCCTGGGCTCAGCTCCTCTGCAGCTCATCACAAACACTGTCTGCTCCAGGCACTGCTGCTGCCCAACCAGCTCCTGCTTTCTGTAGCAGCAGCCCTGGGAGCTCTTTCTGTTCCCTCCGTGGCACAACATCCCTGTTCTCACCCTGCCAAAGAAAGCTGCTGGTGCCAAGTGCAGCCAGGATGAAGCATTGCTGGCACTGAAGCCCCTCTCTTGGGGCCCTGCAAACAGCGCTCCAAAAGGAGCCCTTGGAGCTCTCCTGGGCCAGCGACTCCCTCTGAGTGGGGCCTCTCCCAGCCGGGAACTCTCCCGTTTGCTGCACTCGGGGATCCCCAACAACGACGGAGCCTGGGCCGATCCCCCCACTCCTCCAGGCTCAGCCCTTTGCCTGCTGGGGAGATGCCAAAGCATCCTCAGGGAGCATTTCCCTGCCCTCAGGGGAATTTCTCCCAGGTGCCTTGCACTGACTCTTGGTGTCTGTGTGCGCACAGGAGTGCCTGTGCTGGGGAAATGTGGCAGAAATGCTGCTCTCTGAGGGGTCTGAGTGCCTTGGATAGCTGAGCCAGTCAGGCCTGTAAGTAAGGGTGAGTCACAAGCTGTAAGCAAAATTAAATGCTGCTAAGAGTTGTTCTTTTCCTAAGTTGTTGCATTCAATATAGGTTTTAAGCTAAGTTGAATATTGTTAAGTGTTATTCCACTGTGAAATCATTAGGTCATAAGTTATAAGTAAGGTTAGATACTGTTAAGTGCTGTTCTTTTGCTAAATGCTGAAGTCTAAGGTATCAGTCAAGTCCTGTTAAGTTTGAGCTCAGTTTAGCTTTTAGGCTGCATTCCTTTTATCCTTGCCCCCACTGTCCTTTAGGCACACATGCATGCATGCAAAGACACACGGACAGTTCAGGGTTCATTTCTGGTTTGACTGCCTGGATTTTGTTTGGTTTTGTTGTTGCTTTGTTTCCTTGGTGTGCCTGGCGTGTCCAGTCAGGAGCAGAGTGACTCTTGCCAAGGAACTCTGTGGTGCTGTCACTTAATATTAAATCTGGTTTTTGCTGATCCCTTGCTGGGGATATTTTAAGCGCTCTCAGCCCCTCGCTTGTAACAGGGTGAAGGAGCCCTGGCCCAGGCTCTGGCCCTGGGGGACATGGGGACGCTTCCGGGGGGTCCCCCTGTGCCACCCCCAGTGCCCCAGCCCCCCGGCCCTGTGTCAGGCTCTGGGGTCGATCTCGTGGAACATCCTCTGGGGGAGGCTGCGGGGCCAGGGCCGGGGGGACCCGGGGGGACAGGGGACCCCGCTGTGCACGAGCACGGTTGGACTGCTCTGGGGGGAACTGTGAGGAGGGCCGGGGCAGAGTGACCTCCCCAGGGACCTCACACAGCCCCTGTGATGTCACACAGCCCCCGTGATGTCACACAGCACCCAGTGATGTCACACAAACCCCTGCGATGTCACACAGCCACCTGTGATGTGACACAGCTCCTGTGATGTCACAGCCCATCTTGGGATGTCATGAAGTCCCCTTATGATGTCTCAAAGCTCCCTGTGATGTCACATAGCCACCTTCAATGTCACACAGCCTCCTGTGATGTCACAGCCCATGCTGGGATGACACAAATCCCCCTTGTGATGTCACAGAGCCAATGCTGGGATATACTCTGCGATGTCATACAGCTGTGATGTGATTGAGACAGAACAATCTGTGACATCACAAAGTCACCCTGTGATGTCTCTGTCTCTTCTGTGATGTCACAGCCTGTTCTGTGATGTTACTCAGACACTCAGTGATGTCACAACCCCCTCTCTGATGTCACAGAGCCACCCTCCATGATGGCAGAGTCTGCTCTATGGCCTTATACCCTACTCTATGATGCCAAAGCAACCTCTGTGATTTCACAACCCCCTCAGGGATGTCACACGAGCCTCTCTGTAGTGTCATACTGCCCCTCTGTAATGTCACAGCACACACTTTGACCTCACAGCCGGCTCCATGATGTCATAAAGCCATGCCATGATGTCACAGCCTGCTCTGTGATGTCACACAGTCCCCTCTATGACGCTGTAGCTGCTTGATGACCTCAAACTACAAGCTCTGTGATGTCATAGCCCAATCTGTGACCTCACACAACCCACTCTGTGCTGTCACACAGCCCCTTGCTCATATCACAGCTGCACTGTGCCTCTATGACACAGCCACAGAGGTGCTGCTGTGACACAGCCCCCTCTGGGACATGCCACAGCCCCTGCCGGTGCTGAGCCCCTGTGAGCTCTGGCTGTGCCCTGCTGGTGTCCCTGAGGGGCCCTGGCAGTGCCCCAGCCCTGCTGGGCTGTGCACAGGAGCTGCTCCTGGCCAGAGCTGTCTCTCTGCAGCTCTGCTGCCCTTGCCAGGAGCTGCCTCTGGGCCAGGAGCCCGGCCCAGCTCTGCAGCACAGACACAGCAGAAGGATTTGAATAACCCTCTGGGGCTTTGGTGCTTTTTGCATCAGACTCATCAGTGCCTCAGAGTGTGCTCAAAAACCTCTCAATGATTCAAAGTCAGATTGAAACATGGCAGTTTCTTGTACTTTAAAGAGATCCTCATTAGGAATATGACTGACAAAATGTCCCCAGGTTCCAGGTAGAGCAGAACACTGGAGGCACTGATGACAGGTGGGGACAAGCAAGGGAAACGTGTCTCTGGTGCTGGGCAAACCTGGATGTGTTTCAGGAATGCAAAGGGCCAAGGCCTGAGCCCCAGCCCCTGGCCAGGCAGATCCTGTCCCTCCCTCATTGCTCAGGGCTCTTGCTGGGGCACTGGGATGTGGGGATGGGCAATGCCAAGGGCAGGAGCATGGGGCGGCCCCTGCCAGGCTGCTGAGCAGGGACAAGGAGGCAATGAGGCTCAGGCCTGCAAGAGTCACTTGTCCCCTGCTGGCCTCGGGCCCAGGGCCAGCAGCCATGGCCAAAGTGCTGCAGGAGTTGGCTCTGGCAGGGCTGTCTTGCTGCTGCTGCCCATGCCTGTGCCCTGTGCAGCCCAGGCTGTCCTACGGTGTCCCTGCCCTGCGCCTCTGTCCCTGCAGGCTGTCGGCATCCCCCGGCTGCCCCACCTGGCTGGGCCCTTCCTTTGCTGACAGCTCTGCCTCCTGCCTGCCTCTGCCTGCCCACACAAAGCCTTGAGCTGCTCCAGGCTCCTGCTGGGGCACGTGTTGCACCACAGCCCTGCCCCGACAGGGAAATTCCTTTCTGCTGCTGCCCAGTCGGGGCCTCCCCAGCTGCCCTTGGTGCCATTATTTCCTTCTCATGCTCATATGCTCTAGGAAGGAAAGCTCCAGCCTCTCTGAAACCACCCTTCAGCCCCTGCCAGGCTACTCCTGTTCTGTCCTCAGTCTCCACCCCACTGAGCCCAGAACCTGCAGCCTCTACCTGCGGGTTATGTGATAAGGCCTCCAAACCCCATCTTGGAAGATGTCTGGGTCCTCTCCAAAGTCTGTGAAAATGGAAAAATAGCTGCCAAAGGTATTTTCTCCCAAATCTTTCAGTGGCAGAACAAGGGTCCATATGTCTAAAGTGAATGAGGCTGGATTTCCATTTGTTAGAAGGAGGAAATAATTTACAATGATGAGAGTGGAACAAAACTGCAACTCTTTTTGCAGAGAGGTTGATGCACCATGCCAGGAATTGTCCAGGAGCAGGAGCTTTGTGCAACCTGACCCAGTGAAACCCCCTGCCCTTCCCAAGGATGGAATTCCTGTAGTGTGGGTTCTCTGCTGTGCTGGGTGCCCTCACAAGGCTTCTGGCCAGAATGTCTGCTGAGGGCAGCCAGGCTGCTGCAGGGGCAGTGACCTCACAGCCATCACCATGGCAGCCCTGTCCCCTGGGCCTGGCTGTGCCCTTTGCTCTGCCCCTGCCCTGTCTCTGCTGGCATGAAGAGTTTTGTCATTGATATCTTGTCCCCAAGGTGCTGGGGCCAATGGCTTCCCAGTCAGGCTCCTGGAGCACAAGTGGCTTTTCAGAGACCAGCCAGAAATGAGCCCTGAGGCAGCAGCTCTGCAGTGGTGGCCACCAGGCCGGGCTGCCAAGGGAGGCTTCTGGCCATGGCCTGCAAGCAGCTGCTGCTGCCAAGGTGCCTTTGGTGCCTCAGGCTCTCCCTTGCACAGCTCCCAGCACGGCACTCTGCTCTTGTGCCCGAGGCCTTCCTTGTGCTGGGGCTGGCCTGGGGCTTTTCTTGCAGCAGGACCTGCCCTGCTGATGGCACAGGAAAGGCAGTTCCTGCTGGTGCAGGAGGGTCTGCCTGCAATGGGCTCCAACAACTCCAGCAAGGCCCTGTTGACTTCAAAATTGCTTCCTAGAGCAGAAGATTCTAATGGTTTGAGCTCCTTTGCTGTGGAGGAAAGAACTCTGATCAACATCTTTCTCTCTAATCATGATCACAATCAATCCGAGCTGTATTTTTAGAAATCTGTCTGGTATTCAGTCATGACCCCAGTGGGACAAATTGCATTAAAGTTCAATTCCACCTGTCCAATGTCTTGTACCTTTGACAAAGTCTGGGGCAAGCATTGGATCCAGCTGTTCCCAGTCTCCTTTCTGAGAAGGAATTTTAGAAGTTAAGGGGTCCTGCAGGGGTTTTGGGTTTCTGTGGTGGCTTCTGGGTGTCATTTCTCTACCTCATGTCTCAGCAGGAGTTTCTCCAAGAATGAAATAAAGCTTTTGCCTGAAGCTCCCACTGTGCCCATGACAGGAACCCCTGTGAGTGTCTGGGACATCCCGGCTCTTTGGCAGCCTGGAGACTCCTGGGATGTCACCCTGGAGCCCCCATGTGTGCCTGTGACAGATCGGTACCTTTGACGCCCAAGGTGCCCTGGTATGTCACCATGGAATGGCTGTGACTGCCTCTGACCACAAGGTTCTTTACCATCCCCAGAAAGCCCTGGGAGGTCTCCATGGAGCCCCTGTCTCTGTGTGACATTCCAGCTCTTAAAGAGGCTGGAGACTCTTGGAATGTCCCCATGGAACCCCTCTGAGTGCCTGTGGCAACTCCATTCCTTTGCAGGCAAACAACAGTGGGCCCCACTGCTATGGTCAGTTTCCATGGCAACCATCACCAGTCCCCTGTTGCTATGCTCAGTTGCCATGGCAACCATCACCAGAACCCATTTGCTATGGCCAGTTTTCATGGCAACCATCACCAGCCTCCCTGTTGCTATGGTCTGTTTCCATGGCAACCATCACCACCCCCTGTTGCTATGCTCAGTCCCCTGGCAGCTCCATGGAGACCCCATGCCAGGGGTGGTTGCCATGGACACCAGCTCAGGCCTGCAGCCAGAGCCCGTTGCCATGGCAACCATTTCCAGGCCCATCCCCAAGCTGATGGGATCCCAGAAGCACAGAATTGGCTGAGCTGGGAGGGACCCATCAGGATCCTCCAGTCCAACTGCTGACCCTGCACAGGACACCCCAACAATGCCAGCCTGGGCCTGGCAGCGCTGGCCAAACGCTGCTGCAGCTCAGAGAGCCCTGGAGCTGGGACCCTTCCCTGGGGAGCCTGGGCAGGGCCCCAGCAGCCTCTGGGCAAAAACCTTTTCTTGACATCCAACCTGAGCCTGCCCCAACTCAGCTGCAGCCGTTCCCTCCACTCCTGTCCCTGGGCACCAGAGGGAAGAGGTTCCCACAGCCCCAGCCAGGGACCCGCTCCCAAGGCTGCTGCCATGGCCACCAGGGCTGGCACCAGCTGGGATGCTCGGTCTCCGTGGGCTGGGGTTTAGAAATGGGATTCCCCAGTTTCCTGCTCCTGCTAAAACCGCGCTGCCACTCACTGCCCTCCCACCTCCCATGGAAAGCACAAAAAGCAAAGATCCCGGGCTGGGATAAGAACAATTTACTGGGAACAGCAACCAGATATGGAACAAACAGGAACAGCAACAACATTGATAACAGAAGGGATAAGAAAAACTATTTACAGGGAAAACTACAACACCACCGATTGTCTCTTCCCAGCCATGTATTTCCCCCTGCCTGGAAAGGACACCCTTCTCCTCAGGGCAGAAACAGAGAGAGTCCCTTTCCTGCCACTGGCAATGACCTGAGGTGGAAGAGAATGTAATGACACAGCCACGGCCAGACCCTCATGTTCTTCCATCCCACATCATGTCATTGCCAGGGGCGGGAAAAGGGACAGGAATCTTGCCAGCATGGATCAAAGGGAACATGGATCACCAGCATTCTTCCCAACGTGGGTCCTCCAATAGGGGATGAAGCTGGAGCAGTGCACAAAGTTCTTCCTGCAGCTGGGGCATTTGCAGGGCTTCCCTTACCACTGCCTCCGTTGGTGTTTGATCAAATGACACCTCTGGTCCTATCCCTCTGCTCACCATCCCCTGCAGACTGGCAGATGTCCTGGGCCATCCCATCCCCACCTGCACCGTGGCCTTTGGCTCACACAGGCAGCAAGCCAGCTCAGCCCTGGGGCCCTGGCTGCATTGCCACTGCTGAGGCTTTGCTCAGTCACCCATTGGCACAATCTGCTAGGGCAAGCCAGGTCCTGATGCTTCCTTTCCACATCCCAAAAGTGAAAAACACAAACACCAGGGGACTGGCACTATCATCACAACAAATGCACCTTTCTGGAGGCCCAAGAGCAAATGCCATAGAGGGATCAGAAAAGAAAATCAAGGATAGAAAGAAAAAGAGTGCAAGGGCAATAGAGCTACCAACAAGACACAGTCCTCATCCTCTAGCCCCATTGATTCGCTGTCATCCATGGGGGTTGACCAAAGTTGTCTCCAAAGTTACAGTTTCTACAGTCTGAATCCAAAGCCAGTGGCATCTAGCCAAAAGGTGGGCAAGATTCATGGCCCATTGTCTTGAGAGCCCTTGGTGTGGGAGGCAGGTGCAAGCGTGCAAGGACAAGCCACCCCTTGTCAGAACTTGGCAGGCAGCTGCAGCTGTGGAAGTACAAGCCACCATTGATCACAACCTGTTCCAAGCAGTGTTCTGGGAAAGCACAGCCAGCACACCTGCAAACACTCACTGGGAACAACAGCCAGAAAATGCCCACCTCACTCAGGCCACAGCTCCTGGTGGGGCTCTTCAGGCTCCTTGCCACCATCGGGAGGCAAATGAAGGAAACTCCAGACCATCTCTTACACCTAGCAAGCCTCAAGATTCCACTCCAAATTTCCTACAGGACACTGAAGCACCTGAAAGGACAACTCACCTCATCAACCTGAAAACCATCTCCAACTGCACTCAGCACAAAGCCATGGCTGAGGCAGCTCTCCTGTGGAGCAGAGCTGGGCCCTTCTGGGGCTCCATGGATGGACATGGCGGCTTAGCTCTGCTCTCAGAAGAGATTTTTGTGTCAGCAGCTGAATGCAGCACCTGCTGTCCTTCTCAGGAGCTCAGGACAAGTGTCAAGAGAGCAAGAGCTTTAGGCTGAACACATCTTGACTTTTGCACTTTTGGGTTCAAAGAGACCTGACTGAGATTGAATTGGTTCTGGTCATTGTTTCCTCTTGCCATGATATTGTCCATGCCTGCTGTGTCCTGGCAGAGAAGAAAGAGTGCTTGTGAAGAGTTGTCAAAGAATGGCCTGGGAGCCACACGGAGGAGAGCGCCAAGGCGGGACCACGCTGGGCCCCTGTCGGCCCCGGCCCGCCCAGAGAGACCGAGGAGGAGGAGGAGGCGGAGCGCGGCCGCAGGCCGGAGTGGCGGGCCGGCCGCTGGTGAGAGAGAGAGCGAGAAAAGCTTGTGTGGAGGGCTGATATTCAATAGATGGCAGCGAGGGAGCTGCTGTGCTATGCCCGAAAGCCTGAGGCACAATCAGGTGGTCTAGGAATGATTTAGCGGCGGGTGCCCCAGGATCATGCAGTAGGCAACGGGGGAGAGGCGGCACCGCATCCGTCCGGCCCTGCAGTGTTATTGCCGTCAAGGCCCAATGCCATGGGGTGCCGGTAACCAAGGTGGCTTCCTTCTGGTCACCATCATGTCTACTTCCAGTCCTGGTGATATGAGAACCCGAAGTGTCATTGTTGCTAAGGGTGGAGCTGGAGGAGGGAAGGGAGGCAGGGCCCACATTGGAAAGGGAGGCGCCCGAGAAAGGAGTGGGAGCGGGAACAGACGGAGGGTCATGGCCGCTACTTTAATCTGACAAGGTGAGAAAAGTCAGTGAAACAGGGCTCCAAATGGCAGATCCCCTCCTGAGATCAATGCCATTCTGCGTGGCAGGATTCAGCAGAATTCAGTCAGAAGGGCAGGTTCCCTCACGGGGCTGCCACCATTTTGACACATAAGAATTGATGGGGACAAAGGGTAAATGGGCACAGGAAGGAGGTTTAGGTTAGAACCCAGGATGGGTTGTACGGGCCCAACCTGAGAAGGGGGCAGAGGAGGGCAGGAGATGGCAGAAGGCTGGTGGGACTCCTGTGCCTTTTGGCAGGTTCCAATACCTGGCCTCTCCTGAGGGGACGAGGGTATGGGTACATGGGGAGAGGGATACAACAACTGGTCCTGTAACTGGGGTGTAGAACTATTAAGAACTCTTGAACTTTCCCCCAAACCCGCAATCGTGTCATAAATTGAACAAAAAATGGAGAAAAATTCCCAACTCTATTATTCCACTCTGATTGCGGCTGAGCTGCGGCAGGGCGGGGCAGGGAGGGGTGGGGCAGGGTGTGAAGGGCAGGGTGGGGCAGGGAGGGGTGGGGTGGGGCAGGGTGTGCAGGGGAGCCCATGTTTGTGGCCTTGTAGGGGCTGGGCCAATGAGGATGGAGCACGACAGGGTGGAGCAGGGTGGAGTCAGGTGGGGCAGAGCAGGGTTGGGTGGGGTTGGGTGGGGCAGGGTGGGGCAGGGCAGGGCAGGGCTGGGTGGGGCAGGTTTTGGAGGGAAGCCAAGGCCTGTGGCTCACCAATGAACCTATTGCCACCTGTCACAGAGACTCCTGTGGGCTTTCCAGCCACAGCAGGGTGTGGCACAGGTGTGGCACGGCTGCTCGGCTCCTGTCCCCTGCCAGCTGGAGAGAGCGCCAGGAGGGTGCACTTGGTGCAGGCTCAGCCCCTTTTCCAAGGGCTCCCTGCGGTCAGCACTGGCCTCCCCTCCCATTCCCAGCCCTGCCAGGCAGTCAGCAGCCGCTGGCTCTGGGCTCTGGAGGGGGCAGCGGGGCGGCTGCTGCCCGGGGAGCAGCAATGCCACCCACCCCACAGCCCAGCTGGGCCGGGCTCCATTGGCACCCGGCTCAGGGCACAGAAGCCTAAGAAGCAAGATGTGCTTTTGCCATTTTATGATAAGAGAAACAGAAGGCACCAAGCTAAGATAAGAGCAAAAGAATGTGTTGAAACCACTGAAACAGCCAACACAGGACTGCACATGCTTCAGAAAGAAAGCTGATAAGTGCAGACTGAGTAAGACTGTTGGCCTTCATCGGAATGACCCCAGGGTAAGACTCGGAGCCTTCCTCAGTGGCACCACCAGAGTACACTGAACTTGCCGTCACGTATGCTAATGATATTAATGACTTCTAAGAAGTAATTTGTATAACCACTCCTAACCAAGGAATGTAATGACCATGCTTGAAATGGAACCATATATTGTGCTGTGCAAAGTGCTGAGTCTGCCTGTTAGAAGGAGTGTTGGAAAATCCCAGCTCTACAGAGACGGGGCAACTGAGAGGCATTTTAAAAGATTTTATTCCATTATCATTCTTATAGAAGGGTGAGACATAAGTGAAATAAATAGGGCAGATGATCTTTCTCTGTGGGAACTCAGCACATCCCTCCGGATGTCCAGAGTTGCCGAGAACCCCATCGGGGGGCTTGGAGACCCTGGCATGCAGCCCGGAACACCTGGTGGCTTGATTTTGATCCTTCCAACCAGTTGTCAGCTTGGTATGGGGATGTGAAAGCCACACAGGTTTGAATGGTGTAATAATAAAGTATTCACAGGGTGGAAATATAGATTTTAGGATTTTTGGTGTAGGGGTTATTGGGGACAAGATGGAGGAATCAGGGCGTGTCTAGTCCTTCTTTTTTCTTCTTCTCGTTCTCCATTTTCTGCTGTGATGTTGGCACTTTGGGATTGGTTTAGAATAGAAATGCACTGTCTAACATAGGTGATAGGTATTGGGAATTAAAAGTAAATATGATCTATGTAGTTTGTAGTATAAAAAGACGACACCCCCTCGGGGGCGGTGAGAGTGCTTGTGGCTGCTCTGCTGAGTGGACCTTGGCTGGGCAGAAAGAAAATTCTAGATAAGAATTAATAAACAACCTGAAGACTGAAAAGTGAAGAGTCCAGACTCATTCTTCAGAGCGCGGGCTGCCGCAGAACCATCCCACGCATCTCGGGGCAGAGAACAGACAGCCGACCCGAGATTTCTCCTTTTTAATGCCTTTATTAAAAATCAGCTTGGGTGGGAAGAACCGAGGGGTCGCGCTCACGCTGCTGCTGCTTCCAGGAGTGGCATGGAGGAGGAGGAAAAGTGCAGCTTTGTCTGCTGATCTGCAGGCAGAGCTGGGGCTTCCGTCCTCACGAGAGCACCAGGAGATTCCCAGTTTTTTGGTTTGACATTCGAGGTCCTCTTTCCAGCCAACATCTTTTTAGGTTAGGGTGAGGGGTAAAAAGGGTCTTAGCAGACACTGGATTCTGTTCCTCATGTCTAGAAATCACTTTGATCCCTCAATTCCATGTTGGCTCGTTGTTTTTAGGGGTTTTTGCAAAGTTTGGTGAGGGGCTTCCTCATTTGCATGCCAACTTCATTGTCCCTTCCTCTTCACCGTTTTGGGTGCCATCCTCTAAGAAGCAGCAGGGTGCCACTTGACAAAAAGGAGAATTCCCAACCAGCAACAAAAGGTAATTTCCAAAAAACTATTAACAACCAGTGATTACAACATGAAACTATCAACAGTTAGAACTCTACCCTGGCAGCAACTGGCCCAACCTGTGAACTCTGTAACCTTTTCAAAAAACTGGGTAACTTTTCTACTCATAACAATAAGAGATGGAGAACGTAACACCACTCCACCAGAAGCCACCCTATTTCCTGGTTACAATACCTTATCAATGTTTTTCAGCCTACTAGCTTTTGCCACACAATGCTGCTAATACTTCTAACACCAACCACCTAGTATTTTACCCCACATGGTCTTGCTACATTGCATCTTTCACAGTTCTAGTTCTCCAAAATATCAGGTCCTTTTGCAAGGCCATCTTTTGAAACTTGTTTCTAGTTCAATCTCTCTCTCAACAATGCCATCTCTATTCCATGGCCTTCCTAAGGCAGCACACCTTATGTCAGAGTTTGCATACAGATGTACAAGAGCCTGTGAGCTTTCAGGCAGGTTTTGAGAATCCTTTACAAATCCATTTCTCACAGAGGAGCAATCCCCACGTAGCCAGTGGCTCATGGTGATGGGGAAATCTCATGGTCATTTGTGCCAGGAACTGTCCCTGTTTCCTGCCATTCGTCTTCCACAGCTTGGGGGACATCAGGACAGGTGTAAGCCCCACCTGGGATCCCACAGAGGGTGGGGCCGAGGCTGCCTCTTCCCTTCCAGGGGAGGAATGGCAGGAGCGGCCGTGGGGGTATTGGGGTGTTCATGTTTATCTAGCCAGGGGTATGGCTGGGTTTTAACTTGGCGCTAGAATCGGATCTGCCTGCCTTCAACCTTTCTGCTGGCTGCCGGTGGGTGATCCTGAGATCCACTGCTGCTTGATCTGATCTGCCTGCCCTCTCTGTTTTCTGCCTGCTGCCGCTGATGGTGCTGAGACTGCTTGCTGCCCGTGAATTTACCAAAGGAGCCATTTCCCCTCCTTCCCACAGTATGTCACACCAGTCTGGCACAGTTCCTGTGCAGGTGACAACCACTGCCACCAACAACAGGACCACTTTACCCAGCACCAGTGAAAGGGAGCGTGGATCATTCCATTTTTTCCCACATTAGATATGGAGCAGAAATGCCTGTTGTAAATCCTGCCAAGTCTTTCTGAATTTATACTTACAAAGCAAAGATGCCTCGCGCAGGATCTACCTTCTTGGAACCCTGGTGATCAGTGACACAGAGTCTAGCAGTGCACCCTGGAAGGACAATGCTGAGCCCAGTCCTTCCTGAGTCCTTTGTTAGTAAACTGGGTGAGGGGGCCAGGCTGTGCCCTCCCACAAACCAGGAGCAGTGGCTGATCTGCCAGAGACAAGTGCTGCCATGCAGAGGGACAGTTCAACAAGGGGGACAGGTCAATGACAAGTGCTGAGTCCTGTCCTTGGCAAGGAACAACCACAGGCAGCGGTGACTGCTGGGGGCCGCCCAGTTGGAAAACTGAAGTTTGGCAGGGTTCTGCTGGACACCAGGATGCCCATGGGCCCGCAATGTGCTCCTGAAGCAATGCAGAACAGCGTCCTGGACTGCACTGGGAGCTGTGTCACAGCTGGCAGAGGGAGGGGATCCTTTCCCTCTGCTGCACACCAGTGAGGCCAGCCCTGGAGTGCTGGGCCCAGAGCTGGGCTGCCCAGTATGGGACACAGGGACAGACTGGACAGAGTCCAGCACAGGGCCATGAAGCTGAGGGACTGGAGTGTCTCTGCCATGAGGAGAGGCTGAGAGAGCTGGCACTGCCCAGCCTGCAGCAGAGCAGGCTCAGGGCAACTCATCCCTGCAGATGAAAAGCCAGGGGGAGGCTGCAGAGGGGACAGGGCCAGGGACAGCCCCGGGGGCCTCGGGCACAAAGTGACCCAGAGGAGGGGCCCTCCGAGCTCAGGAGACACTTCTGCACTGGGAGGGTGGCCGAGCACTGCTGCAGGTGCCCGGGGAGCTGGGGGAGTCTCCATCCCTGCAGAGACTCAAAAGCCACCTGGACGCATCCTGGGCAGCCGGCTCTGGGTGGCCCTGATGGAGCAGGGGCTGGGCAAGGTGACCTCCAGAGGTGCCTCCAGCCTCCTCCAGCCTGAGATTCTGTGACTCTAAGAACACACAGGCTGCAGCTTCCTAAGGATAAATGAAAAAGCTCCACACATGGCAGGTTTCTCCTGCCCTCACCAAAGTGGCTCATGGCACATGTCTCCCTTCTGCAGATTCCTCCCTGGAGTCAGGATGCTCCTCAAGATCACGCCTTGAGAGCCTGAGAGAAATGTTTGCCTGTGCTCATTGGTTTGGGTGAGTAGCATCAATCTTTAATTAAGACTTGGTTTTTGCTGGCTGGACTAGAATTGCTTCAATGCTACTTCAGGTATAATGCACTATACTGGAAGTTATCGGTCTCTGCACTGGGAAGTAAATAACCCTGATAAAGATCTTTTCGTTTAATCATGATCATAATAAACTCTTTATTTTCCTATAAATATATCCTTTATCCTATGGAACACAGTTCTATAAAGGTTCAATTACACCTATACTATCCTTTAAACATAAACTACTGTCTAAGTCTAAGACTGCATCCAGCTGCAGCCTGGCTCCTCTCTGAGACGTTCAGGAAGGAAGGAGGTCTCTTCTGCACCTTGTGTCTCCTGCCTGCTCCCTGCACAGCTCTCCAGGTGGTGCTGTCGCTCTTGGGCCAGCTGTGACTGCAGCAGGGACACCTGAAAGAGGCACAAGGCCCGGCTCAGACAAGCCCACGCTGGCAGGAGCACCTGCAGCCCCACGGTACCGGCTCTCGGGGCAGACACAGCCTCCAACTCCAGCCCTCACCAACACTCTGCCCTTGGGCAAGGGCAAAGGAACAGGCTCCCAGACACAACAGAGCTCAGAGCATCAACAAGTCCACTTCAAGGCTGCCAAACCCTTCCCACGTACATCCCTCAGCCACCACAGGTCTATTACAGAGACTTCCAGCTCTGATTTCCAAAGCACACATTTGGGCCACTGACCCATTTCTTCACAGGCTGTGCTTCAGCCCAAGGGCTGCTCCCCTGAGCTCCTGGACGACTCTTCTACTTGAGCTGCTGGACCACCAGCCCAGGCATAAGGGGAATGTGGTGCTTGGGGTTTTTTGGTGCTTTCTTGAGGCGTTTGAGCACCCCAAGCCTCATTTGACACGTCCCCATTTTTACCTAGTTGTTAATTATGGCTTTAATTGATTTATATTTATTTATATTTCTTATGCTTCTACTCAATTTTACTTAATTTCGAGGGATTCTTAAAGGGGCTTTAGGGTTTATCTTGTTTTTGCCACGTTTTAGTGCACAGTCTGCCTTTTCAACACTCCATTGCTTAAATGTAACTAAAATATAGCCCTAAATATTTCATTCTTCTTCTAATTTATTCCATTTTGGTCAGCTTTGTGTAAATGTCGAGCAGGTTTTGAGGCTTTTGGGGGTCATTCTGTGGAGTCGCCCGGCAACCCCTGAGGGGACTTGGGCTGGGGCGGGAACTGCTCACGCCCCGCCCCTGTCCCGCCCAGCCAATCGCTGAGGGCACTTTTCCCCGCCCATGCTTTGGGCGGGAGCCGCCCCCCGGTGTCAATCCCTGAGGGGGGTTCGGCTGAGGCGGGAACTTCTCCCCGCCCTCCCCTCGCCGATCCCTCCCGGCCCTGCCCTGCCTCGCTGCCCGTGGCCCCTTGTGCCTCTGAGCTTGCCCCAGCTGCCCCAGCAGCCTGGGCTGCTTTGTCCTGCTTCATTCTCCCCCCTCCCCAGGTAGTGGAGCTCCAGCGCTCCCCACCCCCCGGAGCGGAACATTTGCGTCGCTAGAGGCTCGTGTCCACAAAGGAGACACAGGAGTCCTGTAAAAGTGCCTTGATAGGAACAAAGGGTGAGAGTCCATCAGCTGTGTGTCCAACGGGGTCTCTCTCAATCCCTTGGATAAAGCAGCCTTCTTTGCTCCTTTCCTGGCAGCATTTTCTCCTCATTCCCTTTCCCCCTTGGCTCAGCTCCTTGGGAGGCACTCAGGACTTCCCCATCTCCCCATCCATGTCCCCCTTATTATGTACCCTCTATAAAACACATGATCCATGATCATTTCAACTAGCTACATCAATAGATATTTTTTATAAGCTTTACTAATTGACATGGACAGCTCTGCAGCCAAGGTCATGCTAAAGTCCTGAAATTAAGGAAGAACAAAGACTTTCTGGGATTGTTAGAGATGAGGTGATATTTTGCTGAAGCCAAAAGGTTGTTAAGTAGAAGAATGAAAGTGGTTGGTTCTATGTGTTGCTGTTTGTAGTTTGGATATGTTCTGGTTGGTTTGCTGGGTGTTGCTGGAGAGGGGCGGGCTTGAAGCCTTGACTAAAGAGGAATTCCCATGAGAGGGGAGAGGACAGAAAAGTGGGCGCTCAGGAGAGAATGGAAGTGGCCGAGTACCCAGCCAATGGGAAAGGGGACAGGAACTGCCCTGGCGGGGAAATGCCCGAAAATTTTCCAGTTTCTTGCAAGGTGTGTGTGTTTGGCTCTCGGGAGGGAGACGCCAATTCGGCTCAGCTGAATCGCTACTAATGAGCAGTTTTCTTTTGCTTCCGGGACTTAGTCCTCATTTAATTGTGTCTAAAAGCCAGTTCATTTCTAACAGGATTACAAATATTAAGTTCTTCACCCAGGGCGGATTTAAAGCTAAGTAGAGCCCCCCAAACTCCCATGTCTCCACCCCAGACTTCTGGAACATCACCAGAGCTACCCCAAACCCTCGTGTCAGCCCCATAGAAACATCCCCGAGACCTCTGAACCCCTGTATCAACCCCCCAGCTGCCCATAACTCTCCCAAAGATCCCCCCTCCAGCTGCCCAAAACTTCCCCAAAGTCCCCCCAAGCCCCATATCACATTCCCTGACCTTAAACAAACCCTTATTTCCCCCTCTCCCCCCCTGCAATGACACTGACACACAGCCATGGCCTGAAAGGACACCCTGGTGGTCTTCAGGGGGGAGCTGGCCAGGGCATCCTGACCAAGGACCTTTGGGCCTTCAGCCTTTCCAGGGGAGGCTGGCAGCAGCTGCACGCCTGAAATGGCCCCCGCAGCCCCCTCAGCCATGCAGCTACCCTGCTGGATGACTGGATCAACGTGTTTGGAGGTGGAGAGGGGGCTCAGGGCATCCTGGGCTGTACTGGTGGGAATTTCAGGAGGTAACCGGGCCAGGGAGCCTGGAGGATTTGGAAGTGCTGGGGGAATTTGGTGAAAGGGGAGGTTGGAGGGTTTTGGGGAGATGGGGGATGACTGGATCCATGTGTTTGGAAATGGGAAGGGGTCTCAGGGGGTCTGGGGAAAATTCTGGAAGGGCGATGCAGGGACTGTAGTGGCGGAGCAAGCTTCAGGGCATCTTGGGGATGTGGGAGCATTTTGGAATCAGGGGGTGTTGTGTTGTGTTTTCTCCTCCCATCAAGGAGGGGGGGGGGCTTTGAGGATCCCATCTTCTTTCAGTGGGGTCCCTTTGTCACTGAAACTCTGGGAAAATGAAGGAAAGCTCCCCAACTGTATTTTTAGTGTTAGAGAACCAAAGGCATTACTTTATACTGCCAGGATGTTGCTCTGGCCAGGATGTGCAACAGAAATCACTGCATCTACGCATTGCTCGGCTGTGCAGCCAGCAAGACACGGGCAGGAGGACACACATGGCCCTTCCTGGCTGGCCAGGAGGGCTTGTGGCCATCTCCAGGCACCAGTCCGGCAGGGATCCCTGCAGCTCCAGCCCCTGCCTGGCCGCTCTGTCGCCAGCACAAAGGCTTCAGCAGAACCACCCAAGGCCAAGGGGCTTCTGGCCATTTCTCCTTCCCCACTCCACACCAGGGCTGCTCGCTTGGCACAAGGACCCGTTTTCCCCTCTTCCCCCGTGCCCTGCAAACGCTGGGCACCAAAGAGAGCTCCTGGGAGTCTGGGTATTAGAACACATTCTATATTTATATCCTAAAGAAGAACAACAAAAAAGGAATGAAACTATCTTAAAGCTGGGGCTCAGAGGCCCCAGCAGACAGAGAGCCTCTCAAATCAGCTCTCCTCAGAGCTCCAGCAGCACAGCCAGCTGTGGCCCCAGGGACAAGGCCATTTCTTGCGGGCCCTGCCAAGTTGATCTTGCAGCTTCTGCAAGATGGAGCCCGGAGCTCTCTCCACAGCGCGGAGGACAAAGGCTGTTTGGAGAGCCAGGCTTCTGGTGGCAGGGCTGATGTCCTCTGCCTTGTCTTCAAGGGCTGTGAGAGAGAGGAACAGAGGCACGGTCAGATCCCGGATCTTTGGGGAGCTGAGGAGACCCGCGAGGCAGGGCCATGCCAGCCGGCTCTGGCCATGGCCAGGAGGGAGCAGGGAGCAAGGGGATGAGCCCGAAGCTACCAGACACTATTGCCCCACGTGGGCCTGAAATGGGAGCGTGTGCTGTGGCCACGGCAGCCCTGCTGCGCAGAGGGAGCAGAGGCCTGGGCAGTGGGGCAGGGATTGCAGCTGGCCCCTGGCAACTGGGGCTGGCAGCCGTCTGGCCTCACTCACCCTGACAGATGTGGCGGAGCTGTCGCTTGTGGCCCCTGAGGTGGCGCCCGGCCATCCCTGAGAAGACAGAGCCTGTCAGGGCGCCAGCGGCACAGCTCCCTGCCAGCCCAGCGGCGCTGCCAGCCCTGTGGCCACACAGCCTCCTGGCCCCGGCAGGGCTCGGGCCGGGCCCTTGCCGCACGCTGCCGCCCAAGGGCACGGCTGCCAGAGGGCGGCAGCAGCGCCGAGGCCAGGTGGGGCTCTATGGCGCCGGGCACGGATGGTGCTGCCGGGGCTGGGGCTGGGGCTGGGGCCGGGGCTGGGACCGAGCTGCGGCGGGCCGGGGCTGGGACCGAGCTGCGGCGGGCCGGGGAGGGGAAGGGCAGCCCAGGCTGGTGGCTCACCGATGAACCTGATGGCCGCCTGTCGCAGGGACTCCTGTGGGCTCTCCAGGTACTGCAGGGCGTGGCGCACTTGCTTGGCCGCTCGGCTCCTGTCCCCTGCCAGCTGGAGAGAGCGGCAGGAGGGTGCACTTGGTGCAGGCTCAGCCCCTTGGCCGGGCGCTGCGTGCGGCCAGCACTGGCCGCCCCTGCCCGCAGAGCCCTGCCAGGCGGCCAGCAGCCGCCGGCGCCGGGCTCGGACAGGGGCAGCGGGGCGGCTGCTGCCCGGGGAGCCGCGGTGCCGCCCCGCAGCCCAGCTGGGCCGGGGCTCCATCGGCGCCCGCCTCGGGGCCACAGGAGCCTGGAGCAGAGCCCGCGCGGCCCAGGGAAGGCAGCAGCGTGTGGGGTGCAGGCTGGCAGCCCTGGCTGCAGCGCTGGGCAGGGGCGCAGCTGCCAGCCGCACTCACTGAGCAGCGCGGCCAGGGGCTTCTGCAGCCCGAGGCTGGGGCTTGCAGGCCGTTCTTACCAGGCTCTCGCCCAACCTCCAGGTCTGATCCAGCCGCAGCATGTGTTGGAGATCCTTCCTGTGCAGGAATGTGGCTGAACAATGCAGCGTTTCCCGGGAGGCCTGGAGAGCAGCAGAGACCCCGAAATGGCACCACAGCCCAGGGCACAGGACCCGCACAGGTGCCTGTACCAAGGCCAGGAGGAGGCTGCAGCCCACCAGGCGCCAGAGCGGGAGGCAGACCAGCCCCCCTGCCAGGGGGCCAGCGGCAGCCGCTGAGTCCTCACCTCTGCCACGCGCTGCTTCTCGTCATGGCAGTGGAAGAAGAGTGGCAGCAGGCTCTGGCGCACGTGTGCCTTCATGGCCTTTTTGTCCCTTTCCGGTAAAAAATACAGCATCTCTCGGAAGATGAACATGGAGCACAACTGCACTTGGCTGTCATCCTGTATGAAAGAAAGGAAAAGAGACCTCAGCATGGGCTGCTTGACGCCCACCTGGGCACAGGCCTGAAAATGCACGGGGCACAAAGTTTGCGGGCAGCAGCCGGTGGCCGTGGCTGGAGGCACAGAGCCTTACGTTGTCAAAGAGCGGCAGGAGCGCCCCAGCCAGCTGCAGGGCGAGGGGCCTGGCTAGCGGGGCGCCATTGCACAGGAACAAACCACTGAGGAGAACCATGGTCATCCTAAGCATGTCGCTGTCATTTTCCTGCAGGAGCTCCACCAGCCTTTCATGCAGACTCCACATTCTTACGGCCTGCGTGGAACACGAGGGTATGAAACGCCATCCTGCTGCCACAGGGCCCAGAGGCCAAAGGGCTGTGCCAAAGCACTCGGGCAGCTGGAGCGGGAGGCAGGAGAGCTGGGAGCAGCTGCCTCCGCGCCCAAAGGCCAGCCAAGGCCAAGCCACTGCCTTCCCCAGCCCCACGCTTGCAGCATGGCTTCAGCCGCTGCCCTCTTCTCACCGAGACACTGGTGCCGAGCACCAGGAGGCCTCTGAGGGCCAAGCCACGCATCTCCCTGCACTGACTCTGCAGATTCTTGGACATGACCTCCAGGACGCTGTCACGGCATTCACTCAAGTCCAGGCAGTCCAGGATCTGAAAGGCACAAGGCCGGTGATGGGGGAGCCCCACAGGGCCGGGCCCAGGCAACAGCACAGGGCGCGGGCACCGTCCCGGGCAGCTGCGGCCACGAGAAGGCAGAGAGCCGGGAGGCAGCTCAGCCAGGCAGCGCTGGCCTTTAGGCCCACCTCCACAAGGAACGCCATAGCAGGCCAAATCCCGGCATGGCATGTCTTTGTTGAGCAGCCCCAGCAGGTGGAATGCAATCGCGGAACACGAGGCTTCGGATGCATGGTGCATTTCTCTGATAGGAGGAAATGGGAAGCAAAACCCTGAGGTGGCAGGGGTAAACCTCTGCCAGGACTGACTGACAGAGGTCAGGCCTTTCTCCAGCACCCTGCAAGGGGGAGCCGGGCCCTCGTGCAGGTGGCTGCTCTTGGGCACGCTCCTCTCCCAGCCTTTTGCAGTCTCCTTGGCCGTCCCTTGGTGACAAGGCCTTGTGGCCCACGACCACGGGGCCCCACTGTGTGGGGCACCCCGGGCGCAGGGCACAATTGCCAGGCGCAGTTGGGGAGCAGGGGGTCTCACCTGGCCAGCACGCCCACAGCACAGTGGTGGGTGTCAGCACAGAGCAGCGTGTCCCAGCCACGCTGGTCTTCCATTGCCACCGCCACATCCTCATAGTGCAGTCGGCAGAGCAGGGCCTTCAGGGTCTGCTCTGCAAAGCTGTGTGCAGAACAAAGGCCAGGTGACGCTGGGGGCACTGGCACCTGCCCTGGGCACGTGGCAGGGACACGAGGACTTGCATGGAGCACCTGTTGGGCTCGGTGGCAAGGCCGTGTTGCTGCTGGCATCCCTTCCAGAAGGTATCGGCCGCCTCTGGCATATGCAAGGTGCTGAAGAGCACTTGGAAGAGCAGGTGCACAAAGAGGCGGGGGAAATGCACGGTCACCACATGTGGGACACAGGGCATCTGGAGGATCTTCCACATCACCACAGTTGCCTGCAAAGGGCAGAGCAGCCCAAGCTCAGTGCCGAGGTGTCCGTGTGGCTGAGCCCGAGCGTGGCAAGGAGAGGCCAGCAGAGACGCGGGGGGGAGCACCGGGCCTGGTGGCTCTGAAGCTGCCCCTAGGCCAGGTTTCTGCCCAGTGCCTGAGGCAGGGAGACACTGTAGGCGAGGGAGGATGGAGAGCTGATGGAGAGCTGAGCTTGGGCTGAGCAAAGGCCACTTGCAGAAACTCACAGCCAGGGCAAGGACAGCCGTGTGGTCCCCATCGGAGGTGCACGTGCTGTGCTCTGGCCACTTGGCCAGCACGTCCAGGAGTATGAGCATGGCCGGCTCTGCAGTCCTGCACGAGCACATGATGGTCTTCCACATGGTGGTAGCAGCTCTGTGGGGTCAAAGCTCTGTCTCAGGGGGGTCTGGGACACAGCACTGTGGCCTGGGCCGCAGTGGGGAGCTGAGCTGGCTGCCAGCCCTGCCTCTGCCCCCTGTCCCTCAGCACACAGGCAGCCCAGCCCTGTGGGCACTGGCCCCTGAGGAGCAGGGAGAGAGCATGGCAGCACGCTGGGGGCTGACATGCTGGGGCGGGCAAAGGGAGGAGCCAGAGGGCCCTGGACTTCTCTGTGTGTCACACTCCTGGGACAGGCTGGACAGGGTGATGGGCTGCTGAGGCCTGAGCCTTGTGGGCACGTGGGCCCCGTACCTGTCACATGATGGGGCCACACGCAGGAGAGCCATCACCACATCAGCGGGCTGTGCCTCTGTCAGATGCAGAAGGGGCCTGTAGAGGTTGTACTCAGGAAACTCGTTGGCCCCAAGCCACTGGTGGATGTACCTGACCATGGCGGGCACCTGGAGAAGGCAGGGGAGACTTGGAAAGCTGCCAGAGGGAGTCATGTGCCCAGCTGCCCCAGAAAAGTACTTCCCTTGCCACCCCACTGCCATGGCCTCAAGGCCTCCTGTGAGCAGCAGGCGTGGCTTGGGAGGCCAAGCAATTGCTGGGAGGATGGAAGCCAGGCCACAGGCTGCTTACTTGCTTTGGACTGCAAGGACCCTCCTCCACAAGCATATCCAGCAGGGCAGCACTGCTCTTGGTTTTGAAGATGGGAGGGTACGCTCTGAGCACGGTGCCCGTGCCGCTGCTCTCTTCCTCCCGCATCCTCTTCATGAATTTGCCAACCATCTATAGCAGAAGGGCAAGAAGCCGGGATGTTGCATGGAGTGCTCCGAGCACAGTGCTGGGCTGAGCAGTGACAACAGGCCCAGCGCGGCTGGGGATGGCTGCAGGTACCTGCGCTGTCGTGCGGAAGAGGCCACGGGTGCGTTCCTGCCCTTGTGCGCGCTGCATGGCTGCACCTGGCAAAGAGTGAGCGCAGCCTGAGCTGAGGGGCTGCGGGAGAGGCCGGAGAACACAAGGCCAGCCCTGCGCTCCCCAGGCAGGGACAGCCCTGCCATGCCTCAGGGCATGGAGCACGGCTGTGGGGTGTCTGTCCCTCCCGGCCCCTGCTCTGTCCTTTCCATGGGCAGGTCCCCAGGGGATGGGACGGGATGGGATGGGACGGGATGGGATGGGATGGGATGGGATGGGATGGGATGGGATGGGATGGGATGGGGCCAAGCTGGCTTCAGGCACCAGCCCTGTGGCCCACCTCTGCCACTCACCCTTCTGCAGTAGCTGGAACTGCTCTTCAGGCTGCTGTGCTGGAGCAGTTCCAGGGCCTTCTTTGTCCTCCTTCTCCCAGGCCAGTTTGGGCATGCTCGCAGGTCTGTGCTCTACGTCACTGCCTGGATTCATGGCTACTTGCAGGAGAAGATGGCTGGGAAAAGGTGGGAGTCAGCAAGTGCTGCAGTTGTGCCTTGAAGGCACTTGCAAGAGTGAAGTCTTGGCAAGGCTACAGGACAGCAAGTCCTGCACTCTGGTCTCGAGGCCTCCAGCCACAAGGACAGGAGACTCCTCGTCAAGGACCGTGCTCAGCCAAGGCCACGGTCTGCCCTCAAGGGCACCTGCAGAAGAGAAGCCTGGGCAAGGCCAGAGGTCAGCAAGTCCTGTGTTCTGGCCACGAGGTCACCTGCAGGAGTAACGCCTCGGGAAAGCTGCGGGTCAGCAAGGAACGAGGGCACTGTGCTCTGTCCCGTCCTGTCCCGTGGCGTGCACCGAGCACTGTGGTGTGGCCACGTCGCTGCCAACACCTATGTCACCGTATGTCACAGAGGTGCCATTCCATGGCATGGTGACTTTGCGGCACCGTGTCACAAAGGGCCCTTGCACACCCTGCCACCTGCCCTGGGGCCTGCCCCCAGGCCCCCCAGAGTGGCCTAGGTTGGAAGGAATGCCTTGCCCCAAGTGTCTCAGACAGCCCGACAGGATCTTTAGGAACGGCTCAAACCATAAGCAAAGGCTGCCCTGCTTGGCAGGCTCAGGGCAGCAGGAGCCCCCGTGGCTGCTGACCCAGCCCTGGAGGGAAGGGCACGGGGCCTTCCACAGAAGCTGGCACGGCCTCCTCGGGACACGTCCCGCATGGTGGCCGCGCTAAGCGCGGCCGTGTGACAGAGACAAGGAGTGTGTGAGCCAGGGCACAAATGCTGCTCTGAGCCCTGAGGCCCAGGGAGCCCTGAGATCAGCAGGTGTGGCAGAGTCCCCGCCAAAGCAGAGTCTCCTCGAGCCCCTGGCAGCGCTGGTGCCCATCTCCTGCCCCAGAGACCTGTGCCTCCAGAGGCTTCTCTGCAAGAGGGCAGCCAAAGCCGACTTTGTGCACTGGGGCCTGTGCTCCTTCCTACAGGGGCTCTTGCTAGGAGCACCTGGAGCAACTGGTGGCAACACTTGGTACGTGTCAGATGATGTTGCTCCTTTCTGGAATGATTTTTTCAAGGAAGGGATTAGCAGTAGCACAGAAACAAAAACAGCTACAGAATTTCACAGGACAAAGAGACTCCACCAAAACACTGTCATGTTTCCTTGTGCTTTTCTGTCTTTCTTGCACTCGGAAAGAAAAAGAATTGGCCCAGCCTCTGCTATTCAACGCTCCACTTCCTGTGTGTCTTCCTGTGGCAGCTCACGTGCAAACGCAACTGGCTGCCGGCTGAGCATGGCAAAGGACGGCCACAAACAGGGAGGTCCCCGGTGAACATCAAGACAGACACCTGAGGAAGTGCAGAGGATAGGCATAACTCTGGCAGGAGAAGCTGTTCTGTGTCTCTGATGATGCTGCCAGCCCCCTGAAGGAGCGGCCAAGACAAGTGCTGGAAGCAGCCATGACCTGCTCTTTTCTGCTGTCAGATGCACACGGGACAGACTTGTTGCCCACAGGTCCACCAGACTTGATCCGGGAACCATGGAAGCCCATGCAGTGGTAGGAACGGGCTCCAGCAAGAGCAAAGCAGGATCTTGCAGCAGCAAAGCCTGAGCATGTCCTCAGCAGATACCAAAGTGCTTCCCTCCAGCCCTGAATGGTGGCCACAAGTGCCTGCCTTTCTTCAGCGCCTGCTGCTGCTTCCTTTGTTCCAAGCCAGTCCAGGATTTAGGTTGGAAGCTCATGCAGGTGTTTTTAAGGCGCTTGCATGGAGGAGAGGGAAGGCAGCTGCAGCGCAGGGCTCGTGCTGCCTCTCGCCATGGCATCAATGCCGCTGCCTTGGGACGCCTGCCAGTGGAAGGCGAGTCTGCCCTCAAGCACGGTCACTGTAGTCAGTCAGGGGCACAGGCTGCAGCGGCAGCTGCCAGGCATTGCCGTGAGGCTGGCAAGCCAAGAGAAAGCCATTGTGGCCGAGTGCGCGGAAGCCTTTTGCTAAATCACACGCAATAGTGCCCAGAGTATGGCCCCTTTGGAATGGCGGCTGGTGCAGACGCCTCCTGGAGCAGGTGCCGGCGTTGGGCACACTCCTCTCCCAGCCTGGTGCCGTCTCTGGGCCGTCCCTTGGTGAGCAAGGCCTTTGGCCGCACGACCACGGGGCCCCACTCTGTGGGGCCCAGCCACAGGGCACATCTGCCAGGCGCAGTCTGGGGAGCAGGGGGTCTCTCACCTGGCCTGCACACCCACAGCACAGTGGTGGGTGCCAGCACTGCCCTCCTTGTCCCAGCCACGCTGGTCTTCCTGCAGCCACACCCTCCTAGTGCAGCCGGCAGAGCAGGGCCTTCAGGGTCTCTCTGCAAAGCTGTGTGCAGCCAAAGGCCAGGTGCCGCTCAGGCACTGGCACCTGCCCTGGGCACGTGGCAGGGACACGAGGCTGCACCCAGCACCTGTTGGGCTCGGTGGCAAGGCCGTGTTGCTGCTGGCATCCCTTCCAGAAGGTATTGGCCGCCTCTGGCATATCCAAGGTGCTGAAGAGCACTTGGAAGAGCAGGTGCACAAAGAGGCGGGGAAATGCACGGTCACCACATGTGGGACACAGGCATCTGGAGGATCTTCCACATCACCACAGTTGCCTGCAAAGGGCAGAGCAGCCCAAGCTCAGTGCCGAGGTGTCCGTGTGGCTGAGCCCGAGCGTGGCAAGGAGAGGCCAGCAGAGACGCGGGGGGGAGCACCGGGCCTGGTGGCTCTGAAGCTGCCCCTAGGCCAGGTTTCTGCCCAGTGCCTGAGGCAGGGAGACACTGTGGGCGAAGGAGGATGGAGAGCTGATGGAGAGCTGAGCTTGGGCTGAGCAAAGGCCACTTGCAGAAACTCACAGCCAGGGCAAGGACAGCCGTGTGGTCCCCATCGGAGGTGCACGTGCTGTGCTCTGGCCAGTTGGCCAGCACGTCCAGGAGTATGAGCATGGCTGGCTCTGCAGTCCTGCACGAGCACATGATGGTCTTCCACATGGTGGTAGCAGCTCTGTGGGGTCAAAGCTCTGTCTCAGGGGGGTCTGGGACACAGCACTGTGGCCTGGGCCGCAGCGGGGAGCTGAGCTGGCTGCCAGCCCTGCCTCTGCCCCCTGTCCCTCAGCACACAGGCAGCCCAGCCCTGTGGGCACTGGCCCCTGAGGAGCAGGGAGAGAGCATGGCAGCATGCTGGGGGCTGACATGCCGGGGCGGGCAAAGGGAGGAGCCAGAGGGCCCTGGACTTCTCTGTGTGTCACACTCCTGGGACAGGCTGGACAGGGTGATGGGCTGCTGAGGCCTGAGCCTTGTGGGCACGTGGGCCGTACCTGTCACATGATGGGGCCACACGCAGGAGAGCCATCACCACATCAGCGGGCTGTGCCTCTGTCAGATCCAGAAGGGGCCTGTAGAGGTTGTACTCAGGAAACTCGTTGGCCCCAAGCCACTGGTGGATGTACCTGACCATGGCGGGCACCTGGAGAAGGCAGGGGAGACTTGGAAAGCTGCCAGAGGGAGTCATGTGCCCAGCTGCCCCAGAAACGTACTTCCCTTGCCACCCCACTGCCATGGCCTCAAGGCTTCCTGTGAGCAGCAGGCGTGGCTTGGGAGGCCAAGCAATTGCTGGGAGGATGGAAGCCAGGCCACAGGCTGCTTACTTGCTTTGGACTGCAAGGACCCTCCTCCACAAGCATATCCAGCAGGGCAGCACTGCTCTTGGTTTTGAAGATGGGAGGGTACGCTCTGAGCACGGTGTCCGTGCCGCTGCTCTCTTCCTCCCGCATCCTCTTCATGAATTTGCCAACCATCTATAGCAGAAGGGCAAGAAGCCAGGCATGTTGCATGCAGTGCTCCGAGCACAGTGCTGGGCTGAGCAGTGACAACAGGCCCAGCACGGCTGGGGATGGCTGCCGGTACCTGCGCCGTCGTGCGGAAGAGGCCACGGGTGCGTTCCTGCCCTTGTGTACGCTGCACGGCTGCACCTGGCAAAGAGCGAGCGCAGCCTGAGCTGAGGGGCTGCGGGAGAGGCCGGAGAACACAAGGCCAGCCCTGCGCTCCCCAGGCAGGGACAGCCCTGCCATGCCCCAGGGCATGGAGCACGGCTGTGGGGTGTCTGTCCTCCCGGCCCCTGCTCTGTCCTTTCCATGGGCATGTCCCCAGGGGATGGGATGGGATGGGATGGGATGGAGGAGAGGGGATGGGATGGGATGGGATGGGATGGGATGGGATGGGGCCAAGCTGGCTTCAGGCACCAGCCCTGTGGCCCACCTCTGCCACTCACCCTTCTGCAGTAGCTGGAACTGCTTTTCAGGCTGCTGTGCTGGAGCAGTTCCAGGGCCTTCTTTGTCCTCCTTCTCCCAGGCCAGTTTGGGCATGCTCGCAGGTCTGTGCTCTACGTCACTGCCTGGATTCATGGCTACTTGCAGGAGAAGATGGCTGGGAAAAGGTGGGAGTCAGCAAGTGCTGCAGTTGTGCCTTGAAGGCACCTGCAAGAGTGAAGTCTTGGCAAGGCTACAGGACAGCAAGTCCTGCACTCTGGTCTCGAGGGCTCCAGCCACAAGGACAGGAGACTCCTCGTCAAGGACCGTGCTCAGCCAACGCCACGGTCTGCCCTCAAGGGCACCTGCAGAAGAAAAGCCTGGGCAAGGCCAGAGGTCAGCAAGTCCTGTGTTCTGGCCACGAGGTCACCTGCAGGAGTAACGCCTCGGGAAAGCTGCGGGTCAGCAAGGAACGAGGGCACTGTGCTCTGTCCCGTCCTGTCCCGTGGCGTGCACCGAGCACTGTGGTGTGGCCACGTCGCTGCCAACACCTATGTCACCACATGTCACAGAGGTGCCATTCCATGGCATGGTGACTTTGCGGCACCGTGTCACAAAGGGCCCTTGCACACCCTGCCACCTGCCCTGGGGCTGCCCCCAGGCCCCCCAGAGTGGCCCAGGTTGGAAGGAATGCCTTGCCCCAAGTGTCTCAGACAGCCCGACAGGATCTTTAGGAACGGCTCAAACCATAAGCAAAGGCTGCCCTGCTTGGCAGGCTCAGGGCAGCAGGAGCCCCCGTGGCTGCTGACCCAGCCCTGGAGGGAAGGGCACGGGGCCTTCCACAGAAGCTGGCACGGCCTCCTCGGGACACGTCCCGCATGGTGGCCACGCTAAGCGCGGCCGTGTGACAGAGACAAGGAGCGTGTGAGCCAGGGCACAAATGCTGCTCTGAGCCCTGAGGCCCAGGGAGCCCTGAGATCAGCAGGTGTGGCAGAGTCCCCGCCAAAGCAGAGTCCCCCCGAGCCCCTGGCAGCGCTGGTGCCCATCTCCTGCCCCAGAGACCTGTGCCTCCAGAGGCTTCTCTGCAAGAGGGCAGCCAAAGCCGACTTTGTGCACTGGGGCCTGTGCTCCTTCCTACAGGGGCTCTTGCTAGGAGCATCTGGAGCAACTGGTGGCAACACTTGGTACGTGTCAGATGATGTTGCTCCTTTCTGGAATGATTTTTTCAAGGAAGGGATTAGCAGTAGCACAGAAACAAAAACAGCTACAGAATTTCACAGGACAAAGAGACTCCACCAAAACACTGTCATGTTTCCTTGTGCTTTTCTGTCTTTCTTGCACTCGGAAAGAAAAAGAATTGGCCCAGCCTCTGCTATTCAACGCTCCACTTCCTGTGTGTCTTCCTGTGGCAGCTCATGTGCAAACGCAACTGGCTGCTGGCTGAGCATGGCAAAGGACGGCCACAAACAGGGAGGTCCCCGGTGAACATCAAGACAGACACCTGGGGAAGTGCAGAGGATAGGCATAACTCTGGCAGGAGAAGCTGTTCTGTGTCTCTGATGATGCTGCCAGCCCCCTGAAGGAGCGGCCAAGACAAGTGCTGGAAGCAGCCATGTCCTGCTCTTTTCTGCTGTCAGATGCACACGGGACAGACTTGTTGCCCACAGGTCCACCAGACTTGATCCGGGAACCATGGAAGCCCATGCAGTGGTAGGAACGGGCTCCAGCAAGAGCAAAGCAGGATCTTGCAGCAGCAAAGCCTGAGCATGTCCTCAGCAGATACCAAAGTGCTTCCCTCCAGCCCTGAATGGTGGCCACAAGTGCCTGCCTTTCTTCAGCGCCTGCTGCTGCTTCCTTTGTTCCAAGCCAGTCCAGGATTTAGGTTGGAAGCTCATGCAGGTGTTTTTAAGGCGCTTGCATGGAGGAGAGGGAAGGCAGCTGCAGCGCAGGGCTCGTGCTGCCTCTCGCCATGGCATCAATGCCGCTGCCTTGGGACGCCTGCCAGTGGAAGGTGAGTCTGCCCTCAAGCACGGTCACTGTAGTCAGTCAGGGGCACAGGCTGCAGCGGCAGCTGCCAGGCATTGCCGTGAGGCTGGCAAGGCAAGAGAAAGCCATTGTGGCCGAGTGCGCGGAAGCCTTTTGCTAAATCACACGCAATAGTGCCCAGAGTATGGCCCCTTTGGAATGGCGGCTGGTGCAGACGCCTCCTGGAGCAGGTGCCGGCGTTGGGGGTGCTGCTCTTCCTGTGCGCGCTCTGGTGCTGTTTCTGTGGCGTCCAGAGCCGCTTTGGCAGCAGCGACTCAGCAGCCCTGCTCGAGGAGACATTGCCGCCCTAGCCACGGAGGCAGAAGCTCTGCGGGCCCAGAGCTCTGTGTCAGCAGGGCCTCCTCCTCAGCACCATGGCCTGAGTAGCCGCAGGGCCCAGGCTGGCCGCCAGCCCTGCTCTGCCCACTGCCCTGGCAGCAAGCAGTGACCTTGCCTCGGCAGGGCCTCCTGCCAGCCACTCCCTGCCACAGGGCCCTCCTGCACCTCGTCCAGCACCTTGTCCCGTCAGGGCCTCCGCAGCACCTCATCTCTTCACGGCCTCCCACCGCCCCGGCGTCCCCTCAGGCTCTCCCCCAGCCCGGCCAAGCTTCCTGGCCGCGGCGCAGCCCTGAGGCAGCTCCAGAGGAGTCGCATCCAGAGGCACCTCAGAGGCCTCAGCAATGCAGCCAGCAAGACACGGGCAGGAGGACACACATGGCCCTTCCTGGCTGGCCAGGAGGGCTTGTGGCCATCTCCAGGCACCAGTCCGGCAGGGATCCCTGCAGCTCCGGCCCCTGCCTGGCCGCTCTGTCGCCAGCACAAAGGCTTCAGCAGAACCACCCAAGGCCAAGGGGCTTCTGGCCATTTCTCCTTCCCCACTCCACACCAGGGCTGCTCGCTTGGCACAAGGACCCGTTTTCCCCTCTTCCCCCGTGCCCTGCAAACGCTGGGCACCAAAGAGAGCTCCTGGGAGTCTGGGTATTAGAACACATTCTATATTTCTATCCTAAAGAGCAACAACAAAAAAGGAATGAAACAATCTTAAAGCAAAGAAAAATCCCCCCGGCTCAGAAGGCCCCAGCAGACAGAGAACCTCTCAAATCAGCTCTCCTCAGAGCTCCAGCAGCACAGCCAGCTGTGGCCCCAGGGACAAGGCCATTTCTTGCGGGCCCTGCCAAGTTGATCTTGCAGCTTCTGCAAGATGGAGCCCGGAGCTCTCTCCACAGCGCGGAGGACAAAGGCTGTTTGGAGAGCCAGGCTTCTGGTGGCAGGGCTGATGTTCTCTGCCTTGTCTTCAAGGGCTGCGAGAGAGAGGTACAGAGGCACGGTCAGATCCCGGATCTTTGGGGAGCTGAGGAGACCCCCGAGGCAGGGCCATGCCAGCCGGCTCTGGCCATGGCCAGGAGGGAGCAGGGAGCAAGGGGATGAGCCCGAAGCTACCGGACAATATTGCCCCACGTGGGCTTGAAATGGGAGCGTATGCTGTGGCCACGGCAGCCCTGCTGCGCAGAGGGAGCAGAGGCCTGGGCAGCGGGGCAGGGATTGCAGCTGGCCCCGGCAACTGGGGCTGGCAGCCGTCTGGCCTCACTCACCCTGACAGATGTGGCGGAGCTGTCGCTTGTGGCCCCTGAGGTGGCGCCCGGCCATCCCTGAGAAGACAGAGCCTGTCAGGGCGCCAGCGGCACAGCTCCCTGCCAGCCCAGCGGCGCTGCCAGCCCTGTGGCCACACGGCCTCCTGGCTCCGGCAGGGCTCGGGCCGGGCCCTTGCCGCACGCTGCCGCCCAAGGGCACAAATGCCAGAGGGCGGCAGCAGCGCCGAGGCCAGGCGGGGCTCCACGGCGCCAGGCACGGATGGCGCTGCCGGGGCTGGGGTTGGGGCCGGGGCTGGGGCCGAGCTGCGGCGGGCCGGGGAGGGGAAGGGCAGCCCAGGCTGGTGGCTCACCGATGAACCTGATGGCCGCCTGTCGCAGGGACTCCTGTGGGCTCTCCAGGTACTGCACGGCGTGGCGCACTTGCTCGGCCGCTCGGCTCCTGTCCCCTGCCAGCTGGAGAGAGCGGCAGGAGGGTGCACTTGGTGCAGGCTCAGCCCCTTGGCCGGGCGCTGCGTGCGGCCAGCACTGGCCACCCCTGCCCGCAGAGCCCTGCCAGGCGGCCAGCAGCCGCCGGCGCAGGGCTCGGACAGGGGCAGCGGGGCGGCTGCTGCCCGGGGAGCCGCGGTGCCGCCCCGCAGCCCAGCTGGACCGGGGCTCCATCGGCGCCCGCCTCGGGGCCACAGGAGCCTGGAGCAGAGCCCGCGCGGCCCAGGGAAGGCAGCAGCGTGTGGGGTGCAGGCTGGCAGCCCTGGCTGCAGCGCTGGGCAGGGGCGCAGCTGCCAGCCGCACTCACTGAGCAGCACGGCCAGGGGGCTTCTGCAGCCAGAGGCTGGGGCTTGCAGGCCGTTCTTACCAGGCTCTCGCCCAACCTCCAGGTCTGATCCAGCCGCAGCATGTGTTGGAGATCCTTCCTGTGCAGGAATGTGGCTGAACAATGCAGCGTTTCCCGGGAGGCCTGGAGAGCAGCAGAGACCCCGAAATGGCACCACAGCCCAGGGCACAGGACCCACACAGGTGCCTGTACCAAGGCCAGGAGGAGGCTGCAGCCCACCAGGCGCCAGAGCGGGAGGCAGACCAGCCCCCCTGCCAGGGGGCCAGCGGCAGCCGCTGAGTCCTCACCTCTGCCACGCGCTGCTTCTCGTCATGGCAGTGGAAGAAGAGTGGCAGCAGGCTCTGGCGCACGTGTGCCTTCATGGCCTTTTTGTCCCTTTCCGGTAAAAAATACAGCATCTCTCGGAAGATGAACATGGAGCACAACTGCACTTGGCTGTCATCCTGTATGAAAGAAAGGAAGAGAGACCTCGGCATGGGCTGCTTGACGCCCACCTGGGCACAGGCCTGAAAATGCACGGGGCACAAAGTTTGCGGGCAGCAGCCGGTGGCCGTGGCTGGAGGCACAGAGCCTTACGTTGTCAAAGAGCGGCAGGAGCGCCCCAGCCAGCTGCAGGGCGAGGGGCCTGGCTAGCGGGGCGCCATTGCACAGGAACAAACCACTGAGGAGAACCATGGTCATCCTAAGCATGTCGCTGTCATTTTCCTGCAGGAGCTCCACCAGCCTTTCATGCAGACTCCACATTCTTACGGCCTGAGTGGAACACGAGGGTGTGAAACGCCATCCTGCTGCCACAGGGCCCAGAGGCCAAAGGGCTGTGCCAAAGCACTCGGGCAGCTGGAGCGGGAGGCAGGAGAGCTGGGAGCAGCTGCCTCAGGGCCCAAAGGCCAGCCAAGGCCAAGCCACTGCCTTCCCCAGCCCCACGCTTGCAGCACGGCTTCAGCCGCTGCCCTCTTCTCACCGAGACACTGGTGCCGAGCACCAGGAGGCCTCTGAGGGCCAAGCCACGCATCTCCCTGCACTGGCTCTGCAGATTCTTGGACATGACCTCCAGGACGCTGTCACGGCATTCACTCAAGTCCAGGCAGTCCAGGATCTGAAAGGCACAAGGCCGGTGATGGGGGAGCCCCACAGGGCCGGACCCAGGCAACAGCACAGGGCGCGGGCACCGTCCCGGGCAGCTGCGGCCACAAGAGGGCAGAGAGCCGGGAGGCAGCTCAGCCAGGCAGCGCTGGCCTTTAGGCCCACCTCCACAAGGAACGCCATAGCAGCCAAATCCCGGCATGGCATGTCTTTGTTGAGCAGCCCCAGCAGGTGGAATGCAATCGCGGAACACGAGGCTTCGGATGCATGGTGCATTTCTCTGATAGGAGGAAATGGGAAGCAAAACCCTGAGGTGGCAGGGGTAAACCTCTGCCAGGACTGACTGACAGAGGTGAGGCCTTTTTCCAGCACCCTGCAAGGGGGAGCCGGGCCCTCGTGCAGGTGGCTGCTCTTGGGCACACTCCTCTCCCAGCCTTTTGCCGTCTCCTTGGCCGTCCCTTGGTGACAAGGCCTTGTGGCCCACGACCACGGGGCCCCACTGTGTGGGGCACCCCGGGCACAGGGCACATTTGCCAGGCGCAGTTGGGGAGCAGGGGGTCTCACCTGGCCAGCACACCCACAGCACAGTGGTGGGTGTCAGCACAGAGCAGCGTGTCCCAGCCACGCTGGTCTTCCATTGCCACTGCCACATCCTCATAGTGCAGTCGGCAGAGCAGGGCCTTCAGGGTCTGCTCTGCAAAGCTGTGTGCAGAACAAAGGCCAGGTGACGCTGGGGGCACTGGCACCTGCCCTGGGCACGTGGCAGGGACACGAGGACTTGCATGGAGCACCTGTTGGGCTCGGTGGCAAGGCCGTGTTGCTGCTGGCATCCCTTCCAGAAGGTATTGGCCGCCTCTGGCATATCCAAGGTGCTGAAGAGCACTTGGAAGAGCAGGTGCACAAAGAGGCGGGGGAAATGCACGGTCACCACATGTGGGACACAGGGCATCTGGAGGATCTTCCACATCACCACAGTTGCCTGCAAAGGGCAGAGCAGCCCAAGCTCAGTGCCGAGGTGTCCGTGTGGCTGAGCCCGAGCGTGGCAAGGAGAGGCCAGCAGAGACGCGGGGGGGAGCACCGGGCCTGGTGGCTCTGAAGCTGCCCCTAGGCCAGGTTTCTGCCCAGTGCCTGAGGCAGGGAGACACTGTGGGCGAAGGAGGATGGAGAGCTGATGGAGAGCTGAGCTTGGGCTGAGCAAAGGCCACTTGCAGAAACTCACAGCCAGGGCAAGGACAGCCGTGTGGTCCCCATCGGAGGTGCACGTGCTGTGCTCTGGCCAGTTGGCCAGCACGTCCAGGAGTATGAGCATGGCTGGCTCTGCAGTCCTGCACGAGCACATGATGGTCTTCCACATGGTGGTAGCAGCTCTGTGGGGTCAAAGCTCTGTCTCAGGGGGGTCTGGGACACAGCACTGTGGCCTGGGCCGCAGCGGGGAGCTGAGCTGGCTGCCAGCCCTGCCTCTGCCCCCTGTCCCTCAGCACACAGGCAGCCCAGCCCTGTGGGCACTGGCCCCTGAGGAGCAGGGAGAGAGCATGGCAGCATGCTGGGGGCTGACATGCCGGGGCGGGCAAAGGGAGGAGCCAGAGGGCCCTGGACTTCTCTGTGTGTCACACTCCTGGGACAGGCTGGACAGGGTGATGGGCTGCTGAGGCCTGAGCCTTGTGGGCACGTGGGCCCCGTACCTGTCACATGATGGGGCCACACGCAGGAGAGCCATCACCACATCAGCGGGCTGTGCCTCTGTCAGATCCAGAAGGGGCCTGTAGAGGTTGTACTCAGGAAACTCGTTGGCCCCAAGCCACTGGTGGATGTACCTGACCATGGCGGGCACCTGGAGAAGGCAGGGGAGACTTGGAAAGCTGCCAGAGGGAGTCATGTGCCCAGCTGCCCCAGAAACGTACTTCCCTTGCCACCCCACTGCCATGGCCTCAAGGCTTCCTGTGAGCAGCAGGCGTGGCTTGGGAGGCCAAGCAATTGCTGGGAGGATGGAAGCCAGGCCACAGGCTGCTTACTTGCTTTGGACTGCAAGGACCCTCCTCCACAAGCATATCCAGCAGGGCAGCACTGCTCTTGGTTTTGAAGATGGGAGGGTACGCTCTGAGCACGGTGTCCGTGCCGCTGCTCTCTTCCTCCCGCATCCTCTTCATGAATTTGCCAACCATCTATAGCAGAAGGGCAAGAAGCCAGGCATGTTGCATGCAGTGCTCCGAGCACAGTGCTGGGCTGAGCAGTGACAACAGGCCCAGCACGGCTGGGGATGGCTGCCGGTACCTGCGCCGTCGTGCGGAAGAGGCCACGGGTGCGTTCCTGCCCTTGTGTACGCTGCACGGCTGCACCTGGCAAAGAGCGAGCGCAGCCTGAGCTGAGGGGCTGCGGGAGAGGCCGGAGAACACAAGGCCAGCCCTGCGCTCCCCAGGCAGGGACAGCCCTGCCATGCCCCAGGGCATGGAGCACGGCTGTGGGGTGTCTGTCCCTCCCGGCCCCTGCTCTGTCCTTTCCATGGGCATGTCCCCAGGGGATGGGATGGGATGGGAGGAGAGGGGATGGGATGGGATGGGATGGGATGGGATGGGATGGGATGGGATGGGATGGGATGGGATGGGATGGGATGGGATGGGATGGGGCCAAGCTGGCTTCAGGCACCAGCCCTGTGGCCCACCTCTGCCACTCACCCTTCTGCAGTAGCTGGAACTGCTTTTCAGGCTGCTGTGCTGGAGCAGTTCCAGGGCCTTCTTTGTCCTCCTTCTCCCAGGCCAGTTTGGGCATGCTCGCAGGTCTGTGCTCTACGTCACTGCCTGGATTCATGGCTACTTGCAGGAGAAGATGGCTGGGAAAAGGTGGGAGTCAGCAAGTGCTGCAGTTGTGCCTTGAAGGCACCTGCAAGAGTGAAGTCTTGGCAAGGCTACAGGACAGCAAGTCCTGCACTCTGGTCTCGAGGGCTCCAGCCACAAGGACAGGAGACTCCTCGTCAAGGACCGTGCTCAGCCAACGCCACGGTCTGCCCTCAAGGGCACCTGCAGAAGAAAAGCCTGGGCAAGGCCAGAGGTCAGCAAGTCCTGTGTTCTGGCCACGAGGTCACCTGCAGGAGTAACGCCTCGGGAAAGCTGCGGGTCAGCAAGGAACGAGGGCACTGTGCTCTGTCCCGTCCTGTCCCGTGGCGTGCACCGAGCACTGTGGTGTGGCCACGTCGCTGCCAACACCTATGTCACCACATGTCACAGAGGTGCCATTCCATGGCATGGTGACTTTGCGGCACCGTGTCACAAAGGGCCCTTGCACACCCTGCCACCTGCCCTGGGGCTGCCCCCAGGCCCCCCAGAGTGGCCCAGGTTGGAAGGAATGCCTTGCCCCAAGTGTCTCAGACAGCCCGACAGGATCTTTAGGAACGGCTCAAACCATAAGCAAAGGCTGCCCTGCTTGGCAGGCTCAGGGCAGCAGGAGCCCCCGTGGCTGCTGACCCAGCCCTGGAGGGAAGGGCACGGGGCCTTCCACAGAAGCTGGCACGGCCTCCTCGGGACACGTCCCGCATGGTGGCCACGCTAAGCGCGGCCGTGTGACAGAGACAAGGAGCGTGTGAGCCAGGGCACAAATGCTGCTCTGAGCCCTGAGGCCCAGGGAGCCCTGAGATCAGCAGGTGTGGCAGAGTCCCCGCCAAAGCAGAGTCCCCCCGAGCCCCTGGCAGCGCTGGTGCCCATCTCCTGCCCCAGAGACCTGTGCCTCCAGAGGCTTCTCTGCAAGAGGGCAGCCAAAGCCGACTTTGTGCACTGGGGCCTGTGCTCCTTCCTACAGGGGCTCTTGCTAGGAGCACCTGGAGCAACTGGTGGCAACACTTGGTACGTGTCAGATGATGTTGCTCCTTTCTGGAATGATTTTTTCAAGGAAGGGATTAGCAGTAGCACAGAAACAAAAACAGCTACAGAATTTCACAGGACAAAGAGACTCCACCAAAACACTGTCATGTTTCCTTGTGCTTTTCTGTCTTTCTTGCACTCGGAAAGAAAAAGAATTGGCCCAGCCTCTGCTATTCAACGCTCCACTTCCTGTGTGTCTTCCTGTGGCAGCTCATGTGCAAACGCAACTGGCTGCTGGCTGAGCATGGCAAAGGACGGCCACAAACAGGGAGGTCCCCGGTGAACATCAAGACAGACACCTGGGGAAGTGCAGAGGATAGGCATAACTCTGGCAGGAGAAGCTGTTCTGTGTCTCTGATGATGCTGCCAGCCCCCTGAAGGAGCGGCCAAGACAAGTGCTGGAAGCAGCCATGTCCTGCTCTTTTCTGCTGTCAGATGCACACGGGACAGACTTGTTGCCCACAGGTCCACCAGACTTGATCCGGGAACCATGGAAGCCCATGCAGTGGTAGGAACGGGCTCCAGCAAGAGCAAAGCAGGATCTTGCAGCAGCAAAGCCTGAGCATGTCCTCAGCAGATACCAAAGTGCTTCCCTCCAGCCCTGAATGGTGGCCACAAGTGCCTGCCTTTCTTCAGCGCCTGCTGCTGCTTCCTTTGTTCCAAGCCAGTCCAGGATTTAGGTTGGAAGCTCATGCAGGTGTTTTTAAGGCGCTTGCATGGAGGAGAGGGAAGGCAGCTGCAGCGCAGGGCTCGTGCTGCCTCTCGCCATGGCATCAATGCCGCTGCCTTGGGACGCCTGCCAGTGGAAGGTGAGTCTGCCCTCAAGCACGGTCACTGTAGTCAGTCAGGGGCACAGGCTGCAGCGGCAGCTGCCAGGCATTGCCGTGAGGCTGGCAAGGCAAGAGAAAGCCATTGTGGCCGAGTGCGCGGAAGCCTTTTGCTAAATCACACGCAATAGTGCCCAGAGTATGGCCCCTTTGGAATGGCGGCTGGTGCAGACGCCTCCTGGAGCAGGTGCCGGCGTTGGGGGTGCTGCTCTTCCTGTGCGCGCTCTGGTGCTGTTTCTGTGGCGTCCAGAGCCGCTTTGGCAGCAGCGACTCAGCAGCCCTGCTCGAGGAGACATTGCCGCCCTAGCCACGGAGGCAGAAGCTCTGCGGGCCCAGAGCTCTGTGTCAGCAGGGCCTCATCCTCAGCACCATGGCCTGAGTAGCCGCAGGGCCCAGGCTGGCCGCCAGCCCTGCTCTGCCCACTGCCCTGGCAGCAAGCAGTGACCTTGCCTCGGCAGGGCCTCCTGCCAGCCACTCCCTGCCACAGGGCCCTCCTGCACCTCGTCCAGCACCTTGTCCCGTCAGGGCCTCCGCAGCACCTCATCTCTTCACGGCCTCCCACCGCCCCGGCGTCCCCTCAGGCTCTCCCCCAGCCCGGCCAAGCTTCCTGGCCGCGGCGCAGCCCTGAGGCAGCTCCAGAGGAGCCGCATCCAGAGGCACCTCAGAGGCCTCAGCAATGCAGCCAGCAAGACACGGGCAGGAGGACACACATGGCCCTTCCTGGCTGGCCAGGAGGGCTTGTGGCCATCTCCAGGCACCAGTCCGGCAGGGATCCCTGCAGCTCCGGCCCCTGCCTGGCCGCTCTGTCGCCAGCACAAAGGCTTCAGCAGAACCACCCAAGGCCAAGGGGCTTCTGGCCATTTCTCCTTCCCCACTCCACACCAGGGCTGCTCGCTTGGCACAAGGACCCGTTTTCCCCTCTTCCCCCGTGCCCTGCAAACGCTGGGCACCAAAGAGAGCTCCTGGGAGTCTGGGTATTAGAACACATTCTATATTTCTATCCTAAAGAGCAACAACAAAAAAGGAATGAAACAATCTTAAAGCAAAGAAAAATCCCCCCGGCTCAGAAGGCCCCAGCAGACAGAGAACCTCTCAAATCAGCTCTCCTCAGAGCTCCAGCAGCACAGCCAGCTGTGGCCCCAGGGACAAGGCCATTTCTTGCGGGCCCTGCCAAGTTGATCTTGCAGCTTCTGCAAGATGGAGCCCGGAGCTCTCTCCACAGCGCGGAGGACAAAGGCTGTTTGGAGAGCCAGGCTTCTGGCGGCAGGGCTGATGTTCTCTGCCTTGTCTTCAAGGGCTGCGAGAGAGAGGAACAGAGGCACGGTCAGATCCCGGATCTTTGGGGAGCTGAGGAGACCCCCGAGGCAGGGCCATGCCAGCCGGCTCTGGCCATGGCCAGGAGGGAGCAGGGAGCAAGGGGATGAGCCCGAAGCTACCGGACAATATTGCCCCACGTGGGCTTGAAATGGGAGCGTATGCTGTGGCCACGGCAGCCCTGCTGCGCAGAGGGAGCAGAGGCCTGGGCAGCGGGGCAGGGATTGCAGCTGGCCCCGGCAACTGGGGCTGGCAGCCGTCTGGCCTCACTCACCCTGACAGATGTGGCGGAGCTGTCGCTTGTGGCCCCTGAGGTGGCGCCCGGCCATCCCTGAGAAGACAGAGCCTGTCAGGGCGCCAGCGGCACAGCTCCCTGCCAGCCCAGCGGCGCTGCCAGCCCTGTGGCCACACGGCCTCCTGGCCCCGGCAGGGCTCGGGCCGGGCCCTTGCCGCACGCTGCCGCCCAAGGGCACAAATGCCAGAGGGCGGCAGCAGCGCCGAGGCCAGGCGGGGCTCCACGGCGCCAGGCACGGATGGCGCTGCCGGGGCTGGGGTTGGGGCCGGGGCTGGGGCCGAGCTGCGGCGGGCCGGGGAGGGGAAGGGCAGCCCAGGCTGGTGGCTCACCGATGAACCTGATGGCCGCCTGTCGCAGGGACTCCTGTGGGCTCTCCAGGTACTGCACGGCGTGGCGCACTTGCTCGGCCGCTCGGCTCCTGTCCCCTGCCAGCTGGAGAGAGCGGCAGGAGGGTGCACTTGGTGCAGGCTCAGCCCCTTGGCCGGGCGCTGCGTGCGGCCAGCACTGGCCACCCCTGCCCGCAGAGCCCTGCCAGGCGGCCAGCAGCCGCCGGCGCTGGGCTCGGACAGGGGCAGCGGGGCGGCTGCTGCCCGGGAAGCCGCGGTGCCGCCCCGCAGCCCAGCTGGACCGGGGCTCCATCGGCGCCCGCCTCGGGGCCACAGGAGCCTGGAGCAGAGCCCGCGCGGCCCAGGGAAGGCAGCAGCGTGTGGGGTGCAGGCTGGCAGCCCTGGCTGCAGCGCTGGGCAGGGGCGCAGCTGCCAGCCGCACTCACTGAGCAGCACGGCCAGGGGGCTTCTGCAGCCAGAGGCTGGGGCTTGCAGGCCGTTCTTACCAGGCTCTCGCCCAACCTCCAGGTCTGATCCAGCCGCAGCATGTGTTGGAGATCCTTCCTGTGCAGGAATGTGGCTGAACAATGCAGCGTTTCCCGGGAGGCCTGGAGAGCAGCAGAGACCCCGAAATGGCACCACAGCCCAGGGCACAGGACCCACACAGGTGCCTGTACCAAGGCCAGGAGGAGGCTGCAGCCCACCAGGCGCCAGAGCGGGAGGCAGACCAGCCCCCCTGCCAGGGGGCCAGCGGCAGCCGCTGAGTCCTCACCTCTGCCACGCGCTGCTTCTCGTCATGGCAGTGGAAGAAGAGTGGCAGCAGGCTCTGGCGCACGTGTGCCTTCATGGCCTTTTTGTCCCTTTCCGGTAAAAAATACAGCATCTCTCGGAAGATGAACATGGAGCACAACTGCACTTGGCTGTCATCCTGTATGAAAGAAAGGAAGAGAGACCTCGGCATGGGCTGCTTGACGCCCACCTGGGCACAGGCCTGAAAATGCACGGGGCACAAAGTTTGCGGGCAGCAGCCGGTGGCCGTGGCTGGAGGCACAGAGCCTTACGTTGTCAAAGAGCGGCAGGAGCGCCCCAGCCAGCTGCAGGGCGAGGGGCCTGGCTAGCGGGGCGCCATTGCACAGGAACAAACCACTGAGGAGAACCATGGTCATCCTAAGCATGTCGCTGTCATTTTCCTGCAGGAGCTCCACCAGCCTTTCATGCAGACTCCACATTCTTACGGCCTGAGTGGAACACGAGGGTGTGAAACGCCATCCTGCTGCCACAGGGCCCAGAGGCCAAAGGGCTGTGCCAAAGCACTCGGGCAGCTGGAGCGGGAGGCAGGAGAGCTGGGAGCAGCTGCCTCAGGGCCCAAAGGCCAGCCAAGGCCAAGCCACTGCCTTCCCCAGCCCCACGCTTGCAGCACGGCTTCAGCCGCTGCCCTCTTCTCACCGAGACACTGGTGCCGAGCACCAGGAGGCCTCTGAGGGCCAAGCCACGCATCTCCCTGCACTGGCTCTGCAGATTCTTGGACATGACCTCCAGGACGCTGTCACGGCATTCACTCAAGTCCAGGCAGTCCAGGATCTGAAAGGCACAAGGCCGGTGATGGGGGAGCCCCACAGGGCCGGACCCAGGCAACAGCACAGGGCGCGGGCACCGTCCCGGGCAGCTGCGGCCACAAGAGGGCAGAGAGCCGGGAGGCAGCTCAGCCAGGCAGCGCTGGCCTTTAGGCCCACCTCCACAAGGAACGCCATAGCAGCCAAATCCCGGCATGGCATGTCTTTGTTGAGCAGCCCCAGCAGGTGGAATGCAATCGCGGAACACGAGGCTTCGGATGCATGGTGCATTTCTCTGATAGGAGGAAATGGGAAGCAAAACCCTGAGGTGGCAGGGGTAAACCTCTGCCAGGACTGACTGACAGAGGTGAGGCCTTTTTCCAGCACCCTGCAAGGGGGAGCCGGGCCCTCGTGCAGGTGGCTGCTCTTGGGCACACTCCTCTCCCAGCCTTTTGCCGTCTCCTTGGCCGTCCCTTGGTGACAAGGCCTTGTGGCCCACGACCACGGGGCCCCACTGTGTGGGGCACCCCGGGCACAGGGCACATTTGCCAGGCGCAGTTGGGGAGCAGGGGGTCTCACCTGGCCAGCACACCCACAGCACAGTGGTGGGTGTCAGCACAGAGCAGCGTGTCCCAGCCACGCTGGTCTTCCATTGCCACCGCCACATCCTCATAGTGCAGTCGGCAGAGCAGGGCCTTCAGGGTCTGCTCTGCAAAGCTGTGTGCAGAACAAAGGCCAGGTGACGCTGGGGGCACTGGCACCTGCCCTGGGCACGTGGCAGGGACACGAGGACTTGCATGGAGCACCTGTTGGGCTCGGTGGCAAGGCCGTGTTGCTGCTGGCATCCCTTCCAGAAGGTATTGGCCGCCTCTGGCATATCCAAGGTGCTGAAGAGCACTTGGAAGAGCAGGTGCACAAAGAGGCGGGGGAAATGCACGGTCACCACATGTGGGACACAGGGCATCTGGAGGATCTTCCACATCACCACAGTTGCCTGCAAAGGGCAGAGCAGCCCAAGCTCAGTGCCGAGGTGTCCGTGTGGCTGAGCCCGAGCGTGGCAAGGAGAGGCCAGCAGAGACGCGGGGGGGAGCACCGGGCCTGGTGGCTCTGAAGCTGCCCCTAGGCCAGGTTTCTGCCCAGTGCCTGAGGCAGGGAGACACTGTGGGCGAAGGAGGATGGAGAGCTGATGGAGAGCTGAGCTTGGGCTGAGCAAAGGCCACTTGCAGAAACTCACAGCCAGGGCAAGGACAGCCGTGTGGTCCCCATCGGAGGTGCACGTGCTGTGCTCTGGCCAGTTGGCCAGCACGTCCAGGAGTATGAGCATGGCTGGCTCTGCAGTCCTGCACGAGCACATGATGGTCTTCCACATGGTGGTAGCAGCTCTGTGGGGTCAAAGCTCTGTCTCAGGGGGGTCTGGGACACAGCACTGTGGCCTGGGCCGCAGCGGGGAGCTGAGCTGGCTGCCAGCCCTGCCTCTGCCCCCTGTCCCTCAGCACACAGGCAGCCCAGCCCTGTGGGCACTGGCCCCTGAGGAGCAGGGAGAGAGCATGGCAGCATGCTGGGGGCTGACATGCCGGGGCGGGCAAAGGGAGGAGCCAGAGGGCCCTGGACTTCTCTGTGTGTCACACTCCTGGGACAGGCTGGACAGGGTGATGGGCTGCTGAGGCCTGAGCCTTGTGGGCACGTGGGCCCCGTACCTGTCACATGATGGGGCCACACGCAGGAGAGCCATCACCACATCAGCGGGCTGTGCCTCTGTCAGATCCAGAAGGGGCCTGTAGAGGTTGTACTCAGGAAACTCGTTGGCCCCAAGCCACTGGTGGATGTACCTGACCATGGCGGGCACCTGGAGAAGGCAGGGGAGACTTGGAAAGCTGCCAGAGGGAGTCATGTGCCCAGCTGCCCCAGAAACGTACTTCCCTTGCCACCCCACTGCCATGGCCTCAAGGCTTCCTGTGAGCAGCAGGCGTGGCTTGGGAGGCCAAGCAATTGCTGGGAGGATGGAAGCCAGGCCACAGGCTGCTTACTTGCTTTGGACTGCAAGGACCCTCCTCCACAAGCATATCCAGCAGGGCAGCACTGCTCTTGGTTTTGAAGATGGGAGGGTACGCTCTGAGCACGGTGTCCGTGCCGCTGCTCTCTTCCTCCCGCATCCTCTTCATGAATTTGCCAACCATCTATAGCAGAAGGGCAAGAAGCCAGGCATGTTGCATGCAGTGCTCCGAGCACAGTGCTGGGCTGAGCAGTGACAACAGGCCCAGCACGGCTGGGGATGGCTGCCGGTACCTGCGCCGTCGTGCGGAAGAGGCCACGGGTGCGTTCCTGCCCTTGTGTACGCTGCACGGCTGCACCTGGCAAAGAGCGAGCGCAGCCTGAGCTGAGGGGCTGCGGGAGAGGCCGGAGAACACAAGGCCAGCCCTGCGCTCCCCAGGCAGGGACAGCCCTGCCATGCCCCAGGGCATGGAGCACGGCTGTGGGGTGTCTGTCCCTCCCGGCCCCTGCTCTGTCCTTTCCATGGGCATGTCCCCAGGGGATGGGATGGGATGGGATGGGATGGGATGGGATGGGAGGGATGGGATGGGATGGGATGGGATGGGATGGGATGGGATGGGATGGGATGGGATGGGATGGGATGGGATGGGGCCAAGCTGGCTTCAGGCACCAGCCCTGTGGCCCACCTCTGCCACTCACCCTTCTGCAGTAGCTGGAACTGCTTTTCAGGCTGCTGTGCTGGAGCAGTTCCAGGGCCTTCTTTGTCCTCCTTCTCCCAGGCCAGTTTGGGCATGCTCGCAGGTCTGTGCTCTACGTCACTGCCTGGATTCATGGCTACTTGCAGGAGAAGATGGCTGGGAAAAGGTGGGAGTCAGCAAGTGCTGCAGTTGTGCCTTGAAGGCACCTGCAAGAGTGAAGTCTTGGCAAGGCTACAGGACAGCAAGTCCTGCACTCTGGTCTCGAGGGCTCCAGCCACAAGGACAGGAGACTCCTCGTCAAGGACCGTGCTCAGCCAACGCCACGGTCTGCCCTCAAGGGCACCTGCAGAAGAAAAGCCTGGGCAAGGCCAGAGGTCAGCAAGTCCTGTGTTCTGGCCACGAGGTCACCTGCAGGAGTAACGCCTCGGGAAAGCTGCGGGTCAGCAAGGAACGAGGGCACTGTGCTCTGTCCCGTCCTGTCCCGTGGCGTGCACCGAGCACTGTGGTGTGGCCACGTCGCTGCCAACACCTATGTCACCACATGTCACAGAGGTGCCATTCCATGGCATGGTGACTTTGCGGCACCGTGTCACAAAGGGCCCTTGCACACCCTGCCACCTGCCCTGGGGCTGCCCCCAGGCCCCCCAGAGTGGCCCAGGTTGGAAGGAATGCCTTGCCCCAAGTGTCTCAGACAGCCCGACAGGATCTTTAGGAACGGCTCAAACCATAAGCAAAGGCTGCCCTGCTTGGCAGGCTCAGGGCAGCAGGAGCCCCCGTGGCTGCTGACCCAGCCCTGGAGGGAAGGGCACGGGGCCTTCCACAGAAGCTGGCACGGCCTCCTCGGGACACGTCCCGCATGGTGGCCACGCTAAGCGCGGCCGTGTGACAGAGACAAGGAGCGTGTGAGCCAGGGCACAAATGCTGCTCTGAGCCCTGAGGCCCAGGGAGCCCTGAGATCAGCAGGTGTGGCAGAGTCCCCGCCAAAGCAGAGTCCCCCCGAGCCCCTGGCAGCGCTGGTGCCCATCTCCTGCCCCAGAGACCTGTGCCTCCAGAGGCTTCTCTGCAAGAGGGCAGCCAAAGCCGACTTTGTGCACTGGGGCCTGTGCTCCTTCCTACAGGGGCTCTTGCTAGGAGCACCTGGAGCAACTGGTGGCAACACTTGGTACGTGTCAGATGATGTTGCTCCTTTCTGGAATGATTTTTTCAAGGAAGGGATTAGCAGTAGCACAGAAACAAAAACAGCTACAGAATTTCACAGGACAAAGAGACTCCACCAAAACACTGTCATGTTTCCTTGTGCTTTTCTGTCTTTCTTGCACTCGGAAAGAAAAAGAATTGGCCCAGCCTCTGCTATTCAACGCTCCACTTCCTGTGTGTCTTCCTGTGGCAGCTCATGTGCAAACGCAACTGGCTGCTGGCTGAGCATGGCAAAGGACGGCCACAAACAGGGAGGTCCCCGGTGAACATCAAGACAGACACCTGGGGAAGTGCAGAGGATAGGCATAACTCTGGCAGGAGAAGCTGTTCTGTGTCTCTGATGATGCTGCCAGCCCCCTGAAGGAGCGGCCAAGACAAGTGCTGGAAGCAGCCATGTCCTGCTCTTTTCTGCTGTCAGATGCACACGGGACAGACTTGTTGCCCACAGGTCCACCAGACTTGATCCGGGAACCATGGAAGCCCATGCAGTGGTAGGAACGGGCTCCAGCAAGAGCAAAGCAGGATCTTGCAGCAGCAAAGCCTGAGCATGTCCTCAGCAGATACCAAAGTGCTTCCCTCCAGCCCTGAATGGTGGCCACAAGTGCCTGCCTTTCTTCAGCGCCTGCTGCTGCTTCCTTTGTTCCAAGCCAGTCCAGGATTTAGGTTGGAAGCTCATGCAGGTGTTTTTAAGGCGCTTGCATGGAGGAGAGGGAAGGCAGCTGCAGCGCAGGGCTCGTGCTGCCTCTCGCCATGGCATCAATGCCGCTGCCTTGGGACGCCTGCCAGTGGAAGGTGAGTCTGCCCTCAAGCACGGTCACTGTAGTCAGTCAGGGGCACAGGCTGCAGCGGCAGCTGCCAGGCATTGCCGTGAGGCTGGCAAGGCAAGAGAAAGCCATTGTGGCCGAGTGCGCGGAAGCCTTTTGCTAAATCACACGCAATAGTGCCCAGAGTATGGCCCCTTTGGAATGGCGGCTGGTGCAGACGCCTCCTGGAGCAGGTGCCGGCGTTGGGGGTGCTGCTCTTCCTGTGCGCGCTCTGGTGCTGTTTCTGTGGCGTCCAGAGCCGCTTTGGCAGCAGCGACTCAGCAGCCCTGCTCGAGGAGACATTGCCGCCCTAGCCACGGAGGCAGAAGCTCTGCGGGCCCAGAGCTCTGTGTCAGCAGGGCCTCATCCTCAGCACCATGGCCTGAGTAGCCGCAGGGCCCAGGCTGGCCGCCAGCCCTGCTCTGCCCACTGCCCTGGCAGCAAGCAGTGACCTTGCCTCGGCAGGGCCTCCTGCCAGCCACTCCCTGCCACAGGGCCCTCCTGCACCTCGTCCAGCACCTTGTCCCGTCAGGGCCTCCGCAGCACCTCATCTCTTCACGGCCTCCCACCGCCCCGGCGTCCCCTCAGGCTCTCCCCCAGCCCGGCCAAGCTTCCTGGCCGCGGCGCAGCCCTGAGGCAGCTCCAGAGGAGCCGCATCCAGAGGCACCTCAGAGGCCTCAGCAATGCAGCCAGCAAGACACGGGCAGGAGGACACACATGGCCCTTCCTGGCTGGCCAGGAGGGCTTGTGGCCATCTCCAGGCACCAGTCCGGCAGGGATCCCTGCAGCTCCGGCCCCTGCCTGGCCGCTCTGTCGCCAGCACAAAGGCTTCAGCAGAACCACCCAAGGCCAAGGGGCTTCTGGCCATTTCTCCTTCCCCACTCCACACCAGGGCTGCTCGCTTGGCACAAGGACCCGTTTTCCCCTCTTCCCCCGTGCCCTGCAAACGCTGGGCACCAAAGAGAGCTCCTGGGAGTCTGGGTATTAGAACACATTCTATATTTCTATCCTAAAGAGCAACAACAAAAAAGGAATGAAACAATCTTAAAGCAAAGAAAAATCCCCCCGGCTCAGAAGGCCCCAGCAGACAGAGAACCTCTCAAATCAGCTCTCCTCAGAGCTCCAGCAGCACAGCCAGCTGTGGCCCCAGGGACAAGGCCATTTCTTGCGGGCCCTGCCAAGTTGATCTTGCAGCTTCTGCAAGATGGAGCCCGGAGCTCTCTCCACAGCGCGGAGGACAAAGGCTGTTTGGAGAGCCAGGCTTCTGGCGGCAGGGCTGATGTTCTCTGCCTTGTCTTCAAGGGCTGCGAGAGAGAGGAACAGAGGCACGGTCAGATCCCGGATCTTTGGGGAGCTGAGGAGACCCCCGAGGCAGGGCCATGCCAGCCGGCTCTGGCCATGGCCAGGAGGGAGCAGGGAGCAAGGGGATGAGCCCGAAGCTACCGGACAATATTGCCCCACGTGGGCTTGAAATGGGAGCGTATGCTGTGGCCACGGCAGCCCTGCTGCGCAGAGGGAGCAGAGGCCTGGGCAGCGGGGCAGGGATTGCAGCTGGCCCCGGCAACTGGGGCTGGCAGCCGTCTGGCCTCACTCACCCTGACAGATGTGGCGGAGCTGTCGCTTGTGGCCCCTGAGGTGGCGCCCGGCCATCCCTGAGAAGACAGAGCCTGTCAGGGCGCCAGCGGCACAGCTCCCTGCCAGCCCAGCGGCGCTGCCAGCCCTGTGGCCACACGGCCTCCTGGCCCCGGCAGGGCTCGGGCCGGGCCCTTGCCGCACGCTGCCGCCCAAGGGCACAAATGCCAGAGGGCGGCAGCAGCGCCGAGGCCAGGCGGGGCTCCACGGCGCCAGGCACGGATGGCGCTGCCGGGGCTGGGGTTGGGGCCGGGGCTGGGGCCGAGCTGCGGCGGGCCGGGGAGGGGAAGGGCAGCCCAGGCTGGTGGCTCACCGATGAACCTGATGGCCGCCTGTCGCAGGGACTCCTGTGGGCTCTCCAGGTACTGCACGGCGTGGCGCACTTGCTCGGCCGCTCGGCTCCTGTCCCCTGCCAGCTGGAGAGAGCGGCAGGAGGGTGCACTTGGTGCAGGCTCAGCCCCTTGGCCGGGCGCTGCGTGCGGCCAGCACTGGCCACCCCTGCCCGCAGAGCCCTGCCAGGCGGCCAGCAGCCGCCGGCGCTGGGCTCGGACAGGGGCAGCGGGGCGGCTGCTGCCCGGGAAGCCGCGGTGCCGCCCCGCAGCCCAGCTGGACCGGGGCTCCATCGGCGCCCGCCTCGGGGCCACAGGAGCCTGGAGCAGAGCCCGCGCGGCCCAGGGAAGGCAGCAGCGTGTGGGGTGCAGGCTGGCAGCCCTGGCTGCAGCGCTGGGCAGGGGCGCAGCTGCCAGCCGCACTCACTGAGCAGCACGGCCAGGGGGCTTCTGCAGCCAGAGGCTGGGGCTTGCAGGCCGTTCTTACCAGGCTCTCGCCCAACCTCCAGGTCTGATCCAGCCGCAGCATGTGTTGGAGATCCTTCCTGTGCAGGAATGTGGCTGAACAATGCAGCGTTTCCCGGGAGGCCTGGAGAGCAGCAGAGACCCCGAAATGGCACCACAGCCCAGGGCACAGGACCCACACAGGTGCCTGTACCAAGGCCAGGAGGAGGCTGCAGCCCACCAGGCGCCAGAGCGGGAGGCAGACCAGCCCCCCTGCCAGGGGGCCAGCGGCAGCCGCTGAGTCCTCACCTCTGCCACGCGCTGCTTCTCGTCATGGCAGTGGAAGAAGAGTGGCAGCAGGCTCTGGCGCACGTGTGCCTTCATGGCCTTTTTGTCCCTTTCCGGTAAAAAATACAGCATCTCTCGGAAGATGAACATGGAGCACAACTGCACTTGGCTGTCATCCTGTATGAAAGAAAGGAAGAGAGACCTCGGCATGGGCTGCTTGACGCCCACCTGGGCACAGGCCTGAAAATGCACGGGGCACAAAGTTTGCGGGCAGCAGCCGGTGGCCGTGGCTGGAGGCACAGAGCCTTACGTTGTCAAAGAGCGGCAGGAGCGCCCCAGCCAGCTGCAGGGCGAGGGGCCTGGCTAGCGGGGCGCCATTGCACAGGAACAAACCACTGAGGAGAACCATGGTCATCCTAAGCATGTCGCTGTCATTTTCCTGCAGGAGCTCCACCAGCCTTTCATGCAGACTCCACATTCTTACGGCCTGAGTGGAACACGAGGGTGTGAAACGCCATCCTGCTGCCACAGGGCCCAGAGGCCAAAGGGCTGTGCCAAAGCACTCGGGCAGCTGGAGCGGGAGGCAGGAGAGCTGGGAGCAGCTGCCTCAGGGCCCAAAGGCCAGCCAAGGCCAAGCCACTGCCTTCCCCAGCCCCACGCTTGCAGCACGGCTTCAGCCGCTGCCCTCTTCTCACCGAGACACTGGTGCCGAGCACCAGGAGGCCTCTGAGGGCCAAGCCACGCATCTCCCTGCACTGGCTCTGCAGATTCTTGGACATGACCTCCAGGACGCTGTCACGGCATTCACTCAAGTCCAGGCAGTCCAGGATCTGAAAGGCACAAGGCCGGTGATGGGGGAGCCCCACAGGGCCGGACCCAGGCAACAGCACAGGGCGCGGGCACCGTCCCGGGCAGCTGCGGCCACAAGAGGGCAGAGAGCCGGGAGGCAGCTCAGCCAGGCAGCGCTGGCCTTTAGGCCCACCTCCACAAGGAACGCCATAGCAGCCAAATCCCGGCATGGCATGTCTTTGTTGAGCAGCCCCAGCAGGTGGAATGCAATCGCGGAACACGAGGCTTCGGATGCATGGTGCATTTCTCTGATAGGAGGAAATGGGAAGCAAAACCCTGAGGTGGCAGGGGTAAACCTCTGCCAGGACTGACTGACAGAGGTGAGGCCTTTTTCCAGCACCCTGCAAGGGGGAGCCGGGCCCTCGTGCAGGTGGCTGCTCTTGGGCACACTCCTCTCCCAGCCTTTTGCCGTCTCCTTGGCCGTCCCTTGGTGACAAGGCCTTGTGGCCCACGACCACGGGGCCCCACTGTGTGGGGCACCCCGGGCACAGGGCACATTTGCCAGGCGCAGTTGGGGAGCAGGGGGTCTCACCTGGCCAGCACACCCACAGCACAGTGGTGGGTGTCAGCACAGAGCAGCGTGTCCCAGCCACGCTGGTCTTCCATTGCCACCGCCACATCCTCATAGTGCAGTCGGCAGAGCAGGGCCTTCAGGGTCTGCTCTGCAAAGCTGTGTGCAGAACAAAGGCCAGGTGACGCTGGGGGCACTGGCACCTGCCCTGGGCACGTGGCAGGGACACGAGGACTTGCATGGAGCACCTGTTGGGCTCGGTGGCAAGGCCGTGTTGCTGCTGGCATCCCTTCCAGAAGGTATTGGCCGCCTCTGGCATATCCAAGGTGCTGAAGAGCACTTGGAAGAGCAGGTGCACAAAGAGGCGGGGGAAATGCACGGTCACCACATGTGGGACACAGGGCATCTGGAGGATCTTCCACATCACCACAGTTGCCTGCAAAGGGCAGAGCAGCCCAAGCTCAGTGCCGAGGTGTCCGTGTGGCTGAGCCCGAGCGTGGCAAGGAGAGGCCAGCAGAGACGCGGGGGGGAGCACCGGGCCTGGTGGCTCTGAAGCTGCCCCTAGGCCAGGTTTCTGCCCAGTGCCTGAGGCAGGGAGACACTGTGGGCGAAGGAGGATGGAGAGCTGATGGAGAGCTGAGCTTGGGCTGAGCAAAGGCCACTTGCAGAAACTCACAGCCAGGGCAAGGACAGCCGTGTGGTCCCCATCGGAGGTGCACGTGCTGTGCTCTGGCCAGTTGGCCAGCACGTCCAGGAGTATGAGCATGGCTGGCTCTGCAGTCCTGCACGAGCACATGATGGTCTTCCACATGGTGGTAGCAGCTCTGTGGGGTCAAAGCTCTGTCTCAGGGGGGTCTGGGACACAGCACTGTGGCCTGGGCCGCAGCGGGGAGCTGAGCTGGCTGCCAGCCCTGCCTCTGCCCCCTGTCCCTCAGCACACAGGCAGCCCAGCCCTGTGGGCACTGGCCCCTGAGGAGCAGGGAGAGAGCATGGCAGCATGCTGGGGGCTGACATGCCGGGGCGGGCAAAGGGAGGAGCCAGAGGGCCCTGGACTTCTCTGTGTGTCACACTCCTGGGACAGGCTGGACAGGGTGATGGGCTGCTGAGGCCTGAGCCTTGTGGGCACGTGGGCCCCGTACCTGTCACATGATGGGGCCACACGCAGGAGAGCCATCAGCGGGCTGTGCCTCTGTCAGATCCAGAAGGGGCCTGTAGAGGTTGTACTCAGGAAACTCGTTGGCCCGTGAGCCACTGGTGGATGTACCTGACCATGGCGGGCACCTGGAGAAGGCAGGGGAGACTTGGAAAGCTGCCAGAGGGAGTCATGTGCCCAGCTGCCCCAGAAACGTACTTCCCTTGCCACCCCACTGCCATGGCCTCAAGGCTTCCTGTGAGCAGCAGGCGTGGCTTGGGAGGCCAAGCAATTGCTGGGAGGATGGAAGCCAGGCCACAGGCTGCTTACTTGCTTTGGACTGCAAGGACCCTCCTCCACAAGCATATCCAGCAGGGCAGCACTGCTCTTGGTTTTGAAGATGGGAGGGTACGCTCTGAGCACGGTGCCCGCGCCGCTGCTCTCTTCCTCCCGCATCCTCTTCATGAATTTGCCAACCATCTATAGCAGAAGGGCAAGAAGCCGGGGATGTTGCATGGAGTGCTCCGAGCACAGTGCTGGGCTGAGCAGTGACAACAGGCCCAGCGCGGCTGGGGATGGCTGCAGGTACCTGCGCTGTCGTGCGGAAGAGGCCATGGGTGCATTCCTGCCCCTGTGCGCGCTGCACAGCTGCACCTGGCAAAGAGCGAGCGCAGCCTGAGCTGAGGGGCTGCGGGAGAGGCCGGAGAACACAAGGCCAGCCCTGCGCTCCCCAGGCAGGGACAGCCCTGCCATGCCTCAGGGCATGGAGCACGGCTGTGGGGTGTCTGTCCCTCCCGGCCCCTGCTCTGTCCTTTCCATGGGCAGGTCCCCAGGGGATGGGATGGGATGGGATGGGATGGGATGGGATGGGATGGGATGGGATGGGATGGGATGGGATGGGATGGGATGGGATGGGGCCAAGCTGGCTTCAGGCACCAGCCCTGTGGCCCACCTCTGCCACTCACCCTTCTGCAGTAGCTGGAACTGCTCTTCAGGCTGCTGTGCTGGAGCAGTTCCAGGGCCTTCTTTGTCCTCCTTCTCCCAGGCCAGTTTGGGCATGCTCGCAGGTCTGTGCTCTACGTCACTGCCTGGATTCATGGCTACTTGCAGGAGAAGATGGCTGGGAAAAGGTGGGAGTCAGCAAGTGCTGCAGTTGTGCCTTGAAGGCACTTGCAAGAGTGAAGTCTTGGCAAGGCTACAGGACAGCAAGTCCTGCACTCTGGTCTCGAGGGCTCCAGCCACAAGGACAGGAGACTCCTCGTCAAGGACTGTGCTCAGCCAAGGCCACGGTCTGCCCTCAAGGGCACCTGCAGAAGAGAAGCCTGGGCAAGGCCAGAGGTCAGCAAGTCCTGTGTTCTGGCCACGAGGTCACCTGCAGGAGTAACGCCTCGGGAAAGCTGCGGGTCAGCAAGGAACGAGGGCACTGTGCTCTGTCCCGTCCTGTCCCGTGGCGTGCACCGAGCACTGTGGTGTGGCCACGTCGCTGCCAACACCTATGTCACCGTATGTCACAGAGGTGCCATTCCATGGCATGGTGACTTTGCGGCACCGTGTCGCAAAGGGCCCTTGCACACCCTGCCACCTGCCCTGGGGCCGCCCCCAGGCCCCCCAAAGTAGCCTAGGTTGGAAGGAATGCCTTGCCCCAAGTGTCTCAGACAGCCCAACAGGATCTTTAGGAATGGCTCAAACCATAAGCAAAGGCTGCCCTGCTTGGCAGGCTCAGGGCAGCAGGAGCCCCCGTGGCTGCTGACCCAGCCCTGGAGGGAAGGGCACGGGGCCTTCCACAGAAGCTGGCACGGCCTCCTCGGGACACGTCCCGCATGGTGGCCACGCTAAGCACGGCCGTGTGACAGAGACAAGGAGTGTGTGAGCCAGGGCACAAATGCTGCTCTGAGCCCTGAGGCCCAGGGAGCCCTGAGATCAGCAGGTGTGGCAGAGTCCCCGCCAAAGCAGAGTCTCCTCGAGCCCCTGGCAGCGCTGGTGCCCATCTCCTGCCCCAGAGACCTGTGCCTCCAGAGGCTTCTCTGCAAGAGGGCAGCCAAAGCCGACTTTGTGCACTGGGGCCTGTGCTCCATCCTACAGGGGCTCTTGCTAGGAGCACCTGGAGCAACTGGTGGCAACACTTGGTACGTGTCAGATGATGTTGCTCCTTTCTGGAATGATTTTTTCAAGGAAGGGATTAGCAGTAGCACAGAAACAAAAACAGCTACAGAATTTCACAGGACAAAGAGACTCCACCAAAACACTGTCATGTTTCCTTGTGCTTTTCTGTCTTTCTTGCACTCGGAAAGAAAAAGAATTGGCCCAGCCTCTGCTATTCAACGCTCCACTTCCTGTGTGTCTTCCTGTGGCAGCTCACGTGCAACGCAACTGGCTGCCGGCTGAGCATGGCAAAGGACGGCCACAAACAGGGAGGTCCCCGGTGAACATCAAGACAGACACCTGGGGAAGTGCAGAGGATAGGCATAACTCTGGCAGGAGAAGCTGTTCTGTGTCTCTGATGATGCTGCCAGCCCCCTGAAGGAGCGGCCAAGACAAGTGCCGGAAGCAGCCATGTCCTGCTCTTTTCTGCTGTCAGATGCACACGGGACAGACTTGTTGCCCACAGGTCCACCAGACTTGATCCGGGAACCATGGAAGCCCATGCAGTGGTAGGAACGGGCTCCAGCAAGAGCAAAGCAGGATCTTGCAGCAGCAAAGCCTGAGCATGTCCTCAGCAGATACCAAAGTGCTTCCCTCCAGCCCTGAATGGTGGCCACAAGTGCCTGCCTTTCTTGAGCGCCTGCTGCTGCTTCCTTTGTTCCAAGCCAGTCCAGGATTTAGGTTGGAAGCTCATGCAGGTGTTTTTAAGGCGCTTGCAAGGAGGAGAGGGAAGGCAGCTGCAGGGCAGGGCTCGTGCTGCCTCTCGCCATGGCATCAATGCCGCTGCCTTGGGACGCCTGCCAGTGGAAGGCGAGTCTGCCCTCAAGCACGGTCACTGTAGTCAGTCAGGGGCACAGGCTGCAGCGGCAGCTGCCAAGCATTGCCGTGAGGCTGGCAAGCCAAGAGACAGCCATTGTGGCTGAGTGCGCTGAAGCCTTTTGCTAAATCACACGCAATAGTGCCCAGAGTATGGCCCCTTTGGAATGGCGGCTGGTGCAGACGCCTCCTGGAGCAGGTGCCGGCGGTGGGGGTGCTGCTGTTCCTGTGCACGCTCTGGTGCTGTTTCTGTGGCGTCCAGAGCCGCTTTGGCAGCAGCGACTCAGCAGCCCTGCTCGAGGAGACATGGCCGCCCTAGCCACGGAGGCAGAAGCTCTGCGGGCCCAGAGCTCTGTGTCAGCAGGGCCTCATCCTCAGCACCATGGCCTGGGCAGCCGCAGGGCCCAGGCTGGCCGCCAGCCCTGCTCTGCCCACTGCCCTGGCAGCAAGCAGTGACCTTGCCTCGGCAGGGCCGCCTTGCCCTCCTTGTCCCCAGCCAGGCCAGTCTGGGCACCTCGGGGGGTCCCCACCCTCCTGCTGAGGCCCAGCCAGCAGGGCTTCTGCCCCAGGCGTGGGAGCCTCTCTGGGGAAGCGCCCGGCTGTCAGGAACAAGGCTGACACCCAATTCCTCAGGGCTTGCCAGCAGCCCGGCCCCTCAGGGGCCTCCTGTCCCTTTGGAGCCTCCTGCCAGCCACTCCCTCCCACAGGGCCCTCCTGCACCTCGTCCAGCACCTTGTCCCGTCAGGGCCTCCGCAACACCTCATCCCTTCACGGCCTCCCACCGCCCCGTCGTCCCCTCAGGCTCTCCCCCAGCCCGGCCAAGCTGCCCGGCAGTGGCGCAGCCCTGAGGCAGCTCCAGAGGAGCCGCATCCAGAGGCACCTCAGAGGCCTCAGCAATGCAGCCAGCAAGACACGGGCAGGAGGACACACATGGCCCTTCCAGGCTGGCCATGAGAGCTTGTGGCCATCTTCAGGCACCAGTCCGGCAGGGATCCCTGCAGCTCCGGCCCCTGCCTGGCCGCTTTGTCACCAGCACAAAGGCTTCAGCAGAATCACCCAAGGCCAAGGGGCTTCTGGCCATTTCTCCTTCCCCACTCCACACCAGGGCTGCTTGCTTGGCACAAGGACCCGTTTTCCCCTCTTCCCCCGTGCCCTGCAAACGCTGAGCACCAAAGAGAGCTCCTGGGAGTCTGGGTATTAGAACACATTCTATATTTCTATCCTAAAGAACAACGAAAAAGATGGAATAAAACAATCTTAAAGCAAAGAAAAATCCCCCCGGCTCAGAAGGCCCCAGCAGACAGAGAGCCTCTCAAATCAGCTCTCCTCAGAGCTCCAGCAGCACAGCCAGCTGTGGCCCTAGAGACAAGGCCATTTCTTGCGGGCCCTGCCAAGTTGATTTTGCAGCTTCTGCAAGATGGAGCCTGGAGCTCTCTCCACAGCGCGGAGGACAAAGGCTGTTTGGAGAGCCAGGCTTCTGGTGGCAGGGCTGATGTCCTCTGCTTTGTCTTCAAGGGCTGCGAGAGAGAGGAACAGAGCCACGGTCAGATCCCGGATCTTTGGGGAGTGCCAGGAGGGTGCACTTGGTGCAGGCTCAGCCCCTTTTCCAAGGGCTCCGTGTGGTCAGCACTGGCCTCCCCTCCCATTCCCAGCCCTGCCAGGCAGTCAGCAGCCGCTGGCACTGGGCTCTGGAGGGGGCAGCGGGGCGGCTGCTGCCCGGGGAGCAGCAATGCCACCCACCCCACAGCCCGGCTGGGCCGGGCTCCATTGGCACCCGGCTCAGGGCGCGGAAGCCGAAGAAGCGAGATGTGCTTTTGCCATTTTATGATAAGAGAAACAGAATGCTCCAAGCTAAGATAAGAGGAACAGAATGTGTTGAAATCACTGAAACAGCCAACAAAGGACTGCGCATGCTTCAGAAAGAAAGCTGATAAGTGCAGACTGAATAAGACTGTCGGCCTTCATTGGAATGACCCCAGGGTAAGACTCGGAGCCTTCTTCAGTGGCACCACCAGAGTACACTGAACTTGCCGTCACGTATGCTAATGATATTAATGACTTCTGAGAAGTAATTTGTATAACCACTCCTAACCAAGGAATGTAATGAACATGCTTGAAATGGAACCATATATTGTGCTGTGCAAGTGCTGACTCTTCCTGTTAGATGGAGTGTTGGAAAATCCCAGCTCTACAGAGACGGGGCAACTGAGAGGCATTTTAAAAGATTTTATTCCATTACCATTCTTATAGAAGGGTGAGACATAAGTGAAATAAATAGGGCAGATGATCTTTCCCTGTGGGAACTCAGCAAATCCCTCCGGATGTCCAGAGTTGCCGAGAACCCCGTCGGGGGGCTTGGAGACCCTGGCATGCAGCCCGGAACACCTGGTGGCTTGATTTTGATCCTTCCAACGAGTTGTCAGCTTGGTATGGGGATGTGAAAGCCACACAGGTTTGAATGGCGTAATAATAAAGTATTCACAGGGTGAAAATATAGATTTTAGGATTTTTGGTGTAGGGGTTATTGAGGACAAGATGGAGGAATCAGGGCGTGTCTAGTCCTTCCACTTTCTTCTTCTCGTCCTCCATTTTCTGCTGTGATGTTGGCACTTTGGGATTGGTTTAGAATAGAAATGCACTGTCTAACATAGGTGATAGGTATTGGGAATTAAAAGTAAATATCATATATGTAGTTTGTAGTATAAAAGACGACAACCCCTCGGGGGCGGTGAGAGTGCTTGTGGCTGCTCTGCTGAGTGGACCTCGGCTGGGCAGAAAGAAAATTCTGTAGATAAGAATTAATAAACAACCTGAAGACTGAAAAGTGAAGAGTCCAGACTCATTCTTCAGAGCGCGGGCTGCCGCAGAACCATCCCACGCATCTCAGGGCAGAGAACAGACAGCCGACCCGAGATTTCTCCTTTTTAATGCCTTTATTAAAAATCAGCTTGGGTGGGAAGAACCGAGGGGTCGCGCTCACGCTGCTGCCGCTGCTTCCAGGAGTGGCATGGAGAAGGAGGAAAAGTGCAGCTTTGTCTGCTGATCTGCAGGCAGAGCTGGGGCTTCCGTCCTCACGAGAGCACCAGGAGATTCCCAGTTTTTTGGTTTGACATTCGAGGTCCTCTTTCCAGCCGACATCTTTTTAGGTTAGGGTGAGGGGTAAAAAGGGTCTTAGCAGACACTGGATTCTGTTCCTCATGTCTAGAAATCACTTCAATCCCTCAATTCCATGTTGGCTCATTGTTTTTAGGGGTTTTTGCAAAGTTTGGTGAGGGGCTTCCTCATTTGCATGCCAACTTCGTTGTCCCTTCCTCTTCACCGTTTTGGGTGCCATCCTCTAGGAAGCAGCAGGGTGCCACTTGACAAAAAGGAGAATTCCCAACCAGCAACAAAAGGTAATTAACAAAAAACTATTAACAACCAGTGATTACAACATGAAACTATCAACAGTTAGAACTCTACCCTGGCAGCAACTGGCCCAACCTGTGAACTCTGTAACCTTTTCAAAAAACTGGGTAACTTTTCTACTCATAACAATAAGAGATGGAGAACGTAACACCATTCCACCAGAAGCCACCCTATTTCCTGGTTACAATACCTTATCAATGTTTTTCAGCCTACTAGCTTTTGCCACACAATGCTGCTAATACTTCTAACACCAACCACCTAGTATTTTACCCCACATAGTCTTGCTACATTGCATCTTTCACAGTTCTAGTTCTCCAAAATATCAGGTCTTTTTGCAAGGCCATCTTTTGAAACTTGTTTCTAGTTCAATCTCTCTCTCAACAATGCCATCTCTATTCCATGGCCTTCCTAAGGCAGCACACCTTATCTCAGAGTTTGCATACAGATGTACAAGAGCCTGTGAGCTTTCAGGCAGGTTTTGAGAATCCTTTACAAATCCATTTCTCACAGAGGAGCAATCCCCACATAGCCAGTGCCGAATAAAGCAAATGCCCACCTCACTGAGTCAGTCTCTGTGGTGCCTCTCGGCTCAGTGTTGCAGCCAGTCAGTTCTTTCCTCAAAATGTTCAAACCAAGTGGTATCTATGAACAAAAACACAGCATCTGGTTCTGGAAAAACCAACACATTGCTTTTCCTTCCTTCAACATTTGTATTTGTGGACAAGTTTGTTTTCTTGATTGCTGGATTAGGTACCACACTCTTACATACACTGCAATGATGAAGACAAACCCAATCCCAGCTAGTGCCAGTATCACAACTGCAGGATGTAGCTTAGGCTGGAAAAGCCTGTGGCAGCTGGGGACCATCCAAGCGAGTTTTGCCACCAGTGATTCTCTCCATGCCTCTTCATTTGTTCTAGGACATGATGTGCCTTTTCTATATTGTGATGGATACTGAACAGTGTCTTCTGACTTTTCTTCTGCTGCTGTTGTAGTTTTTCCAGTTTGTGCAGGCCAGGATGTTCCAACAATTTTTCTGACCATGGTAACGTTCATTTCAATTGGTTGTGGAGAAAAGTTGATGTGTAGGCTCTGTAACACAGCTTCTAGTAGGTAATAGTTGAAATCACATCCTGTTCTGTTAGTAAAGTTACAAATACTGACTTCTGAGTGCTTGGCAAGCTGGATGTGTTACCTACTGTTAAGTTGTCACAGGGGGTTCTGAAACACAGACCTCCCTGCCTTATCCATACCAGGATGGATTCAGGGTCATTGTTGGAGTAGATTTCAATGTGACAGACCCTTTGTTCTGGGCTTTCAGAGGGTTACTTTCACATTGTCTTGGGGGGTGGCTCATGGTGATGGGGAAATCTCATGGTCATTTGTGCCAGGAACTGTCCCTGTTTCCTGCTCTGGGTCTTCCACAGCTTGGGGGACATCAGGACAGGTGTAAGCCCCACCTGGGATCCCACAGAGGGTGGGGCCAAGGCTGCCTCTTCCCTTCCAGGGGAGGAATGGCAGGAGCGGCTGTGGGGGTATTGGGGTGTTCACGTTTATCTAGCCAGGGGTATGGCTGGGTTTTAACTTGGCACTAGAATCGGATCTGCCTGCCTTCAATGTTTCTGCTGGCTGCCGCTGGATGATCCTGAGATCCACTGCTGCTTGATATGATCTGCCTGCCCTCTCTGTTTTCTGCCTGCTGCCGCTGATGGTGCTGAGACTGCTTGCTGCCCGTGAATTTACCAAAGGAGCCATTTCCCCTCTTCCCCCTCACCCGAGACTCCATCACACCTGGGAACGGTGCCCAGCTGGCGTTGGAGCGCCCCCTGCTGGCTGGGAGGAATCATCGCACCTGCCCGGCCTCCCTGGGGCCTGCCAGCGCCCTCTGCCGGCTGTGCTTGTAACTACACCAAAGGGGAAAGTGGTGCTTGATGGGTGGAAAACTCCTGTTATTGTTTTCTCTTGTTGTTGGTTGTTTGTTTTGTTTTATATATATAAATATATAAAACAGATATATATACATATATCTATATATATATATATGTACCTATATATATAGCAGAGAACTGTTATTCCTTTTCCTTTCTTTTTGCCTGGAAACCCTGTAATTTTGAAGTTGTAATAATGTGGCAGGAAGGGGTCATCTTTTCCAGTCCAGGAAGGTTCTCGCTTTGCTTGGCAGACATCTGTCTTTTAAAACCAAGACAATCATTTGTGCCCAGTGTATGTCATGAAAGCATTGAGAGGAATGGATGAAAAGAGAATAAGAGCTCTTGGGTAACCCATTTGCGTACAGGATAAAGAATCTCCTTAATTGGCACCTTGTGGTCTGGCTTACCACCTTTGGTTGGCACATCTTTGTGGCTCTATTTTTCCAATTTGCAGCTCCTTATGGAAACAAGGGTCTTGTGACTAAGAGCATTGCGGCTGTTGCTCGCGGCGCAGACTATGCCCCGGCCGGGTGACGACAACAACAGGGGCGCGACAGATCCCCTCACAAGCTCTGCAAATCCCAGCACAAGCAGTGGTTTGGCGCAGGAGCAGAAAGGCAGCAGCACGGATCTTGGGGGTGAAACAGGGGTGCCTTTATTTCATGACCAGCACCCAAGACAAAGATTTGGGGCGAACAAGAGCCTTTATAACATCACTTGGGAGAAGGGGTTTAAGGTAGCAAACCAATAGGGGTATGGTTGGGGAGGGGTTGAAGGCTCTGGGATCGTCTTTGGCCCTTCTCTCTCGGCCTCTGCAGATCTGCTCTTTCGCACCCCCTCGGTGAACTTCCGGAGCCAGCCACAACAACAGGTCTACCCAGCACCTGACAAAAAAAAATAAAGGGATTAAGCCCCGCCGAAGCAAGGCAGACCAGTAATCCCACCGTTAGCCCTTCTCTCTCACCTCTCAGGACCATCTTACACCCTACTCTCTCAACTTTCAGGTTCCAGGATGGTAATCTTGCCCTTCTCTCTCACCTTCACAGGATCATATCTCCACTTCTCTCACTAGGTCCTTAGCCCTTCTCTCTTGCCTCTCAGGATCATGGATCATCTTTAGCCCTTCTCTCTCGCCTCTCAGGATCATGGATTGTCCTTAGCCCTGCTCTCTCACCTCACAGGATCACACTTCACCCCTTCCCCTCTCAACTCTCAGGATCATCATTAGCCCTTCTCTATTGGACTCTCAGGATTTCTTCAGCCCTGTCTATATCACCCCTCTCAAGACACTGGATCTTAAAGCCCTTACTCTAGCCTCTCCAGATCTGCTCTTTCCTACCCCTCCCTCTCACCTCTCCCACTGTACCCACTTCCCTGGGCAGGACGGGAGATGGGACAAAGCCACACAGACTCGTCCTGGGTAGGCGGCACTTGCTTTGCCCTTGCAACTGCACGCGCAGCCGCTCCGCTCCACCTCGGACACAGGCACGGGATCAACCTGCGGGAATGCGGCCCGTCACCTCGCTCCCATTGTACGGACAGACGAGTCCAAAGCCACCAAGGCCTCCAAGAGGAGCGATGGAGCGCGACCGGGGAGGGGCAGCGCCGCAGGCCGCCTCCTATGATACCGTAGCCGGAGGCGGCCGACAACAGCGACCCCTTGGTGAACTTCCACAGCCGGCCGAGACAACAGGTCTACCCGGCACCCACCGAAATTTGGCTAAATCCCACCGGTGCGAGGTAGACCTGATGTCCCCAGTCAGCGCCCGCCACCCAGGGGCAAGGCCGACCCCCGGCGTCCCCAGAGCCGGGGTAGACCTGTTCTCCTCCTGGAGCCGGGGTAGACCTGTTGTATCACAGGGTTTTGGGCAGACCTGTTGTCCCTCTAGAGCCAGGGTAGACCTCTTGTCTCTATGGAGCCAGGGTGGATCTGTTGTCCCTCTGGATTTGGGATAGACCTGTTGTCCCGCCGGTTGGGGGAGAGGCGGGGGAGGGTCAGGACACTGTAAACCATCTCTGATCACAGCTCAGCCCTTCATTTCTCTCTTCCTAGCCAAAAGCCATTCCTTCACAACTCTCCACAAGCACTCTTTCCTCTCTGTCAGGACACAGCAGGCATGGACAACATCATGGCACAGGAAACAATGACCAGAACCAATTCAATCTCAGTCAAGTCTCTTTGAACCTAAAAGGGCAAAAGTCAAGATGTGTTCAGCCTAAACCTCTTGCTCTCTTGACACTTGTCCTGAGCTCATGGGAAGGACAGCAGGTGCTGCATTCAGCTGCTGACACAAAAATCTCTTCTGAGAGCAGAGCTAAGCCGCCATGTCCATCCATGGAGCCCCAGAATGGCCCAGCTCTGCTCCACAGGAGAGCTGCCTCAGCCATGAGTTTGTACTGAGTGCAGTTGGAGATGGGTTTCAGGTTGATGAGGCAAGTGAGTTCTTTCAGGTGCTTCAGTGTCCTGTAGGAATTTTGGAGTGGAATCTTGAGGCCTGCTGGGTGTAAGAGATGGTCTGGAGTTTCCTTCATTTGCCTGACGATGGTGGCAAGGAGCCTGAAGAGCCCCACCAGGAGCTGTGGCCTGAGTGAGGTGGGCATTTTCTGGCTGTTGTGCCCAGTGAGTGTTTGCAGGTGCGCTTCCTGTGCGTTCCCAGAACACTGCTTGGAACATGTGATCAATGGTGGCTTGTACTTACACAGCTGCAGCTGCCTCCCAAGTTCTGACAAGGGGTGGCTTGTCCTTGCACGCTTGCACCTGCCTCCCACAGCAAGGGCTCTCAAGACAATGGGCCATGAATCTTGCCCACCTTTTGGCTAGATGCCACTGGCTTTGGATTCAGACTGTAGAAACTGTAACTTTGGAGACAACTTTGGTGAACCCTCACAGACAAGAGCGAATTGATGGGGCTGGAGCATGAAGATTGCCTCTTGTTGGTAGCTCTATTGCCCTTGCCCTCTTTTTCTTTCTATCCTTGATTTTCTTTTCTGATCCCTCTATGGCATTTGCTGTTGGCCCTCCAGAAAGGTGCATTTGTTGTGATGAAAGTGCCAGTCCCCTGCTGTTTGTGTTCTGCCCTTTTGGGATGTGGAAAGGAAGCACCAGGACCTGGCTTGCCCTAGCAGATTGTGCCACTGGGTGACTGAGCAAAGCCTCAGCAGTGGGAATGCAACCAGGGCCCCAGGGCTGAGCTGGCTTGCTGCCTGTGTGAGCCAAAGGCCACAGTGCAGGTGGGGATGGGATGGCCCAGGACATCTGCCAGTCTGCAGGGGATGGTGAGGAGAGGGATAGGAGCCAGAAATACACTGGAGAGGTGGGTCTGGAGATGGGAACGGAGAAGGTCTTTGTTCTCCATGTGTGAAACCCTGGAAAGGAAATTCTTCCTCTTCCAGACATGAGGTCATTTCCCTGAGCTGACAACAGAAACACTCCTCATGGTAATTGATGTGCCATTCCTCCAGTTGATCTCCAAACTCCTCTCCATAAATCCTATTGCTGAACAGGAGGGGGAACAAGTTTTGTTTTGGCGCTCAATTGTGCCAAAGTCCCCTGTCACCTGAATCATCTTCTGCAAGCATGGGGTACAGGTGCAGAGGCTGAAAGGCCAAGAGGGGCAGGAGAGCTGCTTGATGGCCTTGAGCTTGCTGAGGGGGAGCCCAGGGACACTGCCATGTGGATCTCAGCATCAAAGCAAGAGGGACTGAGTGGGGAACTTTGCCCTCAGTGCTGCCCTGAATCCAAGTGTCCCAGGTGAGCTGTGGCACTGGGGCACACACAGGAAACACTGCCGGGCCCCCCAGAGCCCAAGTGAGGCAGGGGAGCCTGGCCTGCCCCATGGCATGTGCCCGGGCAGTTGAGATGCTGGGGACCAGGGTGCACTTCAGCACAGCCTTGGGCAGCAGGGACACACCTGCCAGTGCCAGGAGAGCATGCTGCTCCTCTCCTGCCCCAGCATGACAGAAAGGGGAGAGTGCTGCTGCCAGATCTAATGCAGAGCCACAGCTAAGCAGGGCATTCATGTCTTGATCTTGATAATTGCTAGAGCGTGGAGCAGGGGGTGCCCACAGTGGATGGCTCTGTGCAGGACCTGGGGCAGCTGCAGACTGTCTCCCTGTCCTTTTCTCCTGCCAGGCAGTGCCTCCAGCTCCTAAGCAGGAACATGCACTGATGGGGAGTGATTCCCTCCCTGCACAGCCAGTGCCCATCAGCTTTGGGCCAAGGCTGCCCAGCTGCCAACACCATGGCACTGAGAGGTTCAACAGACAGAATCTGGCTTGGCTCTAAGGGCCTATTCTGCTCCAAACTTCCACTCTCCAGAATGTCCCTTTTCCCACAACAGCTTCTGTTTCTTCACTTACCAATCCTCCGTGCTTCCAGAAGTCTCACCAAGATATCATGATAGTGTTGGTGGTCATGTCTCTCTTCCTCCTGGCTGCAAGGAGCTCTTTGTTGCTGAGGGAAAGGTGAGTGATTTCTGGAGATTGAGTGTGAAGTTGCACTCTGATGCAGGGCTGTTGCTGTCTGACTCCTGCTGCTTTAGGATGGCCAGGTGCTTAGCCCATTTCCCAGGAAGCTGAGTCTCTCAGGCTTTCCTTTTCTCACCTGAGGGATGCAAAGCTGAGATGATGAGAAAGACTTGATCAAAGGGGTGACTGCCCTTCAGTCTCGGGGGTCTCTGTGGTCAGGATGACCCCGAGATGTGTTACAGAGTCTCTTTTCCCAGCCCGGCAACCGAAGAAGGAGTCAGGATTCCTTGGCTCTTATTCTCAAGGTTGTTGGTTATTTCTTATCTATATCATTCTTTCTCCAACCTGCTGAGATCTGTCTGGCAGGTTGGGTGGAGGCACACTGACTGCCTTCAGAGGCAGTGTGTGGTGTCCTGTTTTTGGTTTGCCCCAGTTCCTCCCCATTCACCTGTTGGTGGTTCTGCCCGGAATTCCCCTATCCCAGACCGTTGTCTGCCAATCCCCTAGCCCCTCCCCCGTTTCCATAGTTTCGAAAATGTATCTTTGTTTTCTCCACCCCAGGCCCCCTTTCCATCACCCGGCTTCCCTTCCCCTTCTTCTGGATTCTTCTTCCCAGGGCGTCGGGTAATTGGTTAAGGGTCAGGGGCCCCTCCCCCGAGCTTGCTTCATTTGATGATCCTGCCTGCCATTCAGTAATGTATCTATCTCTCCTGTACCTTGGTTGGTTTGTTGTAAGTCTCCACCCGTACCCACCCCCTGCATTTATAAGTGAGTGTCGTCCATATTTTTCCGGCTCCGAGGCTTCCCTTCCTACCTGTTCACCACCCTTTCCTGCCTTCGCCCGGTTGGGCTCAATAAACCCAACCTTGTTCCAACTGACCTCGGAGTCCTCCCTTCTTTGCACCGTGCACTTCGCCGTTGTGCCCGTGGAGCGGCCAAGACCCACGAAGGCGCAGACTGGACTTCGAGTCTGGCAAGCGCCTCTCCACTGCGAGCTCGGCTGGTGAGCTTGCCAGGCGCTCTTTCAATACCCTGAGACCAGCGCAGCCGCAGTAGTGTTATATTTTGTACTAAAAACCATGTGTAAAATATTTACAGTAATTTCCCAATACCTATGTTAGTGTGTTTCTACTCTAAACCAATCTAAAAGTGCCACCATCACAGCAGAAGAATGAGGCCAAGAAGAAGAAGGAGAAAGACTAGACACACCCAGATTCCTCCATCTTGCCTCCTGAACCCCCATTCTAAAAAACCCAAAAATTTATTTTTAACTCTGTGACAATCTATTATTCTACTTAGAATTTCGTGGCTTGCTGATCCTCATATAAGGTTGTTTTTGGTTTTTTTTCCATGGGTCAAAATCCAAGTCACAGGTGTCTTGGGCTCTGTGCCAGGGTCTCTGAGCCCCCCGGGCAGGGGCTGGAGCCCTCCAGGGCAGCCAGAGGAATTTCCTGGGTTCTGACACTTACCAGTAACTCTGTGTGGGGATTTGCATCCCTTGTCAATAAGCCAAAGGAAAAGAATTTAAATGATGCCTTCACTTAGGCCAGGGATCTTGCCTCGAGTCCCTGAAGGTCTAAAGTTGATTTTCTCCCTGAAAATTCCTCAGTGCTGGCTGGAGATCTGTGGATTCATTGAAGCTCTAGGCTGATCTTCTGGCTGCCTCTCCAATTTACTGCCACAAAATCTCCAAAATACTAGAACAAGACCCCTTAACACTAATTTGGTTTAAAAAGGCATAATTTATTCAGGCCTGAGGTCACACAAAGGATAGTCCTAACCATTCGTGCACACATGATTTTACAAGTAAGCAATTTACATATTACAATTTACCCATTACCATCAAGCCCAGATTCAGTCCTTGTTCTGTCTATTCCTACATTCTTGAGCCAAATGTCTTCTTCTTCTCTTCCAACTGTTCTTGCTGGGAAAAGCAGTTTTTGTGTGCCTTGTTTCTCTGCTGGAAGTTCACAGGCCCAGTAAAAACTAAATTAATCCCTTTGCTGGCACATAGCATGGAAGCCTCTCTCCAGCTTCCTTCCCTGAGCCCTCCTGCTCCTGCAGAGCCACCCTGATAATGGATCTCCGTGTGTTGGACATGGTGGCTGTCATCTTGACATGGCCAACACTCACCTGGACGGGCTCCTGGCAGGTGTCCAGGGTGACGTGGCAGCACGCAGTGGTCCCGTTGGTGGTGAAGGACGTCCTCATCTGGGACATGCGGTGGTAGGTGTCCTCCAGCCTGCCCAGGTGAGCTCTGAGCAGGGACAGCTCCAGGCCCAGCTCCATGGCAAAGCGGTTGTAGTCCAGGGGGTTGGAGAAGAAGATGGCCATGGTGAAGGTGGGGGCCTCATAGATCAGGACTCCACAAGAGCCGCGGAACAGGGGGCTGGAGAACTGGCAGGTGTCAGAGGAGCCTGGGGGCACAGAGGGGCTGGGGGGGACAGAGCTGTGCCCGCTGTAGAAGTAGGTCCTGGGGAGGAGAAACAGGGGTGTGCCATCAGGGGAGGATGGTGAGACCACCAGTGTCACAGACATCTTATATGAAAAATCCTTTCCTTGGGATTTTTCCTCCTGAGAAGCTGAGACACCTCAGGAACAAAATGTAAACATTGATTATCTGCTGCTGTGGAATGCAACAGGTGCATCTGTGATTGGTCTCATAGTGTTATTTCTTATTCATGGCCAATCACAGCTGGCTCAGACTCTCTGTCTGAGACACAAGCTTTTGTTATTCATTCTTTCTTTTTCTATTCTTAGCTAGCCTTCTGATGAAATCCTTTCTTCTATTCTTTTAGTATACTTTTAAAATAATATATATCATAAGTTTTAATATAAATATATAATAAAATAATAAATCAAGCCTTCTGAACCATGGAGTCAGATCCTCGTCTCTTCCCTCATCCTAAGACCCCTCTAAACACAGTCACACACCAGGAGATGCTGGTGGAGCAAGTGGTAGGTGGTGGAAGCAGCAGGAGACAGTCTCAGCACCACTGGGAGGTGCTGGGAGCACTGGGAGGTGCTGGGGGCACTGCTGGGAGGTGCTGGGGGCACTGCTGGGAGGTGCTGGGAGCACTGGGAGACAAGTAGGAGATTGACCAAGCCCTAGGAGATGCTCCCACCGTGGGATGATGACCCCGCCCTGTGGTGGTGTTCACAGGGGTCTCAGAATGAGGCAAGAAATGAGAATGTTGACTTCATGTTTCAGAAGGCTGATTTAGTTAAAGAAAATGATATATTAAACCTTACTAAAAGAAGAGAAGAAAAGATTTCATCAGAAAGCTAGCAAAGAATTGAAAAGAATAGAATGATAATAAAATCTGGTGACTGACTAGAGAGTCTGAGAAAGCTGGACTGTGATTTATAATTAATTAAAAACAATTACATGAGACCAATCAAAGATGCACTTGTTGCATCCTACAGCAGCAAATAATCCTTGTTTACATTTTGTTTTTGAAGTCTCTCAACTTCTCAAGAGAAAAAATTTTAAGGAAATGATTTTTCATAAAATATGTCTGCGACACCACCCTGTCCTGGTTTGGAATGGGAGGAAAATTCAGGGAAGTGATGCAAAGCTTTTTGTGTAACTGACGGGCTGCTGAACCACTGAGAAGCTGGGCACAACTCTGTGAAACACACACGTTAAAAACCAAAACCCCCAAAAACTTTCTCTTTCCAACCAACAAAACGCAGCAAACCCCAACCTCAACCCCCATCTCAACCAAACCAAGCCAAACAGTGTCACCGTGATATTTTATGGAAAATCCCTTTGCCAGGATTTCTTCTCCTGGGAAGTTGGGAACCTTCAGCTTCTCCCTGTTTTGCTAGTTTGGAATGTGATTTGGAGGATTGTTTACCCAGCATGGGAATTGTTTTAATTTAATCACCAGTCCAAGGCCAGCTGAGTCAGGACTCTGGTCAGTCACGGATTTTTATTATTCATTCTTTTCCAGACTTCTGATGTATCCTTTCACTTTCTTTAGTGTAGTTTTAGTATATCATTTCTTTTAATATAATACTGAAGGAACCCAGGAAATTCCTCTGGCTGCCCTGGAGGGCTCCAGCCCCTGCCCGGGGGGCTCAGAGACCTTGGCACAGAGCCCATGACCCCTGTGCCTTTGATTTAGCCCTTGGAAAAAACAATTACCAACCTTTACAGGAAGAATTACAAGTCAAGAAAGTTTAATTAGAATAATGGTTAGTTTATCACGGTGTGAAAAATGATTTTTGAGATTTTTAGAATGGGGGCTCGAAGTCGCAAGATAGAATTTAATTGTGCCTTGTCCTTCCTTCCTCCCTTCCTCCCTTCCTTCTTTTCCTTCTTCCTCCGTCTTTTAAGTGATGTTGGCATTTTTAGATTAGTTTACAGTAAAAACTCACTGTCTAACATAGGTGATAAGTATTGAGAAGTTATTGTAAATAGTGTACACGTAGTTTTTAGTAGAAAAAGATAACACCACACAGTTCCCCATGGGCCCTCACAGGCCCCTCATGGCTCCCTCACAGTTGCCCAAGACCCTCAAAGCCCCTCACTGTAGATGCCATGGCACAGAGAGAGAGAAACAGCAAGTGTTTCTCACAGCAGCTTGTGAGAATTATTAGCAAGTTGTAAGAATGTGAGAACTTCAGTATAAACAATGTGCAGGTGATGTTCTTCTACTTCGTTTTTCTCTTCTTCTCAAGGACGGTGTATAAAGAATATTTTTGTTAACTAGCCAATCAAACAGAATATATCGTATCACTCTATAAAAACCGCACGGTTCTCTTGAATTAAACCTTCTTTTAGTCTTTCTGCAATACTGCCTCCTGCCTGTTCCTGTGTCATTCTCGGCGCAAGAGTGACACCTCACGGCCCTTGATGGCCCCTCATGGCCCCTCACAGCTCAAGGCTCTTCACGGCCCCTGAGCCGCCTCCGGCCCCGTCATTGGTGCCGCTCTTTGCTTCTCGCCAATGGCGGCCCGAGTCTGCAGTGACGTCACCGGTCGCCGGGCAAAGGAAGGCCTGGGGCTGAGGTACCTCGGGCTGGCCGGGAATGGGGTCCGGGCGTCCCCGGGCCCATGGAAACGGGGGATCCAGGGGCTGGGAGAGGAGGATACCCGGGAAAGGGGGTGCAGGGGGTGTCGGGGCAGAAAAAGGGGGTGCAGGGGGTCCTGGAACTGGGGAAGGAGATGCGAAGGGTCCCAGTGCCCAGGAATGGGCATTCAAGGGGGTCCCCGGGGGGCCCCAAAGCCCCTCCCAGGGGGCAGCAGGAGCTGGCTCAGGAGCTCTGGGCAGAGAAAAGGGGGTGACCCCGGCTTGGGGGGGACATGGGGGACTCACACACGCTCCCGGGGGGACACGACCCCCGGGGACCCCCCCTCACCTTGTCCCGCAGGGGAGGCCGAGCCCCAGCCCAGGCAGACGAAGCCCCCGAGCCCCGGCAGCATCTTGGGGGCCGTGCGGGGCCGGGAGGGGCAGGATCCGGGAAAGGGCGGCGGCTGCCGGGTTCCGCAGCTGCCTGGAAACCACGAACGCAGCGGCAGCGTCTGTGACAGCGGCGCGGCCTCAGTTGTCTGAGAACGCGGCCCTGGCTGGTTGTGCGCAGCCTGGGCTCCTGCAGGCGGCTTCACTGGGCGATTCGCCAGGGGAATTGTTCGCGGAGCATTGGCCTCTGCAAAGTTCCTGAGCGTGCAGAGCATTGGCCTCTGCAGAAAGTTCCTGAATTTCCTTTGAAGGTAAAGATTGAGAAGGTAAACTCAAGTTGAACTTTTTGGTTTTGTCTCATCTGCACTCTGAGAGAGAATGCCAAAGGGAAATACAGGATGGGATCATGCCCGTCTTCTGGTGCAGCAGTTCAGTGATCTGCACTGTCACTGACATGTTTTATGAAAAATCCTTTCCTTTGGGTTTTTTCTCCTGAGAAGCTGAGAGACCTCAGGAACAAAATGTAAACAATGGTTATCTGCTGCTGTGGAATGCAACAGGTGCATCTGTGATTGGTCTCCTAGAGTTGTTTCTAATTAATGGCCACTCACAGTCAGCTGGCTTGGACTCTCTGTGTGAGACAGAAGCTTTTGTTATTCATTCTTTCTTTTTCTATTCTTAGCTAGCCTTTTGATGAAATCCTTTCTTCTATTTTTTAGTATAATTTTAATAGAATATATATCATAAAATCATAAATCAAGAGTCAGATCCTCATCTCTTCCCTCATCCTAAGACCCCTGTGAACACCACCACAATGCATAGCTGAGTGGATGAACAATATATGCTCTACTGATTGTGCTTTTTTTTTGCACTGAAGGAATGCAACATTTTCTAAATGTACTGGTCTATACTTTTTTTCCCCGTCTAGTGGTTGCTTAAACTGCTTAAAGGTGAATGAGGTCTGTTCAAATTTTCATCAAGTTTCAGTGGGTTGTTATCATCTGGTTATTAAAATTATTAGGGAGAGGCCTGTGAATTGAGGTGCAAATGAGACCATATGCCAAAATCAATAGTCTGGATTTTATGTAACAGTAAATAGGAGGAAGAGAGAGAGAAAGGAAAAGAAAAAGAAGCGGGGGGGTGGCGGGGGGGGATGGGGGGTTAGGAAGAAGCAGAAGAAGGAGAGTGACAGAGACAGATGAAGTGAAAAACACCACCATTCCATGGATCCCATTGGCATACCATCAAATCCTCTTCTGGTCTTCTCTGTGGTGAGGTCTCACAAAACGTAAGGCTCCAATGGATTCATGCAGATTTGGCAAGGTGGGACCTCCCAGCTGCCTCCCTGGGGTGGGGCAAGTTGGACTCTGTCTATTGCTATTTTCAAATAATATAAAATCTTTAGCATCTGTCTGTCCTTTGAGTCTGCCATCAATTGGCTTCTGGGTTTTCAGATCTGTTGTGTTACTTTGCGTGCCCTGCAGTCGTCTGGTGCAAGGCCTCAGGAATGGGTCTGGGGGCACTGTGGAGGTCTTTGATGGGAGGTTTGTGTGCAAACCTGGCCTCAGCAGACGAGTCTGTGGCTATGACTTGCCCACCTTGAAGCCAGACAGAGCTGATTTTCAGGACAGCTGCTGGGTTTGGCTTTGTTGTGGAGAGGTTTTTCTCTGCAGCCTTGTTTACTTCTCCCCAGCCCTGAGCTAATGGGACAATAGTGTCACCTTTGTCTTGTCTCAAGTTCCCTTCGGCAGCTTAACTCCCAGTGCCAAGTTCCAGTGCAGAGGCATTTTCAGGGAAGGGTGGGCTTGGGTGGTCGCAGCCTCTTTATACAGTTTTGTCCCAATGGGCAGAGAGTCCTTTAGAACAATTTTTAAGCCATTAGCCATAACATTCCAGTCTCTCCCAAGTCCTGTGAGGAGCAGCTGAGAGAGCAGGGGTGCTTTAGCCTAAAGAAAAGGATGTCCACTCTAGCTATTTTCAAGTAATATTTAGGCTGCATCTTTGTCTGTTCTAACTATTCTTAATGTTCAGATTTTTAGCTCCAGGTTTCAGTATGATCCATCTTTGAATTGCACAAGGCAGCCCTATAGTTCAAATCAAGTCCAACTAGAGGCCTAACATACTAGCTACTTAGACCAAACAAGCACTTAGCTACTTTCAAATCATAGAAAATTTTTAGCACCAGTATATGCCTTGAATCTGCCATGAATTGGGTTCTGGATTTTCAGAGTTCCATTGTTGCTTCTTCCAGGTTTTTTGAGGCATTGTCACTCATCTGGGAGATCCTGCCTTCAAAATGGCTTCTGGATTGCCAAAGAAGACCTCGACACCTCGTCTTTTGTCCAGGGAAAGACGGACATCTTTCACTGTATGTACCCACTGGGCTGTGTTAAGGCTGCAAACTGTCCTGGTGTCCCTGCTCTCCCTGCCCCTGCTTAGTGCAAGCAAGAAAATGCTTTAAGTAGGTAATAAGCAGAAATATTCTAGTAAGGCTATGAAACGCAAGTAATAAACGACACAATTATGAAGGTTTCTTTTGAGATGAACAGAGAGGGGGAATTGTGGGAATCCACAAAATTGGAGGGTTTTGGGAAAGCTGCAAAAGACAAGCCTCAGATACAGTAGAACTGTGATTAGAGCTAAGCAGCTGCCATGAGATAGGTCAGCAGAAAAACTATTTAAAAAGTAGAAAAGCAAGGACAAATAGAACAATGGTCTGTGTATTAATGCTTGTCTCGAATAACTCTCTAAGGCCACAGAAAAGTTTATCTAGCAAGATATTAGGAGGGTTAAAGCTTAATAATGGAGCTCTGTGCATTGCTTTAAGGCTTACAAGCAGGTATTGTATTCAAAATAAGCAAGCATTGTTTTAACCAAAGGTACGTGTGCCTATAGTGGTTGGATAGAACTACTGTCAATGTGCTTTTGCTTTGTGTGATTGGTCAAGAAGCTTATAAAGGAAGTTGTAACATTAAGTTGTTGGTCTGCTGCCTGGGATGTGAGCTGCTGGCATCTTCCCATTGTCATAACCATGTAATGAGAGTGATGCTGGAAAATAAAAGAGCTCAAGGCAGTTCCACAGCAGCCCTGTCCCATTTGTGATTTGTACATATACCCCCAACCAGCAATAGCCAAATTCAGCCCAAGGTTAATGACAGAAATGCCAATCCCCTCCTGTAACCACACCTTGCACTATTTCTGAGTGTCCCTTCCAGTGTCCTCTGTGAGCCTGGACACGAGGGTGCAAGGTTGAAATGGGCCTTTGGAGTTCTCCTGCACACAGGGACAGAAAATCTTTTCCTTTTCTGGTGATGCAAGCAAACTGCCATGTGCTCCCATCCAGCAGAGCCCTGATTCTGAGTACTGGCATTGGGAGAGATGATGAATGCCTGGTGTCTGCACAGTGCAAAATCCCTTCTCATCTTGGAGTAAAGCCCAGAATAATCCCAACCTCTGTTTTCTTTCAAAACAGCCGAACTAATATTTGCATTTCAAGGAAGGGGATCATGTTCTCTTCTTGCTTACTCCTATGGCCCATCTAAGGCTGAGAGCCAGCAGTGCACAGTGGCAGTTGCATCCCACTGTAGCTGACAGCAGCATGATGTGCCCAAGAGCTTGTGTCAGAGCAGCAGGAATATTGTGGAGAGTGGGAGCTGATCAGCTGAGCACTGAGAGCTGTGCTGAGCTGGGCTTGGAGGGTTTCCTTGGCTCCTTGTGTTGTTCACTCATCACTGATGCTCTAAACAAAGGCTTACAGGAGTGTGGTGAAAACAAGCAATGTGAAGTTTGCAGAGCAATGTTTTGCTGTCTCTTTCTGCTGTAGGAGGGAAAAATTGGGCCAAATTGTTCAGCTGAAATCAAGGTGACCTTCAAGCCCCTGGAAGGACTGGAGTATGGAAGTATGGCTTACTGCAGCATCTCAGGTGCAGCTCCTCTGCCCTGCTTCTCTCCCCCTCAGTGAAGCCATGGGGGAAGCCTGAGCGCACTGGGCTCCCATGGAAGTGCTGGGAAGAGTCCCTGGTCAGCAGGGCAGTGCTGGCACATCCCCCCTGGCCCTGCAGCTTCCAGGGAGTCTCCCGTGCCAGGCCAGGGCTCAGAATGCTGTGTGTGGGTTACTGATCCCAGAACAGCCCAGGCAGTGCAGGGAGAGGTTTTCATGCCATGGCTTTGCCAGCATTCCCTCAAAGGCCAGAGAGCTCCAGAGCAGAACAGCTTTAGTGAACAAGCACTAAGACCCTCCAGGCCCCTGGCCTCCAGGATGGGTCCATTTGCCATGGATCCATCATCAGGTGGGAGGAGCTGAGTTAGAAATGGGCTCCTGAGCCTGGATCAGCTCCCAGTGCCCAGACAGCAGCAGAGCAGAGGTGGCTGAGCCCCACTGAGCCCAGGCTGTTTGTAGAGGGAGCCCCCTTGGCCAGCAGCTGCTTCTCTCCCTGTGTGGAGTTGTCCCCTTGCAGCTCTCAGTCTGTGCAAATAGAACACAGGGCTGAGTGTCAGAAGGGGAGCACTTGGGCAACAAAGTCCTGTGCTCCTGGGCCTGGGAGTTTGGTAATTGCCAAACTCTGTATGAGCTTTGTGCCTGCACTGAATGGATTTCAAAGCTCCTCTAGGTGCATGGGAAGGAAACCACAGAATCACAGTGTGTTAAGGATGGAATGGACCTTAAAGATCATCTGGTGCCAAGGCCCCTGCCATGGGCAGGGACACCTCCCCCTAGAGCAGGTAGCTCCAAGCTCCATCCAGCCTGGCTTGGAACACTTGCAGGCTGGAACCTCTACACCTTCCCTGGGGAACCTGCTCCAGTGCCTCACCACCCTCACTGTAAAAATTTCTTCCCTAATATCTAACCTAAATCTCCATTCTTTCAATTTCTACCCATTACTCCTTGGCCTGTCACTACAGGACACCAGAGATGTTTTAAACTCAGCAAAATGGTGGCTCAAATTGGAAAGCAGCCCGAGGAATGGGTTAGAAATTAGGAGTCAGCCCCAAGGGATTTCTCCTGAGGGAAGAGAAGGGTGCATATCTTCTCCTGCAGCATCAGGAGCTGGTTGCATCCAGCTCAGAGTCAGGGACTAGCACTGAGGCAGCCTGGAAAATCCAGTGGAACAGAGGCAATGATTGTACTGCAATGGACATCTCTCCCCAGGCCGTGAGAGCAGGCTGCCCCTGCAGCTCAGAGGGGAAGGCCAAGGATCCTTGGTTGAACTCAGCTCTCAGACTCTGAACCTTGGGAACATTTTTGTCAACACCCCCCATGTCCATGAGGTGAGCAGCAGGGCTTGGGATGGGTCCTGATGGCTCCTGAGGCAGCAGCAAGCCTGGTGGAGCTGTGGAATTGCTGCCAACCTGGGCACTTGTGAGCAGGGAATATTTGATGCACTGCTCAAATCTGGGGGCGTCAGAAAGGTGTGTCTGTTGTTCCTGAAGCCCCAGTCCCTGCTTTTGGGCAGCCTTCCTTAGGGATCAGCCTGGAGGCTTCCTGCAAAACAAGCCCTTGGCCCATGAAACCAGCACTGGCTCCAAAAGCTGCATGTTCAGAGGCTTTTGTGGCAGTGCCAGACACAAGGCACCTTTGCACTGGGCTCTGCAGAAGCAGCTGCAACAAACTGGCTGCCTTTGAGCTTCAGCCCTCTGCAAACAGCTCCCAGTCAGGTGTCCCTGCTTATTCCTGCAAGTGACAGGAAAGCCTTGGGAGTTCCCTCCCTTGCTGAGCAGTCCCTCACCACACTTCAGCCTTGCTGCATCTCTGGCTCTAGAAAGAGAAAAGTGTTCCTGGGAATAAAGCAAAGGATTTTTCTACCTATTTGCCTCCCCCCAACAGTGTCAAGTTTGGAAAAAAAAAAAAAAAGAGACAGACCAACTGGAGGAGGTAGAAAATGAGGCACTGCATCATGCCAGACACTTTCAAAAGCTTGGCTGGGGAAGAGAAAGACACCCTGGTTTTCTTGCCAAAAGATGGTGCTGTCTGAACATTTTGATGCTGATGCCTCATTCTCAATGTATTGTTTTCATGGTGTGGGAGAAGGTGAATGAGTAGATGGTGCTGTTGGAGCTGTGCTCACTGGGGCAGCAGCAGCTCTGGGGTGATTCACTCCGCAGCTGCAATCAGCCCACGTTGCTCTCAGGGCCAGCTCCCAATGAGCTGGGTGCTGCTGAGCAGAGGTGCACTGCTCTGCGTCCATGGGATAAGCCCAGGGTGACTGCAGTTCTGTGCAGTTGCCACTGCTCTGCATGAAAACCCAAAGGCAGAACTTGTCCTGTTGTATCTTTTGACTTCTGCCATTCAGCAGCACAAAGCATCTTCTGTTTTTTCTGGGTGTTCATTGCATCATAAGACAAGAGCTCACAAGAAGGGAAGGTTCCACATGTATTTCCACTTTGCTCTCTTGCTGCTGCAGGTGAAACTGATGAACCAAGGAGCTCTTGATGCTCCCTTCACCTGCATCCCTTCAGGCACCAACATGGGCTTGTGCTTCAAGTTTGCACCCGAGGAGGGCATCATTGCAGCAGGTGGGAGCCAGAGTGTCCAGATCTCCTTCAGTGCCACCGTGCTGGAGAGCTTTGAGGAAGAGTTCCAGTTCAGTGTGGCTGGATCTCCTACGCCTGCCATCCTGACCATCAAGTAAGGACCCTGGCAGCTGGGTGGGCACATGTGTGGCTGTCTCTGGGACATCCCCCACCTACCTCCTTTTGGGGTGGAGCAGAGAAAAAAGGTCTGAATGTCTGCTCTGCTGCTGGCATTGCTTTAGTGTGAGGATGCCTCCTGCCCTGTGTGGTGCCTGGGAGCTGGAATGACTCCTCCCTGCAGGGATCTCCCTGTGCCTTGGGCCCTGGCAGGCAGTGGGATGGATCAGCTTTGGGCAGCAGCTGCTCTGGGATGTCCCAGCTGAACACCCAGCAAGGCCCCCAGGGCTTTGCAGATGGGCCAGCCTGGGTGATTCTGCAGCAGCAGCAGGGTTTGTAAAACCTTGTGTGAATAATCCATGGCAGATGGGCAGCAGCAGTGTTTGTAAAACCTTGTGTGAATAATCCATGCCAGATGGGCAGCAGCAGTGTTTGTAAAACCTTGTGTGAATAATCCATGCCAGATGGGCAGCAGCAGCCTCAGCTCAGCTCTCATGGCCATGCTGTGGGGCGCAAACCGTGCTCCCAGCTCCTGTGCACAGAGTGCTCTGGTGCCTCCTTTGCACAGCCAGCATAGGGCTGATGTGGGAGTCAGGAACTGTGCAGCAGGAACTGTGCCAAGGACTGGGGCACCATCCCGTGGGCTGGTGCCATGGCAAGAGACAATCCTGGCCCAGCCAAAGGGAGAAGGGCTGATCACAGGGGAGGCAGAGCTCAGTCCTCAGCACCACAGCAGCGTGAGGCCTTGTCCCTGCCAGCCTGAGCCATGTGCTGCTGGGATAATGCAGTGGAAGCAGGAGAGCTGATGCTGGCTGCTCTGCAGCTTTGCAGCTGGGCTACTGCTCTTGGGAGGCACTGGCTCAAGGCAGTCAAGAAATGAAAGCAATCTGCACTGGATGTTACCAATAAGATAAGGGAGATGGATAAAGAAGAACAAGGAAGTTATTCCTTAGCAAGAGAAAAGTGGTGAGTAGGTGTGCCCATAGTGGAGAAACAATGATGCTGGCTTTGTTTTTGGAGGAAAAGTGCTGCTTTTTTCTTTTGGAAATCAAGAGGGAACCTTTCACCATCAAAGAATTGATTCTCCTCTGTCCCTCCCCCAAAGTGGTCATGGGGTGTTTCTGCATAAGCAGCTTTCTCCTGGAGCAAGGGCAGGTGTCTCTTGTTGAGATGTGCAGAGCAGAGCCAGGGCCAGTCCTGTGAATACAACACAAGGCCCAGGTCACTGCTCCTTGATTTTGAACCAAAGGGCAGAGTGGGCACTGATTGGCATCAACCATGAAATCAACTGGTGAGTGTTGTGCAGCTTCAAGTGCTGATTTCAGTGGATGTTGGTGACTTTTGGAGTGTGTCTGCTGAGTTCAAGGACAGGTGAGGTGCTGTGCTAGATTCAGGACAGCCTTGTTTGCTTGTTGAAACTCTTGCTCTTGGCTGTGCCAGCTGGGGCACTGCTGACAAGCTGGTCCTTTCCTCTAGGATTCATCTGTCCCCTGGGTAGAACTGTTGCTGCTCTTTCCAGAGGATGTTTGGGAATGCCCTGGATTTGTGTTTCAGAATCTGTCTGTAATGATTGGGTGGGTCAAACTCTCCTGGGAAAGCTCCTCCATGGCAACAGCAGTTGCAGCTAAGAAGGAGCAAAGCAGGGCACCTGTGGCTGGCAGGGCTGCTTACAGAAGTTTGTGGGGACACCTGATGTCCATCCCATTGCAGATGGGGAAACTGAGGCACGGAGCCACGTCTGGGTGTGTGTTCAGGGTCCTTCATGGGACCCCCAGCAACCCAGGGGCTTCTCCTGCCTGCCCTGTGCCCAGAGCCCATCAGGGGCTGTTGGCTGCTGCCACTTGGCTTGAGCTACCCCCTGTGCACAGGGCCCTGTGCTGAGCACATGGTGCTGTGTTGGTTGGAAACCCAGGGTGCCCTGAGCCCAGGTTTTGTGCCCCCGAGCCACGACAGCCAGACCTTTGCAATCCCTTTAACCGAGCCCTTTCCTGCTCTGTCCTCGGCCTCCAGGGGCAGTGTCACTGCACCGAGTTTACACTTCGACCTCCTTGAGCTCGACTTCGGGGACATCTCCTTTGGTGAGTGTTGCCTGGGCTGGGACACAGCGTCAGGGATCTGTGCCTTCCAACAGAAAAGCATCCCTCACTCCTGGTCTGCCCCAGCAGCCTCTTCAGGCTGTGAACTGCAGGGCGCTGCTGCTGCCTCAGGGGGCATTTTGCCATTGTGAGATCCAATAGGAGCAAGGAATAGAAAGTCAGTATTTTCTGGTGTCTCTGTGCTGCTTGAAAAGACAGATGTCTGCCAAGGAAGGTGGGAATCTTCCTGCAATGGAAAGATGAGCCATTCCCTCCAAATTATTATCCCTTTGAAATGACAGGGCTCCCAGGCAAAACTATGGGAAAAGGAATAACAGTTCTTTCCTAGACTATCTCAGGAGAGCACAGACAAGAAGGCAAGAACAGACGTTTCCCAGGGGCCAAGTCCCGTTTTTCCCCTTTGGTGGAGTTGTGGTCACAGCAGGAGGAGCTGTGGGCTCTGGCAGGGCAGGGATCCCCTCCCAGCCGGTGCGGGAAGGGAAGGGAAGGGAAAGAGGAAATGCTCCTTTTGCAAACCCCCAAAGGGCAGGAGGATGTGGGCAGTGCCCAGCAGCAGCAGGCAGGAGTGGGGCAGGCAGGCAGGGTCGATGGCAGCGCTGAGCTGCAGCCAGGGCAGTCCCGGGCCAAGCACACAACCTCCCGCAGCAGCAGCAGCCGAGCTGCGATCCCCAGCGGGAGGAAGGGAAGCTCCACTCCCTGCCCAGCCTCAGCTCCCACTGCACAGCCGCCCACGGCATCACGCCACAACTCCCAAAAACCCCAGCGGAAAAGCCCAGCCCAGGGCCAAAACCCCCCAAAACCCCTATCCCCCTTCCCAGACCAAGGGCAACATTCACTGCCAAGCCTAAACCCAGGACAAGGAAGTTCATGAACTTCTGATGGAAACTCATTGCCTTTCCTGAGCTGCTTCTGCCCAGTCTGCATCACCACAGAGGCACTTGTCAAGTTGCCTTTTGAAGAAATGAAACAAGAAAGGCAACAGATGGAAATATGGTTCTGAAGCAGGAGATTGATCCTGCTGAATGCCATTTCATTCCTAAGGTCTCTTCAGCTGAAGGCAGCTGTTGTGTCTTTGCTTCTTTGTAACTGTTGACTTTGTCTGCATGTGCTGGCCTCAGTCTCATTTGAGGTTTTGACACCTGGGTTTGTCCTTTTTGTGCCTCTCTTGCCTCCCTGCTGGAGTCCCTGCTGGAGCTGGCAGTGGTCACTTGGATGGGCACAGAGAAGCTCTGGGCTGCAGCTGCAGTTGTTTATTCCCCCCATCTGTGTTCCAGTGACTCTTGGTGAGCAGGCCTGGGAGAAGCCTCCTCCCCACAGAGCTGCCAGCCCAGCCAGATGTGCACTGCAGAGCAGGCTGTGGCTGCTCTGCGGGCTCTGCAGGACATCCCCACCATGAGTGGCTGTATCTCTGGCTTTGCAGGATGGAAAGCAAATCTCAGAGCTAGAGTGGGGGAAACCCTTGCAGGCAGCAATCACAGTGAGCAGCATGGCTGTGATGTCCCCGTTTCTTGGGTGAGGTGGGACCTGGTTCCTAATTGCTGATCTCAAAGCAAGGCTTGGGTGTGCCCCCAGTTGAGTGGGCTCTGAGCTGCCACGTGCTCAGTCTGTTTGGCCCAAACCAAGAGATGCCTTAAGGATCCTGCAGAGACAAGCTGCATTAGGGTGCTTTGCATCATGTTCTAGTTCCTGATTCCATCCTCACTTTCTTTTGCTGTAGCTTCTTCTCAATGACAACTCACTGTTTTATATCTTGAAAACGGTGGGAGTGTTGGCAGGCTGACCAGGGAATTTGACAGCTTGAATTCTCAGAGTAAATGCTGGGTCTGGGTGCACACTCATCACTGAGAGAGAACTGGTGCTGGTTTGGGGCAGGTGAGGGAGCTCCTTCCCATCACAAAGAGAGAAGCTTGCAGTGTTCAGCAGGTCTAGGAGTGGGCATTTTCAAGGCTGCAGTCTGGAATCTGTGTCAAAGGGAACTCAGTAACAATTCATTCCTCACGCAGCTTCTCGCTGAGCTGTAGTTCAGCTAATAAAGAGCTCAACTCCAATCCCACTTTCATCCTGCCAGGATATTCCCCCAGGATCATGCCCTAATGGGTGCCTGAATGGATATTTGTGTCCTTCCCCAGGCTTTCCCTACACGCGGCGCTGCCGCCGCCTCACCAACAGCTCCCTGGTGCCCCTGACGTTCCAGCTCCGCATGTTGGACGATGGCACGCAGCCAGCTGTGGACAGCGTGGATCAGATCCGCAGGGACACTGACCCGGCCTGGAGGGAGGGAATCCATTTCTATGTGGAGCCCAGGGAGTTCACCATGAATCCCAGCCAAGGCACCATCCTCCCCCAGGGACACCAGGATATTGAGGTACGGCCAGAGCCCAGCCACAGACGCTGCAGCACCAGGACTGGAGCTGCACTGCAGTGTGGGAGGGCTTTAGCTCGGGTGCCAGCTTTGAGCATCCTGGCAGTGAGAGATCTGCACTGCTGGGAGGCCTCTGCTAGCTGGCTTACTCGGGATGTTCCTCAAGGAGCACTGTTTGGTTTCCAAAATCATATGCTGAGGTCACATACCTTATGGTCAAGGCCTGAAGCCATTCTTGTGTTTTTGAGAGTGAGTTATTTGATTGCAAGTGGGCAGCAGAAGGATGAGGGCAGAAGGTGGCTGTTAGAGAGATGTCATTGTATAAAGCAGTTAGCTTTTCTTCTTGGTCTCATTTCCCCCCTCCTGGGGAGCAGAATGATTTGTGTTCACTGTAGGAATCTCCAGTGGGGACAAAAAACTCTGCAGCCATGAACTGCCCAGCACCTGCTGGCCACACTTTGCCCTCAGCTTCCTGCTGTGAAGCTGAACTCATTGTGTTCAAGTCAGGTTTCCTCTGCATGGATGTCTTTGTAGTCAGATGAAAAATTGGCCCCTTAATTTGAATGCAGTGGTGCATAGAGCTTTAGTCTAAAGTTTTAATGTAGCTGACCTGTGCCCTGATAGCAAGGGGTGTTTAACAAATCTGGCATTGCCAGAAGCTTTTGTTACTCTGAGACTGTGCTCTACACATGGAGCAGCAGAAGAATTAAGGCCAAATCCTCCCTCAGGAACT